>NW_006408519.1:43650149-43684414 GCF_000296735.1 Chrysochloris asiatica | reverse complement strand
CAGCCTCTAGTAAGAATTGCCCTTCAATGTAAAGAAAACAAAAATCATCACCACTGGATCAATAAATAACATCATGGTATTGTTATAAAAAAAAATAAAAGAAAGAAAGAAAAGAAAAAGAAAGAGGGAACCTAGATCCAGAGGGCGTGGAAGAAGGGAGAATCTCCACTGAGTGGTATCCAATCTGTCTGGGCAGGGTTGATGAAAGAAGATGGGGATAGGACTCTTGTGGTACAATAGTGAATAATTGTTATCAGGACTGACTGTGAGGGTTGGAAATGTAAAGGTAAATATTTTGTAGCAAAAGGAGGGGAGTGATTGACTTTGTAGTCTAGGAGGGGAGGTCCCTGGGATCCTCAAGGGAGAAGAGCAGTGAGCGGGACCTTACCCAGGGAAACAGCAACACCAGAGATGGAGTCAGAGACGACAACATGGGGAAATGGAGCAGCTGGGAACTCTAGACCCAGAGAGGGAGAGGGGCTGTGTGCTGACAACCGGGGGACAACCGTGGTTGGTTGATGATGCATGGAAGGGATTGTAGCAATGGCAATGAAACGATATACAATAGGATGAATGTAAAGCTACTGTTCTCCCTGAAAACTATCACATAATTCACAATAAAACATTAAAAAAAAAAAAAAAAACTTGTGAGGATGGCACAGGTCAGGGTTTAGTTTTGTCCTATTGTACATAGGGTCACTCTGCACCAGAACCAACAGAATGGCACCTAATAAGATACATGCTGTAGTTGTTAAGTTCTGTCAAGTTGATTCTAACCCAAAGCAACTCACAGGATTCCAAGGAGTAGCTGGTGCATTTCAACTGTCAAACTTGTGGTCGTACAGTGCCACACCAGGACTTGAATAACATATTTATTGAAGAACATTGATTCCTTCAATTTAAGGTCTTCCTAAGGAGGCCAGTGAGGGGATGTGAGAGGGAGGGAATGTCTGTAAACTTTCAAGAAAGTGAGAGTCCAGGAAAAAATAGAATACATTCAAAGGTATATAATTAAATTGTATTTCATTACAATGGCAATATGAATAAAATGTAGGAAGGGGTCACTGGTCTTCAGGACTTCAAAAGTGGCAATAATAATATTTTTTTTAAAAAACCATTTCTACTGTAAAGCATCAAAATGTTAAGAAATCCAGCAAAGGGGAAAAGATCATCTTTCTCAGCAACGGAAAACTTGATTCTCTGGCAGCTCTTTGGACAAAACCTACCACATATTGCATTTGGCATGAGCGATTAGCTTTCAAAGAGCTTTGTAACCTCATTTTTATTGCCTAATTTTACTTGGTGACACCCCATCTTGCCACTGCTGCCTACAGAGTCAGTACTGAACATGAAAGAGGTTGTGAGATTTCTTCTGGCTAACAATCAGAATAAGAGCTACTCTTCATCAGGGAACACTGGTGGGTAATATATAGCCCAAGGATTGGTGATGGAAAGGAGATGTGCTTGGGTCCTGGGCACCTGCCTCAGCTCCAAAGAGTCCCATGGCATTCTGGAAAATATGGAATGCTGGGAACAATTCTTTCCATTGTATGTGTCCCTCTTTTATCTCTTGAACCCATTTCATTTTCACCATCTCCCCTGTTCCTTGAAACAAATGTGTTATCCTAAAGACACTGGGTGCCCACAAAGGGTAGAAGTAAACTCAACAGGGAGAATCCACAGGGAAAACCATTAAGACTCAGGGGTGGGAGATTACTTCCTGAAGGTCAAAGCAGCCCCAAAATGGAATGGACTGGTTGGAAATAATGGGCATTCTACAAAAGTTGGAGTCCTGGTGTGATGCTGCACTACAAGGTCAGTTTGAACTACAAAGTTGATAGCTCAAACTCACCAGCCACTCCTTGGAAATCCTATACAGGGTCACTGTGAATTGTAACTGACTGGATGGCACTTAACAACAACAAACTACTACAAAAGTTGGAGGTGTTCACACCTACCTGGGCAGTGAAAGAGGTAAGTACACAGAAGAAAAGAGGATGCAGAGAAGCAGAACATGTGTATATAAAAAGAAGACCACCCTTGTCATCTGTAACTCAGAAAGTCAGAACTATGGTCAATATGGTCTTACAAAAATGGGAGCAGACTTTGGCCATTATGGGAAGAACTTTTGGACAGGCAGATTTGTCTGATGGAATGGAACTCTTTGTAAGCTAATGAGTTGGGTCGCCTTACTCAGTTTGATGACCAGGAATTTCATAAAAGGCCCAGTGTAGAAATCTGAACTGAACACTTCTAGGTCTATTCTATCTTTGAGTATCTCTAGATAAACTTGGAGGTGGGATTCTATCAACCAGGCCTACCAAAGGAAAAGACATACATCTCATCACTCTGAGCATATTTTATAGTGAAGAAAGATGATGTTCCAGAAGACCCCAATATCATTTAAGAATCAGGAGGAGTTTTAGGTGCTTAGGGGTCAGGCAGAGGAGCAGGAGCTGAAGGGAAGCATTCAGCTGGAGGAGCCAGAAGAGCCTCCCAAAGCAACACACCTGAAAGGCAGGGTGACCTGACCCACGGGCGAGCAAGAGTGATGAGTTGGGGCTGACCCCTTGGCTCCTCATGTTCACTATTACCTGTGCAAGAACTTCCCACCTCACTAGACTTAGGGTGCCATCACTTACCTAGGCATTGGCCACAGCCTAGGTATGACTTAGGGCTCCTCAGGGAGGATGCGATTAAATGCCCTTTGGGGACCTGGGAATAGAGATTATGCTCCTTTCCCCAGCCAATCCCAAAACAGTGCTATCCTCTGCTCAGATGCTTTCTCAACTGCCTGGCAACCAAACACTGAAATCCAACTCCATAGCGACTCTGATATCATATACATAGGAGCCCTTGTGGCATAGTGGGTTACGCATTGCGTTCCTAACCTAAAGGTCAGCAGGTTGCACCCACCAGGCACTGTGCAGGAGAAAGATCAGGTTATCTGCTCTTGAAAAGATTTACAGACTCATTGAACCCCATGAAGTTCTACTCTATCCTGTAGGGTCACTATGAGTCAGAATTGACGTGACAATAGTGGGCTTGGTTTTGGATCCTATGCATCTTTCTATCCAACCACCCATCTTTGGTGTTATTGCTAAGTGCCATGGAGTCGATTCTGACTCATAGAACCCTTTATAGGGTTTCTGAGAATTGGCTGGTAGGTTTGAACTGCCAGCCTTGTGGTTGGCAGTCCAGTGAGTATTTATAGAATACACTCCAGGTGTTAAGAGTAAACAAGATGAATGAGGCACAATGCTTAGCCTCAGGAAGCTCATTGCTACCTCTTAGATGAATCCCTGTCTAGCTATGGCTTTGCTGTCTTGGTGGGTCTTCACCAGGCTTGTATGAGTAGCGCATCCAAGTTACTAGGTGTACTGACACCACCAGGGATGATGGTGAAAACAACAAGTATATCAACCTTGGTTTGAAACCCAATTCTGTGGCTTTCTAGCACAAGTTTTTCTTAACCTTTCTGCACCTGAGTTTCCTTACAGGGTTAAAGTGAGGATCGAGTGATACCACATATGCACACCTATGAGCTCAGTGCCTAGCTCCAGTAAATGTCTCACCAGACTGGTCTTCCTATTTCTGTTGTTGCAGTTGCTCATCCTCCACTTTGAGCCCTGTTTTCAGACATCCTTCTCAGCTGCCTCTGTGCTCTGTCCATCCACTTGCCAGTCCCCCAAAGACCAGCCTGTTCCTTCCAATTACCCCTATTTCTGCTTATGTCGCACAGATCTAGATTGTGAGTCATGTGATCGTGGCCATGGGCCTCGGCATCTGGCATCCTGGATCTAAGTATTTAGATCGTCCAGTGGAAATCTAGTAATGTTAAAAAATTATGGAATTGGTGTGAGCAGTTCAGAAGAAAAGCAGCAAATCTGCTCTTTCCTTGAATTACAGCTTCATGTTTTTTGTCTGTTGTGGCTCATTACAAGGAACCTTCAAAAAGTTCATAGAAAATGAATTAAAAGTTAATCATATTATTGTACATTCCCTGGGGTAAGATCCCACTTTTGAGTGTTTCCAGCTCAGCCCTTGCTTAACAAATACTTTCGGGTTCGTATTGATGCATCACTTCTAACAGTGAAGATCTCAAACAACAGAATCCAGGATTTTCCCCATTTTTCTCAGAAAGGAATTCTTTTATCATTATTATCATTTGTATGATGAATTTCTTTTCTATGTCTACAAGACCTTGCTTGGTATGAAGTAGGATCTCAGTCATATTTCCTGCATAAACTCATGTATTTTTTCATAAAAGACTTATTTTTGGCTCTAAAAAGTTCTCCACCAGAAACATTTTTTTTCTTAAGTAGTAATTATTTCCTCTTATTAAAATACTCAAAAGCTGGCCCAAGCCCACTGCCATCAAGCTGACTCTGACTCCTAAGTGACTCTATAGGATAGAATAGAACTGTACCAAATGGTTTCCAAGACTTTACAAGAAGGAGTCGGCTGCACATCTCTGTCCTGCAGAGTGGCCGCTGGTAGGTTTGAGCTGCCAATCTTTTGGTTAGCAGTCCAGTATTTAACAACTACACTACCAGAGCTCCTCCAAATTAATCATTGTTGTTATCTGCTGTCAAGTTGGTTCTGACTCACAGCAACCCCATATAGGGTTTCCTAGGCTGTCAATCTTTACGGGAGAAGAAAGCCTCATCTTTCTCCCTCTTAGTGAATGATGGATCAGAACAGCTGATCTTGCAGTTAGCAACCTATTACATCATCAGCACTGTATACATTAGGAGATAATAAATGCAAATCATTAAGCAATAGTAAAACACTGTGACACTGTGAGATAAGCACTGGACCTCAAGGTCAGTTTGAACCACAAGGTCAGTGGTTCAAACTTACTAGCCACTCCTTGTAAACTCTATATAGGGTCACTATGAGTCAGAACCAACTCTATGGTACTTAACAACAACAACAACAAATTAATTTTAGCTCTTATGGTCAGGACTGCTGGTTGCCTAGCCAATGATATTTCTCCTTCTTCTTCTCCTTCCCTAGAAGAGTCTACTGACTGGGAGGAACTTGCTAGCTCCCTGCATCAGGTCTTTCCTTGCAGCTTGGAGTGACTTATATCCCATGCTCAGCAGAATAACATGGCACTCTGCTTCATAGACATAGTTGCTTGTTAGGCGCCTTAGAGTCGGTTGCAAATCATAGATCCCCTATGCATAACAGAACGATACACTGCTGGGTCCTCACCATGTTCACAATCGTTGTTATCCTTGAGCCTATTGCTTCTGTCACTGTGCCAGTCTATCTCTTTGGGGGTCTTCCTCTTTGTTGTTAACCCACCATTTTCCCAAGTATAATACCCTTCACCAAGGTCTGGTTCCTCCTGACATGTCTGAAGTATGAGAGACAAGTCTCACCATTCTGGCTTCCAAGGAGAATTCTGGCTGTCAGAACTTCCAAAACTGATTTGTTTGTTCTTTTGGCAGTCCACAGTATATTTAATACTTTACTCTAGCACCATAATTCAAATGCATGACTTTTTCTATGGTCTTCCTTATTCATTGTCCAACTTTCACATGCAAATGAGGTGATTGAAATATCATGGGTTGGTTCAGGCACACCTTAGTCCTCAAACTAAAATGATTCTGTCAAATAGATGACTAACAATAGATATATGGCGAATCATTTGCAAATCAGCCAAGGCTCTGCCTGTGAACTAATCCATGATAGACTTGGCTTTCGAAAAGTTTGTGCAAGATGTGTACCAAAACAACACACAGAAGAGCATAAACAGAAGCATTTGGACATCTGCAAACAAAATGTGGACCAGTGCTCAAAGTAAGATAAAACTTTCTTTTAAAAAAGCCATTAATGGTGATAAGGCACAGATTCATCATTATAGCCTGAGAGTAAATGGTAGAGTATAGAATGGAAACATTCTCAATTGCCAACCAAGAAAAACTTTCAAAGTCAACCATCACCTGGAAAATAAATGCTTACAGTTTTCTGGGATTCTCAAGAGCCAGTATTGGAACACTCTCAGGAAAATGTTCCACAGTCAGCAGTGCTTGTTACAGTGAGATGCTCACTGAAGAGTCTAACCCTAAACTTTGGATTAAACACAGAGCACTGCTATCCTGGGGCCTTGTGATCTGGCTAGACAATGCACATTTGCTCAACTCTGCCCACATTGCTGACACTGCAAAAACTCCATTTTGAGTTGTTAAAGCATCATCCTTATAGTCCTGATCTTGCTCCATCAGACACTTGTTTGGTCCCCTGAAAGCAGCCCTTCGAGGACAAAGATTCACCATTGATGAAAAAGTGAAGAAAGCAGTACATTTGTGATTTGCAGCTCAGCATAAACATTTGTTAATGAGCTTGTTGACCGATGGACAAAGTATATTGAAAAGTAAGGAGATTATGATGAAAAATGATGTATTTGTTTTTTCTAAAAGTTGGCCAAAATAACTTCTACAGCCAGAGTGCAGATAATTTTTTATTCAGCTTGTACTTCAAGAGGGATTTTGAAATGTTCTTTTTGACAATGAATGTGATGCCCTTCCTCTTCAGTTTGTTGTTCCAGGCACAGTAAACTGTAGGATTGCCAGATTCAGTATGGCCAATCCCAGTCCATTTCAGCTCACTAATGCCTAGGATATTGCTCTTTATGTGTTTCATTTCATTTTTGACAACTTTGAAACTTCCTAGTTTCATACTTCATAATTTCCTGTACTGATTATTAATTAATGCTTGCAGCTGTTTCTTCTCATTTTGAGTTGTACCCCATCAAAATATGACTCCCTAATGCTTTGCTCCAAGGAGCTCTGGTAGCGTAGTGGTTATGAATTGGGCTGCAAACCTCAGCAGTTTGAAACTACCAGCTGTTCCATGGGAGAAAATTGAGGCTTTCTGCTCCCATAAAGATTACAGCCTTGGAAACCCTGTACAGGGTCACTATGAGTCGGAACTGACTCCACGGCACATAACAACAACAACAACAATTCTTTGCTCCATTCACATCATGATGGCCAACTCTACTTTGATGGGGCATCTCATTCCCCAGTCATATTTTGAGTGCCTTCCAACCTGAGGAGCTCATCGCTGGCACTCTCGCTTGCAGTATTCATGAGACTTTTAGGGGTTAACTATTCAGAAATATTCTACCTCTTCTTCTTCTTCTTAGTTTGTTTAGTCTGGAAACTCTGCTTAAACTTGTCCACTGTGGGTGACCATATTGGTGGTATAGCTTCCAGCACCACAGCAACGCAAAAGTCACCACAGTAAGACAAACTGGCATATGAGTAGTAGCAGTAGAGGTTACAGACTTGAAAACCTATGGGTGTAGTTGTACTCAGTCACATGGGGTCTCTAGGAATCAGAATCAACTCAACAGTACTGTAGCAACAGGAGTGACTTGTAATCAGTTCTAACCAATGAGGTATCAAGAAATGTTTATTATACTTGGTAGGGATTTCTAAAAAAATTTCTCTCTTCTTCCATGATAAAAAGAATTGAAAAAAAAAGACCAAAAAAAAAAGCATTTGCCCTTCCCATTTCCTTTTGCACATTGTCACCTTGGGGCCATGAGTGGTGACGTGATTTTTAAACTGGAAAAGTCAATTCAAAAAAGGGCACATTTGCATCTTGAGGAGCAGCTGAGTCAGTTCTAGGACCTCCTGTTTCCAGAAACTTTTTTATTGAAAACACAAACCCTACTAAGTCTGGGTTTAGTTTGGCATTTTGCTCTTTTTAACTGATAGCTCCCTGACTGACATTAATTGTTTAATGTTGCTTCAGTTCCCCTGTTAGACCTTACTGTGAGTTTACAACAACCACAAAACTTTTGATAATGTTGAGGGTTGCTTGTAAGTTCTCATTATATTACCTTGGGGAGGTCCACAGAGAAAACAGAACTCGTATTTTCTAGAAAGAACACAGAGACGACCCAAAATATCTACATCCTATCTCTGCTACTTTCTAGCAGAAGGAGTTCGAGCAAGTGATTATCTACCCTGGAACTCGATTTTCTCATCCATTACATGACACACAACTTCCTGGAGGGAGCAAACAGTTAACATGCATGGATGATAACCAAAAGTTATTGGTTCAAGTCTACGTGGAGGAGCTTCAGGAAAAAGCCATGGTGATCTACTTCCAAATATCCAGCCATTGTAAACATTATGGAGCACAGTTCTACTCTGACACACAGGGAGTTGACATGAGGTAGAATCCACTTGGCAACTGGTCTTTAAATATGAAGCACAGTGGCAAGACTTAACCCAGCCCGCTGTGGAATTAAATGATAATGCAAGTAAGGCATTTAGCACAGTGCCTGGCTCAAGGGTTACGTGTTATCATTTCTGTTTTCTGCCTGTGGGGGTGTGAGGACATTGAATGAGTTTTAATTGCTTGGAGATTGTCTAGCTCTTGCTAGTCCTTGGAGGGAGCTACAGAGGGAGCAATGAGATACTAGGAGTGGGTGGAAGACTAGGAACAGAAATGAAGTAAAACTTCTAATTCATCACTCAAAAAGCCTGTCAGTCTGGTCTTAATTCTGAAGATTACTCAAAAATGACTCTAGAACACTAGTGAGTCTTACATCATACTAAAGTCCACTTTCTCCATCCTTGTCCAGGCATTTGATCTCATTGTAGAACCATTCTCCACCATCTGGGTGACCTCTGCTTCATCCAGACAAAGCCTTTGCTGACTCTCCTCATTTCTCATCCACCTCTCTGGATCAGACTGGCCCAATCATAAAACTCTTCTTGTGCTTGCTGACTTTATTAAACTGTAGCCCCTGCTCCAAGTGCATGCTGCATTCATCGTTGTAAATACGTATTTGTTGAATGATAACCAGTCCATAAAAAATAAACTTACACACAGTGGTAAATAAACATTTTTGAATGCAGTTGGACTCGTGACCTATGACATGCAGCTATTCCTATTTTCTTAACTGTAAGATAAACCTTATGCATTGATTAGTTCTCGCATAAGTTCTTTTTCTGGGAGCCTTCTGTCTTATTGCTGTAATATAGAGTAGGCAGCCACAGCCTCACTGGAGTGAAATTGTGCAAAGTAACAAATGCAACATATGTTTAGAAATTGGAAAAAAAACACAGTTAATAATTCATGAGTTGGAGCAGAAACCATAATGGAAATTTAGAAGTGAATGATGATAAAGGGACAACAGCATGTTAAAACTTGAGTAGTGTGACTTAAAGGATGTTTAGCGAGAAATGTTATATTAAATATATACATTAGAAAATAAACATAAAGAAAGCACAGAAATCAAAAACAAGAACCATAGACTAAACTGAAAAAAAATTAAAGCTGAAAAAAAATAAAATATATAATCAAATTAATTAAATAGAAAATAACACTGTGAACATGTTTCCTTTTTAAAAGGCACTTGAAATAAAAGGCTGAAAAAGTAGCCCTCAGATAAGATTGCTCAAGAAAATAAAGTCATAAGTAAGAATATTGGCAACGACAAACGAAACAACTGGAGTTTCCGTAGGAATTTTGGTTGTTGTTGGTGGTTGTGTGCTGTGAAGTAGGTTCTGATTCACAGTGACTCTGTATAGGGTTTCTGAGGCTGTACATCTTTATGGGAGCAGAAAGCCTCATCTTTCTACCATGGAATGGCTGTAGTTTTGAACTGGTGACCTTGAGGTTAGCAGCCTGACTCATAAGCACTACGCTACCAGAACTCCTTAGTAGGGATTTTAGCAACCATTAAACAATGCTGTGAACAGTACTTTGACAAAAATTTTATTAACTTGAATGGAAATAAGATTTTCTGATAAAGAAAAAATTTCAAAATTGACTCAAGAAGAAACAGAAAACCTGAATTTACCATTGTTGCTGTTGTGGGCCATTGACTTGGTTCCTACTTACAACTCTGTATAGGGTTTCTGAGGAGCAGCTGGTGAGTTTGAACCACCAACCTTCCAGTTCAAACTGACCTTGAGGTCTAGTGCTTACCCTATGGTGCCACACCAGGACTCTACTAGATACAATAAATTTCTGGTCAAAATCTGCCCCTGCAGAGATGGAGCGGCTGGGAACTCTAGACCTAGAGAGGGAGAGGAGCCGTGTGCTGATGATCCGGGGCAGGCTTGAGGGGTGTACCCTTTGGCTGGTTGATGATGCATGGAGGGATTATAACTATGGCAATGGAATGATATGCGATAGGGTGAATGTAAAGCTAATGTTCTCCCATGTAAACTATCACATAATTTACAATAAAACAGTTTTTTTAAAAAAAATCTGCCCCCTGCAAAAAAAAAACCAAAAACACAAATATCTCTCTTTCTCTCTCTCAAGGCAGTAACATAAAATAATTTCATAGCTACATTTCACCAAACCATCATGCAGAGACAATCCCTGTGTTGTACTAGCTATTCTAGAGCTGGAGAGAGGAAAACTACTAATGAATTAAAAGGTTGAACAAAATCCTTTTCTTTCTCAATGGACAAATTTGGTCATGGGTGAATTCTGGAACCCTAAATAACATGGAATAAGTACCAGCTCAATTTTCAGCAACACAGTTTATGACAAAAATAAATAAATATATACATAATGTGAAAGCCATAACTTTGAGCTACCTGTGGGGGGTGACTGGCATGTCACTTAAGAGAATCTGGAATCTCTGCTTATGCAGCTGTTACAGAGATTATTATCCTTACTTTAGGCAGAGCTTCTAAGTCAAGGTGGCATCTAAGTCCATCCATGTAGTTTCTTTCTCTTTCATCTGAGCTGTCCCTTGCCACATGGACAATGTCCTATGAACAAGTTTATACTGATCAACAGAGAGCTAGCAGCTTGCTTCACAGATGGAATTTCCAGGGTATATGGACAACACTTGACATGGAAATGTGCTGCATTATGACCAGCAGATGAAGAGGATAACAGGTCAGCTCAACCAAATAAACTACAGACTGTCTTCCTAATTGCGGTAGAAGAATTGGACAATGGTGAGATCTCATAGGTTTGGATTTTTAATAATTAATGGACTAGCTATGTGGTCAGGTCAACAGCCTATGGAAAAATGGGACTATTAAAGACCATCCATGTGGGGCAAGGGCCTAAGGAAAGCACTCTGGGAACTGAAAGGGTACATTGGAGTAAGACATGTCATTGCTCATCAAGGAACCATCTTTCAGGATCAGAAGCTGATTGAACTCAGCAAGTGGACATGCTGGTAACGTTTCTTTGAGGTGGTAAATTTGGTTCATGAAATAAGTGGACATGAGAGTGCTTCAGCAATACAGAGATGAGCTGAATCTAGAGACATCCCTCTTGTACCCTCTGAGGCACAAAATTACAATAAGTACTGCTCTGATGGCCAACAAGAAAGACAAAGGTTACAGATGGCTATGAGTGTGGGTGGGATGGGGAGAAGGTCCTGCACACAGCTGGCAAGTGGAGTATATAGGACCAATGACACCAGTGACACCAGATGGCTACAAATGGGTCCTCACAGGAATAGATCCCCTGGACTGTGCTTTACATAGCCCCAAATGGATGCAGATGACAAAAACACCATTAAGGAATTAGAGTAAAAGATACTGTACCAATCTGAGCCACCAATTTGTATTTCCTCAGACCAATGAACAAACTGTGCAGCCCACAGGGTGCAACAATAAGCCAAGAAACATCATATTAATTGGCCAGACCATGTTGCATGCCACCCTCAAAGTGATGATTTGATAGAGAATTGGGGTGGGAAATTGAAGACATGAAGGGCTGGCTTGCATGCTTTTATGAGTGTATTCTCACACTCAGTGTGAGGGGGGCAACAGGAGGCTAACCACTGGATTGATTTCTACATGTCTCAGGGGAATATGGTGGAAAGGGGGTGGGGAAGAACTCTGGTGCCACTGTACAGTTCTTCCCCACGTCACTTGAAATCACTTTTTTTCCTCCTGAATGTTGTAGTCCCAGGACTAGGGATGCATCTGTGAGTGCAAGAAGCAGGGGTGGTCCCTCAGCAGACACAGTAGCTATATCCCTGAACCTGTGTGCCAGAATTCCCAAGGGCCTGATGAGATGGGGTGTACCTTCTCCCCATCTGGAAGAATTGAGGCTGCCAGCGCATAATGTCATATTGCTTAGTGATTGAAGTATTCCACTAGTCTTTACTCATGTAACCCTACCCAACATGAATGGGACTGGACTGAAGGTAAAGCACCTGTTAGCCAGGTCTTGCTCCCAGAAATCTGGACTAACACAGCATTTGGACCTGATGTCTTTTCACTAGGTGGACAAGTTTGGGTAAAAATAATTGACAAATGAGAGGAAGGAGAACTAGTAGCTGAAGGTAAGGAATGAATAAGTGGGTTATGCAGCAGGGAAAATCTAACATTCTACTGATATCTCAAGAGAGACTCAGAGCCAAGGCATGAATTTCTCTTAGTTAAATTTTATCAGGGCCAAGAGGTGTGAAGCCAAGATAAATTTTTGGAGAAGCTGAGCAGATCTGATGGACACATACAGGAGACATGAAGAGCTGGTACCTGAGTAACATAACCCATTGGACTCTGTCACACTGAAGGGCTAATTGTTAATGAGTGGTTTAGATTGTGAAATAATTGGTGGTGGTAGTTATGTGCCATGGAGTCAGTTTCAACTCATAGTGACCCTACACAGGGTTTCCGGGGCTGTAAATCTTTATGGGAACAGAAAGCCTCATCTTTCTCCAGTGGAACAGCTGGTAGTTTCGAACTGCTGACCTTGTGGTTTACAGCCTAATTTGTAACCACTACATTACCAGAGCTCCAGGGGAAATTCATCTTTCAAGTATGAAAGGGTCAATGGCTAAAAGAGCCTAGGAGTGCCTCCAGGGCAGTTAATTATTTATTAAGGCTCTTCTGACCCTATTATTCCATTCTATGGTGTATTTTCCTCTTTTTCTCTGAGGAAGACCCCCAACAAGATGGATTGGCTAAGTGGCAGCATGGATGGACTCAAGCATGGCAACAGTTGTGAGGTTGGCCCAGGATCGGGCAGTGTTTCATTCTACTGTGCTTAAGGTTCCTACTGTCTCGATGGCACCTAACAACAACACTGTTGTATTTTAAATCTTAGCCTTTATACTTCGATTTTATAGAGTCCTGGTGTGGTGCTGTGGGTTAAATCACCAGACTGCAAAGTCGTTTGAACCAGAAGGTCGGTGGTTCAAACTCACCAGTCACTCCTTGGAAACCTTATACAGGGTGGGTATGAGTTGGAACTGACTCTACAGCACTTAACAACAACAACATACTGCAATTGTAGGATAAGCACTGGGCCACAAGGTCATTTTGAGTTGCAAGGTAAATGGTTCAAACCATCAGTCGTTTCTTGGGAGCCCTCTACAGAGTCACTGTGAGCCAGAACTGACTCGAAGGCACGTACCAACAACAACATACCTGTGATTATAAATCAATTATGAAGTGAGTTGTTAATGAAGTAAGATTAAAGTGGGATTAAGGATTAAAGAAGTAAGGGTTAGAGCGGAACTGGTACCATAAAATAAGTGCTCCACCTTAAGGTCGGTTTGAACCACAAGATCAGTGGTTCAAATTAACCAGCTCCTCCTCGGAAACCCTATACAGGGTTAGAACCAACTCAACGACACTTAACAACAGCAACACCCTATGAAAGGGTGTTACACAAGTCATAACCTTTGGATTGCCTTGGGGCCATACTCTGAGTCCAATATGTAGGTATACTTTCACAAAGTTCTTTATCTTGCTCTGGATCCTGCATTTTGCTCATCCCATTAACCTCCAGTTTGTGGGACCTGTGGCCCATCACCTGACTTGATGTACCAGTTTCTGTAGATTTGTGCATCAATAGAATGTTGTCTGATCTGCCAATTTGGGTTCCTGAGACTATGTGAGTGTGGAAAATCCTACAGACTGACATCTGAAATATGGATTTAGGACTTGCCAATGTCCACAATTGCATGAGCCGTTTCCTTGAGTCTGGGGAGTTCTATGAGACTTTGCAGCATCTTGCAGAACCCTGGGGCATGAAGGAGGGATGGAGTAGTGACTGACATAAGGGATTATGGAATGGTAGAATGTATTGGAAAAGTTGGACATTTGGGGATATTTTTAACCTCCATCATCAGCCTCATGCTGATCTTTGTAAAGTAATTATTCATGCAGTTGGTCTGAGAATTACCAATTGTCTTTGTTATCTAGTGTTGCTACCACAGAAACACCACAATTGGGTGACTTAAGCAAACAGAATTTTTTTTTTCTCAGCATTTAGGAAGTTAGACATCTGGATTCAGGCTATTAGCTCCAGGTGAAGCGTTTTCTATCATCTCTGGGGATGGTTTTTGTCTCTTTTCAGCTTGTCACCAATCCTTGGTGTTCTTCATGTGGCATCTACCATCCCTTGTCTCTGCTTACTTCACTGCTTGCACATCTGCTCTTCTATATCTCAAAAGAGATTGATTTAAGACCTGATGTGGTGCTATGGGTTAATGTGCTGGACTGCAAGGTTGGCTTGAACTGCAAAGTCACCAGTTCAAGGTTACCGGTCACTCCTCAGAAACCCTATACAGGATCGTTATGGGTTGGAAACTTATGTGTTGGAACCGACTTGAAGGCTCTTACCAACAACAACATACAAAGATGATCTCATTGACATAACCAAGAAAACCTGCTCCGAAATGAGTTTATAACCACAGCTATAGATATTAGGACTTAGAACACATATTTTGGAGGTACTTAAACAAGCCATAACATCAGTGATCTGCTGTGTGGTCTGCTACAAGGACTGTCACCCATGAAAAATGCCCTGCTGAGTATGTCCTGCAGCCTTGGATGTAACCTGGTGCAAGGTGTAGCCTACTCGGTTCTACAATCTACATGTCTAGGTAAAACTAAGACCACTGCTGGTGGGTACAACAAGACCCAAGTTATAAGACCAGTGTAATGAATTTGATGTCAAACAGATGAGAATATTAGTGGGAGAGAAAATTATAGGCATTATCACTTTTGAACATCAAAGCAAAAATCCTAGTTTCAGGACCGTATTTAAATAAACACACACACACATAGAATAAAAATTCCAGGATGGTTCAATGTTAAGAAATAGATTAATAACATATCATCCATTCCCACCCATTTCTCATATGGACCGTATACAGCAAGTTGTAGTCATTTTGCAAATAATCTACCACATCCATCAATCAAAGAGAAAGAAGATTCTAGAAAAAACAAAACTCCTGTATATGTCCATTTTTAATATAAATTAGAATCAAAAGGCAGAGAGCAGGGAAGAACTGGAGCAGTTTTAATGTTACTATCCATTTTTAAGTGTGTTTTTAAGTCAAATTTGTAGGTAAGTCATAACAGGTGCATACAATTCTTATTTAACCTTACTCCAGTGCTAACCACCCTTCTCTGAATAGGGTCCCACATTCCGCTTGTGCCTTTCTGCCGTGATGGCCCTAGGGTCCTCTGTTCCCGAAATGTAAGATTGGCTACCCTCTCCCCTTTATGTTACAAAACTTCTACCTTTACAGTTGTGACAATCGTAGTTAGTCATGATAACAATTACTCACTATTAAATCATAAGAATCTTATCCCCATCTCCTTTCACCAAACCCATCTAGACAAAATGAAAACTATTCAGTGGAGATTCTACATTCCTTTGCACACTCCAAAACTAAACCCCCTTTTGAAAACTTGTAAGCCAGTCACTTTGTGCCTTTATAGTCCCCATTTAGGTAGCCAATGTCTAAGTTGCCCATCCCTATCAACACTATGTACAGAGGGTTAGCACTGGAACAACCTACTAGTTGTTCCACTGAAGAAAGGTGAGGCCGTCAATTCCCATAAAGATCTACTGTCTCAAAAACCCTACATAGGGTCTTTATGAGTTAGAATTGACTTGATGGCAGTCGGTGTTGAGAGATGTCCTAAATTGGGCATTCATACCCTGAGGACTTTCTGTAGTCAACAATGCTCTTCAGGGATCAGCTAACCCCATGAATACAATAAAATGAGTCTTTGCCTTACATCTTTAGAGCCCTCCTTACACAAAACCAAAGTTGAAGTGGTTGAGAAGAGTAGAGAAGTGGTAAGAGAAGGTTACATAGACCAAGAACAGAGGTCTGAGGCAGTCTTGTATCAAAGACAGAGGCTGCTCTTTTGTGACTCCCTGTAGCCAGCAGACTGTAGCCAAGCCCTTCATTCAATAATGAGCATGACGAGTCTGAAGATGTTCTCCTGTGTTCTATGCCTATACTGAAATACAAGTCTCTGGCTGCATTTTTCACAATGGGTAATCATCATGACTTATGAATCTGCACATTTTACCAAACTGTGGGGTCTTAAACCAGTTGTTGAAGGATATCATGTTTGGTAAGGCAGAGGGTCAGAGAAAAAGAGGAAGACCCCCCCAGCAAGATAGATTAGCAAAGTGGCAGCATAAATGGGCTCAAGAGTGGCAACAATAGTGAGGTTGGCCCAAGACTGGGCAATGTTTCATTCTATTGTGCATAGGGTTGCTATGAGTCAATATTGACTTGATGGTATCTAACAGCAACAGCAGCAACAACAACAAAACCCATTGTTGTGCTTTGCTTTTTCTCACCTTTCATCCTCCAGATGGTAGTAGAGGACCAAGATCTTGGCTATCATTCAACAAGAAATTATTGACAGTCAAGACTGTCTCAAGACTGGCTATTAGGGTCTCTAAACTTTAGAACATGGAGAATGTGGAGGAAGTATCTGAGTCCTCTGGAGAAAATGAATCGGGCAACCTCTATCTTCTGCATTGAAAGTAGCTAACAGGGCTCTGCTCTGTTGCTTGCATATCTGCGACCCCAGACCACTCATTTCCCCTTCTGGCTTCTGTTTCCCATTTATAAAACTAAAGGTGGGAACCAGGATCCCAGTCTCTCCTCATCTCCTAAGCTCCCTATCTCTAAAATGACTTGAGTATCTATCAGAACTGAGGTGACAGAGACAAGCCTCCAAGGTCCAGGGAGGGCAGTCGCCTTGATGTGTTATCAAATACCTGCCAATCCATCATCAGGAGCATTTCCCATTAAAACAGATGTGGTGGCCACTCAGAGGAAAAGCTGTTCCCCTGAATGCCTGGCAGGCAGTGAGCCCAGTGCTGAGATTCCTCTGGTGATGATTGCCAAGATGTGCCGGGGACCCGCCTCGACATAGGGGTTCGGCAACAAAGATGCAGGGAGTAAAGATAAACACAGTCTTTTCACTCCAACCCTTCATTTAGGGCTTCATGCTCTTTGACTCTCAACTGGTTAGAGTAGACTTCTGGGTGCCTAGCTAACGAGGTGTTTGGCAAATCAGAAATCCACAAAGAGGATACATTCTTCACATCAGAACCCGTGAAAACAGCAGAAGTGAGGACTTACTAGCAGGCCTCCAATCAACTCCCCCCCTCAAAGAGGGGGTGGGCACGGAGCTCTCACCTTCAGACTCAATAGGATTGTCAAGTGTTGAAAACAGACACCTTCTTTCTGAAAGGAGATTGAGCTTAGAGATCACTTCTTTCCCGAAGCCTTTGCTGACCACACTCCCACCAGCTCCACTGTCCCTTCTCTCAGCTCGCATGACTCCAGGCACTTGCTTGCATACTGACCCACAGCACTGGCTCCTCCCACTGCACTCAGACCCAGGAAATGCTGTGAAGTGTATTTCCTGTCTGTCTTGGTAGACTACTCTGAATGTATCTTAGTTTGGATTTTCCTCCAGAAGAGATCTTGGGGCAAGAACTAAGAGGTAGGTAGTCCATTTGGAAGGTGGTTCTTCCAGGTAACAAACAGGAGGAACAGGAAAAATCAGAACATGAATGGAGGAAGGTCAATAGATCAGTCACCAGTTAGTTGACTCCAACTCATGGTGACCACCATTGTGTCAGAGCAGAACTGTATGCCATAGGGTTTACAATGGCTAATTTTTCAAAAGTATAGACCTTTCTTTCCAGGCAACTCTGGGCAGACTCAAACCTTCAATCTTTCAGTTAGCTGCTGAGTTCTTAACTTTTTGCAAAGGACCAAAGAACTTCACAGAAAAAGACCTCTTTAAAGTGTTCAAGAGCAAAGATGTCAGTTTGAGGACTAAGGTGTGTCTGACCTAACCTATGGTATAGTCCATTGTTTCATATGCATGTGAAAGTTGACAATGAATAAGGAAAACCTTAGAAGAATTGATGCATTTGAGTTATAGTGTTGGAGAAGAATACTGAAAGTATCATGGACTACCAGAACAAACAAATCTGTCTTGGAAAAAGTACAACCAGAATGCTCTTTAGAAGCCAGGATGGTGAGACTTTATTTCTCATGCTTTGGACATGTTGTCAGGAGGTACCAGTCCCTGGAGAAGGACATCATGCTTGCTAAAGTGGAGGGTCAGTGAAATAGAGGAAGAGCCCCACAAGGTGGATTGACATAGTGTCAACAGCAATGAGCTCAAACATAGGTTGTTATGTTTGAGAAATTATGAAAATAACACGGGATCAGGCAGTATTTCATTCTGTTGTGCATAGGGCCACTAAGAGTTGGAAATGACTCGATGTCATCTAACAACAACAATAACAAAGGACTCTAAGTTCAGGTGGGCTGGGAGAGTAGTGGGTAGAGTGTCCTCTGGAACACTCACCTGTATGAACGGCGCCATGCATTTCTTGTCTAGATCTGGCTTTCCCTGAGCTCAGTCAATGGCGTGCACCTGCAGGGCAGCAGAAAGAGCTAGGGAGTGGGGTGAAGAAATCAACCCCACTCCTTCCCTCTCTGGAACTCCAGTGATGCAATGGCTAATTCTTCAGTTGCTAACTGAAAGTTTGATGGCTCAAACTCACCAGCTGCTCCACAGGAGAAAATTGTGGTGGTGGTCTGCTTTGGTAAAGATTTCAGCATTGGAAAACCTACGGGGCACTTCTACTCTGTTCTATAGGGCCACTATGAGTCAGAATTCAACACAATAGCAATGGGTTTGATTTTGGTTATTTTGGGGTCCCTCTCTGTTGTATTGGTACCAGCTCATCATGTCCCTCCATCAAAGGTCACATTTCCTGCTGAGTGGTCCAGCTCTTACTTTCTAGGGTCTGAGAACTTTTCCTTTCCCTCGTATTTGACCAAGGGGTGATCATGCCTCCTAGCTTATTACCAACTCAAGCCACCATACTATTCCTTGTAGACTGACCTAAATCCTGCCCACACCTTCGTAATTAGAACCTCTATTTCCCTACACACATTGCTTTGTGAGCGGCCTGTCCTTATGAGCACTATTGATTCATTCCACCTGATCCAGACTTCGTGTGCTTCTCAATTCACTGGTAAGAGGTAGAGAGATGGATGGAAATGCTTCTTGTCTCTGGTTCTTAATCCCAAACCACTAGTCTGCCTTTTCAATTATGCCTGGCCTGGGGGTTAATGTGCTGAACTTCAAGGTTGGTTTGAACTGCAAGGTTGGCAGTTCAAGTTCACCATAGCTCCTCAGAGACCCCATACAGGGTCACTAATGGTCGGAACCAACTCAACAGCTCTTAACAACAACAGTGCAGTTGACCCTTGAACAATACAAACTGAACTGCCTGGGCCCACTTGTATATGGATTTTATTTGTTGCGAGAGTGGTGAATTCAAGTGTTGCTAATGACCAGTAGCTTCTGAGGAGGGGCTGTTGACACAATTGCTTGGTCTGACCTGGCCTTTCTTAATCTTCATCTCAGTTTCAGGGATAGGTGTGCCCCAAATAAGTGCTGCTACCTCAGCCTGGATCCCAGAATGACAAAGCATGCATATGGAACAGACTCAAGCAAGACCACAGCATCCATGGGAAGACATAGCTGTAACGTGATCTAGAAAGGAACATTGGTTGTTGCAAGCAGCAGAGATTTGGGGAAGTTTATCACATGGCAACACTGTCTAATCAAGCCAGTACCTCATTTCTTAAAAATGGTAAGACAATGATTATGGTTAGGAACTATGTATCCCAAGATATTTCCTCGGAAGTCTCTTGGAATTAGCAGGCCTTTTAGGAAAAACAATTGCTTTAATTAGGATCCTAAATAATTAAATTCTGGTCCCAGTGGGAGAAGTAACATTGAGAAACCAATTACCTCACAGACCCTTTGTGTACATTATTTTATTTTACCTTAACAAAACTATGCAGGAAGTATGTTGTTTCCACCACCACCACCCCACCTTATGGAAAAAAGAAACCGAGACTGAAAGAGCCACGTTGCTGGATGGTCCAAGGTCACACAATGGGAGACCAGGTTTCAAAGTAGTCTGGGATTCAGACACTTTCTCTTCTCTTTCCCTGTCATTTTACTTATAGCACTCAACAGCCACTGAAAATTTTAACAAAGACTTCCTACAATGAGCTACATTTGGTACAAAAGACATTCTCCCCCTTGACACCATTAAAACAGAGTTCTCACAGTGTGATTTAGAAAAAAAGAGAAAAAAATTTTCCCACACCCCAAAATTGTTGACACAATTTCTCCCAATCAAAATGAAAATGCTTTTTGGTTATTGTTTTCTTTCTTTAATGGACTTGTCCCTGAAGTGATGTAATGTTGACACAAGAGATGGTTGAATCCTGTCTCCCAGAGAAAGTAAGAAAGTGCCTCTGAGACTCTCAGTGACCCTTGGAAACATTCACTCAGTGGAGAACAATTTCTGCTGACTGATGCCAACTTTGATTCTGCTCTTTGAAAAGATGCCGTGCTGACCATATAATCAAAGGAATCTCAGTCAATCAATAAGGCTTTATGGAAAGCCTTCCTTGTGCCAACACCATCCTGGGCACAAGGACAGAATGAACCAATACTTATTGTACATTTTACATAATTATCACACTTAACCCTCATACACACAACAGCCTAAAAGAGGGCTTCAAAAATTCATGCAAAAATTCTATTATCTTTCTATTGCATTTTTCCATCAACCTTTTGAAGCTCCCTAGCACTGTTAATCCCATTTTATTACATGTTATAGATTGAATGTTTTTACCAAAAATATAGGTGATAATTCCTCACCTCTATGCCTGTGGTTGGAGTCCTGATGTAGTGCTCTGGGCTAATGCACTAGACTGCAAAGTCGGTTTGAACTGCAAAGTTGGTAGTTCAAGCTCACCAGCCACTCCTTAGAAACCCTAATCAGGGTTGCTATAGGTTGGATCTGACTGGAAAGCACTTAACAACAACAAATTCCTGTGGTTTGAGTCCTGGTGTGGTGCTGTAGGATAAGCACTGAATTACAAGGTCATTTTGAGCAGAAGGGTCAATGATTCACAATCACCAGCCATTTCTAGGAAACCCAATACAGGTTCACTATGAATTGGACTTACTGACTCAGGCATTTAACAATGCCTTTAGTTATAATCCCACTGGGGAATAAATTGTCTTTTTTATGCTAAGGTTACAGGATTAGTGTAGTATGCATTTTAACTCAATCTCTTTAGAGATATAAAAGAGATTAAACAATTATGTGAGGAAAGTAGAGATAGAGAAAAATAGATGTTCAGCCACTTGAGACCTACAAGGAAGTGGGAAATAGAAACTGAAGAGACAAGGCCCTTTTCTTAGAGCTAAAAGGCAGAGCAAGCTATCTTCTAGATCCAGCATCCTGATTTCAAAATTCTAAACTGTGAGAAAATAAAATTCTGTTTATTAAAGCTACTCACTTATGGTATTTTAATTACAGCAGCACTAGATAACTAAGACACTAAGAAGCTGAACATTGTTATTATTTTCATTTCCTGTAAGCTAAATTGAGATTTTAACCCAAATTAAAGGGGCTCTGAGGAGCTCTGGTAGCGTAGTGGTTACGAATCGGGCTGCTAACCTGAAGGTCGGCAGTTCAAAACTACCAGCTGCTCTGCGGGAGAAAGATGAGGCGTTCTGCTGCCGTAAAGATTTACAGCCTCCAAAACCCTGTGCAGGGTCACTATGAGTCGGAACCGACTCCACGGTACTTAACAACAACAACAAATTTGTATCACTGTGTCACCTCATTTGTATTATACACTTTGTACATCTCTAAAGTAACATCAAAAATCTCTGTGAAAAGAGAGTTAACATAGCAGGGCTGAGACTGCTGTCCTTAGAAAAGTCCACGTTCAAGGTTGGTGTTTGGCTGGCATTGCTATAACACTGACCCACAGAGGGTAGACTACGCAAGCAATGTAATTTATGCAGATTACCTGCTTTCCTTCTGGGAATCTGGGATAGAGGTTGTCTACGCGACCAATCCCACAAATAAAATCTGGCACAGAGCCTCAAGTGAGCTTCCCCGGTGGGCAACACTTCCCATTGCTTCAGTGCGTCCCATGTGACTCTGATGGGAGCGGAGTCTTTGGAAGTGTATGCCTGGATCCCTCCAGATTTCTCCCCATGTGCCTTGTCCCTTGGTAGGTTTTGCTTTGTATCTTTTCACTGTAGCACATCACAACTGCGTGTGTAATGACACATCAAGTCTTAAGAGTTCTCCTAGTGAGCCATCAGACCTGGGAGTGATCTTGGAGACCCTCACACAGTCATCTTCTAGGCAGCGGCCAGCCCTCTCTCCAGTCATCCCTTGTGAAGGGAATGAAACTAGTTCCAGTAAGATTCTGGGTCTGAAAGACATTCATTAGCATGCCTGTGATTGTTCTACTTCTGCTAGGAGTGACCAACCCAAACAGTAAGCATGCCCTCCTTGCCTGTACCCTGCAGGGACACTAGTGCCCACAATGTTAACGTCCAAGCTTCTCATCTGACCCGGGGGCCTCAGCCGTCTGATTTCATGTGCCCCTTCTTCTCACCTTGTCTCAGGACACATCCCTAGATTAGAGACTCTTTCTCTGCTAAGTAAGAATAATGGAGCAAGAGAACAGGTTTCTCATACAAGCAAGGAGTTTATTAGAAGGAGTGAAAATACCTTGACAAGGGGAGACACAGCAGGCTTTGAAGCAACACGGCTTGTGTCTCACCTGAACAAGGTTTAAACAAGACAGTTACACTCTTTACTACGATAATGAGAGAAATGGAGACACAAAGAAACAGAGAGCATCGTTCTGGAATTTCCCCAGGTGGGAGGAGTTATGGTAATTGAATGCATGTGCAGTCATTTTCAAGATGGGTTCTTCTGTAAAAGCTTCCAGTATGCTGATCATCACTCATTATGGGATGTATTTGACAGTCTCCTACTGGAAGGTTTAATCTTGGTCAGAGTGGGAAACTCTGCACATGCTCTGGATCAGATTCAAGTTGGTTCTGGCCTTATGAGTTTCTGAAAGACAAATTTAAGGAAGTTTTACTTGGGAATTAGAGACAAAACCATAATGCTCCAGGAAGTGTGTAGGGTTTCTCAGGGTGAGGGTGACACACAAGGTTCTGCACTTGGGGCTGTTCTGCCTCCAGCCTCTCAACATATCTTTTGGTCATGCAGCTACAAGCTGGTTCTTTTGCCAATTGTTTTTAACTGTTGTTGTTAAGTGCCATCGAGTCAATCCCAACCTGTAGCAACCCTGTATAGGGTTTCTGAGGAGCAGCTGGTAAGCTTGAACCACTGATCTTGCAGTTCAAAGGGTTTTGCAGTTTGGCACATTAACTCACAGTGCCACACCAGGACTGTAGCTATCCTTATTCTCAGAGTCCTGGGTGGCACTGTGGGCTAATATGTCAGACTGCAAAGCTGTTTGAACTGCAAGATTGGTGGTTCAAGCTCACCAGTCGCTCCTCAGAAACCCTATATAGGATTGCTATGGGTCAAAACTGACTCGAAGGCACTCAACAGCAACAACAAATGACCCAGTGATAAAGTGCTTGGCTGCTAATCGAAAGGTCAATGATTTGAAAAGAGGTGGAAGTCTGCTTCCATAAAGAAAAGAGTCTTGGAAGCCTAATGGGGTACTTCTCCAGCCAAGAGGGTCATTATGAGCTGAAACTGACTTAATGGCAGGGATTTAATGGTTATGCATATTCTAATGTTGTTGTTGTGTGCTATCACATGGAGTTGGTTCTGATTCATACCAATCCTGCATACGATTCCTGAGACTATAAATCTTTGTAGGAGCAGAAAGTCTCATCTTTCTCCCATGGAGCCACTGGTGAGTTTGAACCAGAGACCTTGAGGTTCACAGTCCAGTGTTTATCATACAGAGACACTGTGCTCATTATATTCTAATATATAACGTACAACATAAAACATACACCAAAAGATACATTTTTAAAGGTCAGATAAAAAATGGAATGAGTTTGAATATTCTGTAACATTGAAGAATAACAATGAATCTGCTAAATACTTCATAACATGGATGAACCTGGAGGACATTATACTAAGTGAAATTAGTGAATCACAAAAAAAGGAAATGTTGCATGAGACTACTATTGTAAAAAGTCAAGTAAATGTTCTCATGCTAAAGGAAATGTTCTTTGATGGTCACCAGGGATGAGAGATAATAATTTTTTTTTCTTTTTCTTTTCATAGGAAAAAACAAATGGAGAAATAGAAGTTCTAGAATGATCCTCCCATGCTGGAATGAAGCAGACATTGTCAATGGTTCAGGCTGAGGATCCCTCTCCACAGTGTCTCCCCACATCCAAGGACAGAGTCTCATTCATCCCTGTGTGTCCATTGCCTGGGCAGGGCTATACACAGAGTGGACCCTCCATAGACTTTTGTGCAAATATGCACACAAAGGAAACATTGCTATTGTTATTACAATGACAGTGATTGCAACTCCAAGATTTGGGAGAAAGGATGATTTTCAGGCAGGTCTTTTCAAATTCTACAGTTGGATCAACCAAAGTTCCAGGTCAAGAGCCTACATACCTTTACTGGGAAACTCAGTTTCATCAATTCTCCTAAAACCAATGAGGACTGAATCATGTTATGTACCTAACGAAGATTAAAATTCGATGTTACTGAGGACTTACTATGTGTCAGGCACCATACTAAGCACTTTAATGCTGTTCTCTTTAATCTTGCCACCCAACTCACATGTTAGAGAAAAGGGAACTAGGACTTTGACGTGTTTAGCTTTTTATCCAACACCACAGAGCAATTGGTAGAATTAAGGCCAGAATGAATGCTACCCTAAACCAATTCACAAAGGACTATTAAATGAGCCATGTGTCAACATTAACATATGTTTGTGAAAGGAAATCTTAATGAGAGTTAGTGCTGTTTTAGAGCCCTACCTCCATCCATCTGGGAAAGGATGTGATGATAGTATTCTAGTTTCAGGTGGACAGAGAACTCTTGGAGGCTACACCACACATTAGATGTGGCTGCTTCTTGGCTCAGGGTGACCCAGCTAGTCAGAATTAAAGTTGAACCTCAAACCAGTCCCATCCAATCCCCCCAAACCATGACTTCCCACTCTTTTGAGTAATAGCAAAGTACTATTATTACAAGCAAATGGCTCAAATGCTGTCCTGAAAAATCTGAACTTTAGCTCATCTCCTTCAACTGTGACCCAGCCAGACTTAATGAATTGAATGGAGCATAGAATTGCTTTCTTATTTCAGCCTTTTTTCTGTCCCCTTCTTGTATCAGCCTTGATCGGTATTCTAGTAGAGGGCTGTTTTTCCTTCTGCACTTATTTATATTTAGCCTTAGCATCCTGTTAATTACAGAGCAGTTATAGGAGAATTAGGGACACTATATATAAATTTGCCATTTATGCAAATTGCTAAGAGAGAACAAAGAAAAATTAGCTTAATTAGTGTAATTGCCTAAAAAGCAGGAGGTGAGGCAAACTCCGCTTTAATCAGAGAAGAGGCAAAGGAAGTCTTAAGGAAATGGTGACCCGGATCAGAGCAGATTGGAGGACTGTGACCTTTGATGATTTCAAGATCGTGCTGAGATGCTGGCATGACATGAGTCACTGGGAGGAGGGGCAGAGAGTCCTGAGCCTTGTGGTTGCTCAGGAAACAGACTGAGTGAAGCCTTTGTACTTGGAAAATTGTAGATATATACGGAGTCCTGGAGTGGCACAATAGGGTAAGCACTCGACCTCAAGGTCGGTGTGAACTAAAGGTCAGTGGTTCAAACTCACCAGCCACTGCTCAGAAACCCTATACGGGGTCACTGTGAGTTGGAACCAACTCAACGGCACTTAACAACAACAACAGAAACAACACTTAAGTGTGGGTACTTGAGGCGGAGCAAAGGACAGGAAACAATGATATTCCTTGTATGGTTTGTTCAGCAAGCAAGTATTCAGCACCTCCTACATGCTGATCCACCCATCTATCAGTTTGTCAGACTGCGGTGATTTAGGTGTTGCTTTGATACTGGAAGCTTTGCCACTGGGATTTCAAATTCCAGCAGGCTAACCCATGGTGGACAGGTGTCAAGCAGAGTTTACAGATTAAGACAGACCAGGAAGGGAAGCCTGCCAATCTACTGAAAATCTGCCAATGAAAACTCTCTGGATCACTATAGAACATTGTCTGTCATGGTTGCTTTGGACACGTCATTAAGAGGGATCAATCACTGGAGGAGGATGTCCTATTTGAGGAAGTACAGAGTTCAGTAGCCACATCGATGAACAGGGACATGGCAGCAGGCATGAGGATAACACAGGACTAGGAGCCCTGAGTCCATCCATCTACCAAAGTGCTGGAGACTGTGTACACACTGTTGTTGTCATGTGCTCCTGAGTTGGTTCCAACTCATAGCAACCCTGTGTTGTGTTTCTGAGGCTGTAAATCTTTACAGGAGCAGACAGTCTCATCTTTCTCCCACAGAGTGTATTATCCTGTGGCACCACACCAAGAACAAACTTATACTACTAAATAAATTCACAATTTATCAGCAATTAAAATGTAACTGGACACCTAGCATTAACAAAATTTTTTTGTTAAATATGACCACCTATCCTGTGGTCCTTCTATTGTGCTCATAGCTCATTTTTGTTTGCTGCCTTTTCATGTTTCTCTCTGGCAGTCTGGTTCAGTAAAGATTCCAACCTTGGAAAGTCAGCAGAACAGTTCTACCCTGTCCTATATGGGGGTTTGGGGGGTGATAGTGCTGTATCACAAATGTCTCCCCCAATGAGTGGCTTAAAGTAACAATTTATTATTACTGCTCTTGATTCTGTCAGTTGACTGGGCTTCCCTGAGTGGTTCTCCCATGGGGGCCGCTGGAGGGATTTAAGCACTGAACTTGTAAGATTAATCCTCTGAAAGGATCTCCCTCACTGTTCAATAAGAAATAGACCAAAAGAGACAAGTACTCAGAAGCAGAGAAATGACTTAGTAGGCTATTGAAATAATCCAAGAAGCCTTGGTGGCTCTGTGATTAAAGTGCTTCACTGCTAACTGAAAGTTTGGTGGTTCAAACTCACCAGCCACTCTGTGGGAGAAAGAACTAGCAGCCAGCTTCCATAAAGATGGCAGCTTTGGAGAACCTATGGGGCCATTCTGTTGTATTACACAGGGTCACTGGGAGTCAAGCTGGTAGGAAGAGATTTGGTTTTCCTGGTTTACAAATAGTTCAGGTGAAATGTGTTGGTGGCTTGTGCCAGAGTGGGAGCAGAGGAGGGAGTGAAATTTGACCAACTTGTGGAGAGACATTGAAGGTAGAGGAACCTAGATTTGCTGATGCAGGAGATGTGGGTTGTAAGAGAAAGAGGAGTCAAGGGTGATTTCAGGGTTTGGGCTGAGAACTTGGGAGGATGGCATTCCTACACCTATACCTGGGAGTAGGTGCAGGTCAAAATATAACAAATTAAGTTTCAGATTATCTAAATTTGAGAAGACCTTGGATATTGTTTAAACAGGAATGTGATGTGATCAGATTTACTCAGCCCCCCAAAATAGACAGACCCCACAGTGGTAACTAACTTTTAAATCCTGTTGTTGAGTCAGTGCCCACTCATCGTGACTCCATGTGATGAGTAGAAATGATCCTTAGAGTTTTCTAGGCTGTAATCTGTTGCGCTGTGGGTTAATGGCACTGAATAGCAAGGTTGATTTGAACCTCAAGGTTGGCAGTTCAAGCTCACCAACCACTCCTCAGAAACCCTATACAGGGCCACTTTGAGTTGGAACCAACTCCACAGCACTTAACAACAACAATCTTTATGGAGGAGTCCTGGTATGGTGCTGTAGGATAAGCACCCGACTGCAAGGTCAGTTTGAACTGCAAGGTCGGTGGTTCAAACTCACCAGTTGCCCCACGGAAATCCTATACAGGATCGCTCTGAGTTGGAACTAACTTCACAGTACTGAACAACAGCAATCTTTATGGAAGTAGACCACCTGGTCTTTTTCAGAATTCTTCTTTCTGTTGGGTGCACCAAAAACCCTTAAGGAATGCTCAGAGCTTATTTGTGTGTAAGTTAAGTACCATGGAGTCAGTCCACTTCTATAACAGAAAGAACTCCAGCACCTAGATTAGGAATTTAGTAAAGAATAAAGCAGTTAATGTAAATGTTTAGTCCAATTCCTAGTACATGGTAAGCACTTCATAATGTTGGCCATCACCATCCATCATTATCTTCATCATCATCATCATCATCATCATTGGTAGTAGTAGTAGGGTAGATTTTGGTGCTCAAAAATACTACTTTCCCTTACTTCTCTGACTCCCCACAAAATGATCGGGCTGATTCTTGAAAGCCTTTGTTGAACAGAACTCCTTCCTAGTCACCTCTTCTAATTCAACATCTAAAGATGCAGCTCCCACCTCTCCTTTCCTGCCAGCTGGAAGCTGCCTCCACAGACAGGGAGATTTTCCTAAAAGAAGCTCTGTGTATTATCAACAGGGCTTTAAACCTGTTTGAGTCAGTCATGACCAATGGATTAAAATCAGAACAGACCCAAATTGGAAAAAAACAAATTGAGGTAAAGTAGAACAACAGTTGGAAGGGGAAAAGTACTGGAATGGGAGATTGGAAAGGGGATCAACTTCCTGCCAGAACTGCAGAGAGTTGCACACATTCAAAGTGGTTCCATCAGCTGCTATCTTTGAGAACGGCACCACTGGTGCTGACAATGTCAGTTCAAGAGATTTGGTTGTTCTGCAATGTTTTCTTAAGAAATGGCCATTGTCTAAGCTTCTAGCAGGCATCAACCCATTATTCTTCCTGTTCTGGTTTTCCTCCTGGTTCACCACATTTTACAAGTTCGAGTCCATTCTGGATTTGCTTCATTATCTATAGCTGAACTGGGAAGGGTTCACATTGGTTTGAAGCCTTGATTATCAAAGGATTTGTTAATTGGGAGCTCACTGGATGCTCATGTTCATCACTTTCAAATCACAAAGTGAATCTGCTATCTGTTTACATTTGTTAGAGCAACATTTCAGAGGGCATTTATTTCTAAATCAAAGCTTATAGGTCATCCCTGAATTTCATAGTGAAGATCTTTTGGAATCCATGACAAAGAGGCTAAGAATAGATGCAATGTTTACTCATCAGCAGCCTCTGGGCATGTTATTAGCTGTTGGCATGGAGTTGAAACATCACCTGTGATGTGAATGAAGTTTAGGTTGACAAGGACATAGGTTCTAACAACTGTGCAAAAAGTCACCCTGCTTGGTTCAAACCTCATAAACAAGAAAACGTCTAACTTGATGTCAACTTTTCCCTCTGGGTTTTTAGAGTGGGCTTCAAACTCAGTCTTTACATACACAGATAGTTACTCCAATCCTTGGAGTAGGATAGGTAGAATTAGACGTAGTTTATCCATCTCTTTGTCTAGGGTACCCTCGTGGTTCCCTCTTTTCCAATATCCATAATGTTTGTTTTTGTTGTTAGGTACCATCGAGTTGGCTTTAACTCATAGCAACTCCGTGCACAATAGAATGAAACACTAACAAATCCTGAACCATCCTCCAATCACTGTTACATTTGAGCCCATTGTTGCTGCCACTATGTCAATCCTTCTCACTGGCGGTCTTCCTCTTTTATACTGACACTCCACCTTACCAAGTATGATATTCTTCTCCAGGGACTGGTGCCTCCTGACAACATGTTCGAAGTAGGAGAGATGAAGTCTCACCATCTTGACTTCTATAATCTACTGGAATGTAGTTCTAAATATATTTTATTCACTCCATACCTTACCTGGCACATAATTGATATTTGATGCACATTTGTTGAAGAAATGAATTAATAAGTAATGACTGTCAGACCCACTTCGTCCTTTCAGGTTTGGTTCAAATTCTACATCACCATTTACTCTTTGTACCCTACTTTCTACTTTCCTGGTGTATAAGAAGGGTTCTGCCTATATTTGTCGAATTAAAGTAAACTGAAATGAATTATACTGGAATACACCCCAAGGCATTTCACATTTCTGATTTCTTCTTCTTGATAATCTGCATTGTAAACATCTCACAGATACTTGCCTCTCACCCAGCTACATTAGGCCACTTGTGAAAACTTACTACTTTCACCTCCTTGACTTCTTACCTTTGACCTTTCTGACCTAAGCCTACTTACCTGCTCTCACTGTGACTGCTTCAGACCAGCTTCTCCTCAGCTCTTTTCTGGATTTTGGTCTAAACCTCTGCAGCACCTGCATTATTTCTAAATCTCTATTCTACTCACAAATCTCTAATTTATCCTCCCAAACCAGTCACAGCTCAGCTACTAACCTCTTCTAGAGTCTGGAAGGACCCTGGCCAAGGTTTTTAGTCCCAGTGTTTATATCCTTCCCAAGGTGCCCAGGAGCAGACTAACCCAAGACTACATGTAGATATCATGGAAGCAAGCCAAAAAAAAAAAAAAAAGTCAAGGAAAGTTGAAAAATCAGATAAGAATAGGTCAAAAGCCAAGATGGCAGGCTGAAATGAAAACAGGGCAATTATAGAAGGTAGAAAGGAAGGTCCTGGATTATGACACATGATGCTCAGGTCTTCGTGAATGTGGAGGAAGAGGGTTGCCTAGGACAGGGCTGAAGTTACAGTGTTGAGGCAGAAGCATAGTACAAGAATTACAATAATTTCTTCTCTCCTTCAGACTTGACATTTCATCCATTCAATTTCTCCATCATTTACTGTTGTCATGAAATCATTTTATTGCTTTAGATGATAATGGTTCATCCAGTCAACGCATTCACACACACACATTCAGTATGCTAGTCAATCCTTTCATCACCTCACTCATTCACTGTTGCACACACTAACTTACTTTTTCAGCCTATCGTAGGCAACAGTTTAGTCTGATATTGTCAGTCAGTCTTTCATCTGTTAGGTCTCATCATTTATTCAGCCAATTCGTTCACACACATTCAGCCTGAGGCACTTGACTCTTTACACATTCATTCAGCTTCTGTTGAATGGCCATTAAGTAATTCCTTACTCATGCATTCAATCATTTACTCAGACATTCAAGACTAGTCACTAATTCACTGTGCCTTTCATTTATTTATTCATTTATTTCATACTTCTTTAGCCAATCAGTCTGGTACTCAGATACTACCAGGCCTTTGAAAGAACATCTTCTAAAAGGTTTTTCTTCAGTGAAACCTGGACTGTGCAGAGTGCCCGTAGGTATAAATTTTTATTCTTTATTAAAATAATAATCATAAGAAGTCTCAGAGTCTAATTTTGACACATTATTGTGGTTGTTGTTAAGTTCCATCTAGTTGGTTCCGACCTCCTGCGACCCTGTATAGGGTTTCCAAGGAGCAGCTGATGAGTTTGAGCCACCGACCTTGTGGTTCAAACTGACTTTATAGTCCAGTGCATCAGCCCACAGTGCCACACCAGGTCTCCTCTGTACACATAGTGGCATAGAATCCATGCCCACAAGTTCCATAACAGTGATTGGGTTTGGGTCAGGTTCTAGATGGCCCATGGAAACCTCACAGGGGATTGTAGGCATCCTGGGACATCCCATTTAGAAATATTTTATAAATTATCAATTTTCCTGGGTTAAAAAAGTAATTATATTCCTTAGGAAAGTAATGAAAGACTCAAACAAGAAAATAAAAATCAGCTCACGTCCCACTACCCAGAGTAAACAGTATCATTTTAGTGTCTGTAACACAGTACTTAACAACAACAACAACTATATAGTTGGGGGGGGGGATACAGTTTTACAAAAAAATGGAATAATTACACATGTTTTTGTTGTTATTCAATGCTGTCAAGTCAGTTTCGACCTATAAAGACCCTGTACAGGGTTTCCAAGGAGAGACTGGTAGGTTTGAATTGTCTACCTTTGCAGTTAGCAATCCAGTGCTTATCCTACAGCATTGCATCAGGACTCCTAGTTGCATATAGTTTTGTGGGGTTTTTTTAAGTTTTTATTGTAATTTGAGTGAAAGTTTACAGGGCAAATCATCAGTTTTACATTCAACAAATCATATACTATGTTTCATTACAATGATTATAATCCCCTCCATGTACCATGAGTTAACAGTATTTCTCTCTATTCATTTCAGCTCTTTTTTTTTTTTTTTTTTCTTTTTTTAAACACACAGACATATATAAAAACTTAAACCACCAAAGGGCACATTCTGCAAGCCTGCTCCTGGCCACCAGCTGTCAGCACCTCGCTTTGCATGAATCTAGAATCCTCAGCCACTTCTTCTCTCCATGTCCCCATCTTGACCTCCATCTCTGGTGTCGCTGCTTCTCTGGAGAGGGTCCCGCATTCTGCTTGTGCTCTTCTCCCTTGATGGTCCTAGGGTCCTCTGTTCCTGGAATGTAAGATTAACTACTCCCCCGTTTGTTTGTTTTTTTTTTACAAAACTTCTACCTTTACAATTGTGACAGTCTCAATTAGTCATGATAACAATTACTCACTACTGAATCATAAGAATCTTATCCCCATCTCTTTTCACCAGACCCATCTAGACAAGATGAAAACTATTCAGTGGGGGTTCTACCTTCCCCCACACACTCTTAAACTAAACTCCTTCTTGAAAACTTATAAGTCAGTCATTTTTTGCCTTTATCACCCCTTCATTTTAGGTAGCCAATGACTAAGTTGCCAATCCCTATCTACCCTTTATACAGAGGGGATAGCACTGATACTTGATGTGAAGACTCCTTCCCTCCCTGTTGGTATTTTGAGCTACTACATCCAAGAGTATAGGTCAAGTTCATCAAATTGTAGCAATTTACCCTTGTTCCTTGATTTAAAAAAAAAAATTATTATTATTATTTTTAAAATCTTCCTCTAGTCAAGTTCTGAATATCAAGCCATTGAGGCTGGGTCAAGTGGGTACTATCTCCAAGTTTGGGTGTTCTTGTGCTTCTCCCCTCACTTCATATCAGCTGGATGTTTTACTCTCAGCTCTAGCCTTCCATAGCCGTGTCCTTGTCCATGAGCTCAGGTGTCCCCAGTTCTCACCACACTTTGGACCAACCAGCCCTTACTCTTCTCTCTCTCATCTCCATGTCAGTGGGAGCCTACGGAATGTGGTTGAACTCAGCCCATTTCTTCATTGCTGCCTTTCCCCCTCTTTTAATCACCAGTAGACCAATGTGGTTGTCAGCAAGCTTATGCTCTTGTGTTTCCTTTGAGTTTCCGTCTTAGAGGGGAATTCATCCTGAAGTTACTTGATTGCTTGCCTTGATGGCTTTCCTGGCGAACAACTTGCTTATTCTTGTAGTAGCCAATCATACTGCCATTTTTGTTTTGGGTTTTTCCTGATGATCTTTCTTTGAAATTGTATCTTCTGTTGCTCTAGCTGTTCCAGGCTGGTCTGCTTGTCCTTTCTAGTGGGCATTTTCCACCTCAGATGGTTGTTGATGGGGCTCATTTTTCCACCTAAGCTTCTACACACTGCAAACGTTCTGCAAGAGGGCTATTTCACTAGGAAAATTCTATTGCCCTTTTTAGGTATTCCAATCAGTTATAGTCTGAAGACGGGCCTAGAAGCTTTCTGTAATCATGTTTCCTGACATTCCTTTCTATCCTACTTGTCTATTTTACAATAGTAGGCAAAAGGAAAACAATATTCATAAAACAGTCAAGCACCTTAGTATTATTTCCCCAGACTATGCCTCGATCCCTGTATCACAGAGCCCTGTCGTTCCTATATATATATATATTATTGATTGATTATTATAAAAGTAATATTGCTCTTTATTTAAGAATTATTCTGTATTTAAGACAGTTTGGTGTATTCAAATAAGAGTTTAAAAATTGTGATTACAATGTAAATGAGTAAACTTGCAATTAATTTAAACTGATTTTAAATGGAATCCTTACTCAATTTAAATACAGTGGTTGAACATATATGATACTTAGGTAAGCATTTGCCAGGGTATCAAGCTCAGAAGACAATAAGGGACAGGATAGAAGACTGAATAGAAATGGGAAAAACAAGGAAGAAGTAGGAAGGATG
>NW_006408519.1:43622651-43646439 GCF_000296735.1 Chrysochloris asiatica | reverse complement strand
AATTTTCCCAGATTCATACTTCATACATTCCATGTTCCGATTTTCAATGGATGTTTACAGCTGTTTCTCTTCATTTTGAGTTGTGCCCCATCAGCAAATGAAGGTTCCACGTGCTTTTCTTCCACAGGCTTTACTCCATTTGCATCATTAATGTCAACTCTACTTTGAGGAAGCAGCTTTTCCCCAGTGCCATTTGAATGCCTTCCAACCTGAGGGGTTCATTTTCCGGCATTATATCTGACAATGTTTCTCTGCTATTCATAATGTGTTCAGTGACTAAATATTTGGAAGTAGTTTGTCACTCCTTCTTCCTAGTCTGTCTTCATCTGGAAGCTCATCTGAAACCTGTCCACCATGGGTGACCCTGCTGGTATTTAAAATACCAGTGGCATAACCCTCAGAATCATAGCAACTCACAAGCCACCACAGTACAACAAACTGGCAAATAAGGAGGAAAAACAATGCTAGTAAGGTATGTCTGGTGTGGTGTTGCAGGTTAATGTGCCAGACTGCAAAACCATTTGAACTGCAAGGTCGGTGGTTCAAGCTCACCAGCTGCTCCTCAGAAACTCTATACAGGGTTGCCATGAGTCAGAACCAACTTAATGGTACTTAACAGCAACAACATGCTCACCATGGAATGGTCAACCATTCAAGATCAAAAGGTCAATATTTACCTAAGGACAAAGTTTAGATAGAATGGTTGGGAAGGGGAGAGGAAGTTGGATAACTTGTTACATGAAGGGGACTGCAGTCATTGAGATGAAACAAAGTATTTTATGGATGTAAAACAGTTGATCTGTTCTGCAAACCTTTACTAAAAAAAAAAAAAAGAAGAAGAAAGAAAGTATTTGATCTTATGGCCATACCCACAGGTAGTGAGTCCCAGTTAGGAGTGTGCTCTGTCCCTGGGAAGAGTCCTCAGAACTCCCTTAAGAGGGGATTTTTCTCACCTCCATCCATGGGTTCCTGTCTCAAGACCCATCATCTCCCAGGCCCACAGCGTTAAGCTGTGGTAACAAAGCTGGTCTGATTCTAGAGGGGACCATTGTGAGTGGATGGCCCCTCTCTCTGCTCTCGGAACTACCAAAGATGGCACCTCCATGTTGGTTTGGGTGGTCCTGCCATTCTCTGAACACAGCCAAGGGTACTGACAGTTACTTCTATGAATGCCTCTTCAGAAGTCTAAATTCTAGTGAGGGAGGGACATTTTACCCACATCTAATTCCTGAGCTCAGCCCTGTTTCAGACACTCACCAGGTGTTCAGCCTGAGTGATAAAGTAGTGAAAGACCAGCAGCATGGCTAGTGCTGGGGGAGGGACTCGGATATCAGGACTTTGGAGACCAGCTCTCATCCTGTACATTACACTCATCTGCAAGTTCACAGACCACAGAGACTATAGGGAGGCTTCCTTATCTTCTGGTGACACAGAGTCCAGCCCCTGAGGGGTTTGCTGCAGTGAAATTCCTGAGCTGACTAGTAGAGTGCCCAATGTTACCTATCCTACCACCAAACCTAACCCATGGCTGCTGAGTAATTTCCTACTCATAGCTATCCTACAGAACAGAGTAAATGTGCTTCATAGGGTTTACAGGGGCAGACTGCTACACCTTTTTCTGAGGAGTGGTTAGTGGGTTCAAGCTGCTGACATTTAGATTATCAGCCCACTACACCACCAGGGCTCCTTCTGTTATCTATGTTGGTGGTGGTGTTAAGTACCTTCAAGTTGGTTCCAACTCATAGTAATCCTGTATAGTGATTTCCAGAAAGCCTCATCTTTCTCCCGCGGAAGGGCTGGCAGGCTCAAACCATGGGCCTTGTGTTTGCAGTCCAGTGCTTTTTTTTTTTTTTTTTAATGTTTTATTGTGAATTATGTGATAGTTTACATGGGAGAACATTAGTTTTACATTCATCCTATCGTCGTATATAGTTTTATTGCCATCGTTACAATCCCCGCTATGCATCATCAACCAACCAAAGGGCATACCCTACAAGCTTGTTCCCCGGTCATCAGCACACAGCCCCTCTAGCTCTCTGGGTCTGATGTCCCCAGCTGCTCCATCTCTCCATGTCATCATCTCTGCCTCCATCACTGGCATCACTGCTTCTCTGGGTAGGGTCCCGCTCTCTGCTCTTCTCCATTGATGGTATCAGGGACCTCCGCTCCTAGACTGAAAAGTTAATCATTCCCCTCCTTACTACAAAATGTCTACCTTTACATGTCCAACCCTCACAATCAGTCCCAATAATAATTATTCACTATTGTATCACAATAGGCCTATCCACATCTCCTTTCATCAGCCCCGCCTAGACAGATTGGATACTACTCAGTGGAGATTCTGCCTTCTTCCACACCCTCTGGATCTAGGCTTCCTCTTGAAAGCTTGTAAGCCAGTCACTTCTTGCCTTTGTAGACCCCTTACTTTGGATAGTCAATGTCCATGTTGCCCATCCCTGTCTACTCTGTGTATGGAGGGGGTGGGAATGATTCTTGCTGTAAAGATTTGTTCCCTCTTTTGAGCTACTGCTTCCATAGGTGTAGGTCAAGTTCATCAAATTGTATCAGATTACTCTTTTGTTCCTCTTCTTACTTCTTCTAGTTGAGCTCTGATCATCCAGTCATTGAAGCCAGGTCAAGGGGGTATTATCTGCAAGTGTGGGTGTTCTTGTGCATATGCCCTCTCTTCTTATCAGCTGGATGCTTCACTCTCTACTCTATGTGTGTCAGAGTGGAACTGTGCTCCACAGGGTTCTCAGTGGCTGATTTTTTGAAAGTTTACCATCAGGTCATTCTTTCAAGGCACTCCTAAGTGGACTCCAACTTTTAACTTTTAAGTAGTCTACGAAGTTCATTAACCATTTTCACTTCCAGAAAACCCCCTCTGCAGCAGCCTACTTCATTCAAATTCCTTATTTGTCCAGTGTTTACTTCTGCTTGGACCCTTTAATCTGGAGATGCTGTGCTCTTGTACATCTCCTGGTCCTTCTCCTCCACCTTTCCTCTGCAAAAAAAGTATTCCTATATGCCTGGGGAAATCTTATTTCTGATTCCAAACCTTTCCCTAGGTCTTGAGATTGAATTTCAAGATGTAACCAAGAGTCCATCATTTTCCTCTATTGCAGATAATTTTGTCCCCAAACTCTATCTAAGAACAAAAACTAATGTATTAGTTTCTGTAAACGTGGTTTGTTGTTGCTCTTTCATCTCAATTTCCCCAGAAAAGTACAGGGAATAGAAGAAGGAGGATGTCTTCCCATGTCCTTGGTTGGCACCAGTGAAGAGATAGATTTGAGTGGCTTATTGGGCTTGCAGGTAGATGAGCTGCGGATAAGAGTGCTCTCAAGTGTCTCCATCCTTTCTGTGATTTTGATTTAGGAAGAGAAGACCTAGTTCAATGACTCTACCTGTTGGACCTTTCAATTGGGAATTTTCCATCTGGACATTAGTTCTACCCAATTCTCTATATTCTGGGCCACTTACTGAACTAATGGCTCTTATTACCTATAATTTTCCTCTTGACCTGGTGGTCTACTTCCAAATCTACATCCAGTAAAAACCCTACTGTTCACAACAGCACTGTCCAACCAACAATTGCTCAGGGGTATGCCACCAAGACCAGGCAGCATTTTGTTCCATCAGTCATGGGGTCACCATGTGTCAGCACCAACTCAGTAGAACAATAACAACACTGTTTCAGTCCCCTTATGCCATGTTCTTAGAGGGGTCATCAGGAGTGAATCTATTTCTCATGGGTATGAGTGTGAAATCTAGTGAATGCGAATATTACATGTGGTTGTTGTTGGGTGTTGCCAAGTCGGTCCCAACTCACAGTGACTTTATGTACAGCAGAATGAAATCCTGCCTGGTCCTGTGTCATCCTCTCAGTTGTCTCTATGTATGAGGTCATTGTTCCAGCCACTGAGTCAGTCCCTCTTGTTAAGAGTCTTCTTCTTTTTCACTGATCCTCACTTTACCAAGCATGATGTCCTTCTCTAGAGACTGGTCCTCCCTGATCACATGTCCAGATTAAGAGAAATAAAGTTTCACTATTCTTGCTTCTAAGGAGCATCCTAGCTGTAAGATTTTTCACATTCCTGACACTGTTCTACAACACTTCTGAGCTAGAGTTGGAGTTCTGTCAAATCTTGTAGGTAGTTAAGTGGAAGGGGCAATGACAGAATGAGTGAGTCTTGCTCTTCAGTCCCTCTTTACCTTACCTCATCACCACAATAAAAATTAAGACCACTCTTCACTGTTCTCTTAAAGTATTGTAGCCATATTTGTTTCTACATCTACAAGAAGAGTGATTGATATTAAAGGTTTTTCTTTGTTGATTTTATTTCCTTTTTCTACTCATATCTGTAATGCTATTTGGCCATGATCTAGTCATTACAATGCATTAACAAATGTAACACCAGAACCTCTGGTCTTCTTAAACACCAGAGACATTTTCAGATATTATACCCATATACTCATGTACACATGTATCATTAATTCAGTACTTTTTTCCTTTGAGTAAAATGTTGTGAACAGAAAATTTAAAGCTTCTACTGGTGCAATGGCAACATCTGGTCACCTTCTCCAGTGAAAAGGTCTCTTATCTCTACAGCTAGAATGAATCTCTCAGCTTTTAGAAGAGAAAATCACCTCTCAACTCTGCCTAAAATTGCTCTTAAAGCAATTTTACCCTTCTCTCTTTTCTGATTTCATCACTAGTCTTCTACTCTCTTAGAATGGAAACTATTAGCTATATTTGATTTTTCTGTTTCCTCTGTTCCCCATATATAATTAAAGATTAAGTTCAATAAATTCTTCTACCTCAGTGTCTCAACCTTCCACCTATTTTCCTCTAATGCAACCCTTCCACACTCCATCTATCATGTGTCTATTTATCCATCCAGCCATCTACCCACACATTCTTCCTTTTGACTACTTCCATAACTAAGATGCCCAAAGCTTGACTTGATCTCCAAACTAGAAGAGGAATGACTTTCATGTAAATTAAGATCCTTTCCAACTCCCAACGTCCCCCTCAAAAAGACAGTACAATACCTGAAGGTTTGGACTTGTATATTATTAATGGCAAGCATCAATAAAGGGTACAGTATCAGCTGCTACTGTAGTTTATTTTGAATTCTTTCTCTATATCATCAGTATTATACCCAGAATCCAGGGTCAAGAAGGAAGTCATGGAAGTCTAGCTGCCCTTTGCTCAAGAGACTTCCTTGTAGCCTAAGGTGTCCTCCACACTGTTTTCAAGCTGATTCTGACTTTTCCTTGGATAATCTCTGATGATGGTTGTGGATTTCCGAGATGTAGAGAATGGCTTCATTCACATTGGTCCAATGAAGTGCCTAGATGAAGAAATTAAGAGAATGTGAGGGCCTCAACATAGAGAGGTTCTTATAATATCTTCTAGGGTTGATCTTTAGCCCTTAACCCCATCATGCACACACTCATTCAGAAAACAACTTACTGAATACCTAGGATCTAAGAGTCATGGCCATATGGACTGAAGGGGTAGTGATGAAAGAAACAGAGGTCCAACATCAAGAAGCCTTCCATCTAGCTAGGGAGAAAAAGAAAGAATGCATTATGGCACAGAATGATGAGCATGTGATTGAGATGCAAATGAGGGGCTTATTAGAGGACAGAGGGGGCCATGCAACTGAGCTGAATCCTAAAGGAATTAGTCAGCCATGAGACTTATGGGGGAGGAAACAAAGTCTGCAAGGTTCAGAAGCATACTTCTGTATGGTAGGACCAGTGATCCTCAAGGTGTCCATTGGGAAAGTACAGAAAGTTGAACTAGAGGAGTTTGACAAAGATGAGAATATGATGAGTACTGATTACCAAGCAAGAATATTTGGACTTTGCACTGAAACTAATCAAGCTCTATTAGAGATTTTCAAAGGCCAATGTTTAAAAAATAATTTTAAAAAAATCTTATTGGAGGTTTGATATTCCAGATAGCAAGATGAAGCACACATGCCATGTTGTCAGTGTGAGAGAGCCCTAAAGCATTTTAAAAATTACAGGTTGGCTAAGAGGGAATGGCAGACCAGAAATGTTCTAAAGGAAGCCCCAATATGGTGAAGACTTCTGTAGACACCGAAAACATCATCATTCCAATGTGGACATTCCTTCCATAAACTTACAATCATGCCTTCTTTGTGCCTGACATCATGACAGTTGCTGTTGGAGAATACAAATAAAGCACATCTTATATAGTCCCTTGGTGTGATGCTGTAGGATAAGCACTGGACTGCTAACTTCAAGGTTAGCAGTTCAAACCCACCAACAATTCCTCAGAAATTCTAAACAGGGTTGCTGCGAGTTAGAACATTAGGGGGCAAATAAATGGAAAAGTTCATGGAATCATCATTATTCTCCAGGTTGCCTAGCTCGTGCCTGTTCTTTGGTCCCTGTCAGTCCTTCCCTGTTCAATTCACTTTGTGTCTGAGACCAGGAATCTCACTAGTTGCACAGCACAGCCAAAACCACTTAAACACTTGAGCCACTTCATATCTCCAGCCCACACTGATCTCTGTATTTCTAATGATCTTTTAGCTGACAGACATCTCAAAGCACACTCAGGCACAAAGGTACTAATGGGGTAATGGTCTGGGATGTTTGGAGGATTTAGAATGTTCATCCTCCAAAGGCATTGGAGGGTCACATTGTGGGAATGGATTACACCAATCCATTTGTTGAGTGTCTCCATATGGGAGCATTATAATCTCCATTTTGAGCATCTGAATAATTTCCTCAGCTGAGTTCACATTTTCTCTTGCATTTTTTTTTTTCTTTTACCTAAATTGTGAAATTCTTTGTTCACTTTATTTGGTTCTGGAGGTCTGAAAATCTTTTATTGGTCTTCCTATGTGGTCTTTCTTATGTCTAAGAACAGTGGAAGTTCTTTTTGGAGTATTTGAGCTTGCTTTTTCCTCTTCCACAGTTCTGATATTTCTCAGCATTTTCTATTATCTGGTGGATGATACTGAAGTTGCTATTCTTTCTGAAACACTATCACAGCAACTGGGACCAGTAAGATGGAACATGGAGAGTTGAATTGGAAGTAGGTTAACATGAGGAAAAAGGCAAACCTAAAAGGCGGTGTTGTATATTCATGTTGTTATTGTTGTTAAGTGCCACCAAGTTGGTTCCGACTCTGAGTGACCCTTTTTAGGATATCCAAGGAGTGACTGGTGGGTTTGAACCTCCAACCTTTTTGTTAGCAGTCCAGTATATTAATGCTGTGGTGGTAAGTACCATGGAGTCAATTCCAACTCATAGTGACCCTGCACAGGGTTTCCAAGGCTGTAAATCTTTACAGGAGCAGAACGCCTCATCTTTCTCCCGTGGAACTGCTGGTAGTTTTGAATTCCTGACCTTGAGGTTGGCAGACCAACTTGTAACCACTTCGCTACCAAAGCTCCTTAGTATATTAATACAACTTATAAAATGTCAGAGTTGGAAGGAATCTCAGAAACAATTGATGCTAATGGTTTCACTTATCAAATTAGGAAAATAAAGTGAATGTTTGCTTAATATCACACTTTGATTTGGAAAATCACTTGAATTTAGACCCTTATACAGCTCCTTCTGTTGAGAACTTGAACTCATGAGCTCTTAAAGAAAACTTGCTGTCTAAAACCACTGGGTCTGTCTACATCACAAAGACTTCTCTGCCAGAAACCACTTAGACCACCCCTCACAGAGAGCCATGTGCTGATCACGTGATTTCACTCTCTGGCCATAGTTGCTTTGACCAAGAGATGGATATTTGACTCTAACTGTAATACATTCCTATTTCTGAACTTTGAGATCAGACCCAAGAGAGATCTGAATGTGTCGCTCCTTGTGAACTATAAAGTGGAGAAGCTGATCTACAGAAAGAACAAATGAATGGGGCAAAGAGTGAGAACCAGACACAAAGAAGAGAAAAGCTTAGTGACTGATACTGAATAGATTCCAGCAGAGCTTCCAAACTAAGATGTTGTTGTTGTTATGTGCCGTAGAGTTGGTTCCAACACATAGTGACCCTGTACAGGGTTTCCGGGGCTGTAAATCTTTCTGGGAGCAGAAAGCCTCATCTTTCTCCCACGGAACAGCTGGTAGTTTCGAACTGCTGACCTTGCAGTTCACAGTCCGATTCGTAACCACTACGATACCAGAGCTCCTTCCAAACTAAGATAGACTAAGGAAAAAGGCCTGGTGGTCTAACTCTGAAAATCAGTTGGTGAAACCCTAAGGTTATGATAGTTGGAGCTATAACCAATTGAGGAGATGCTACATGCCCTGTGCATGAAGTCTCCCTTCGTTAGAGGCCAACTTAAAAGTAACCAACAACAACAGCAGAATATAGATTTTATTCTTAGAATCCTGAGTCACTGAGGGATCACAGATGGCTTTCAGTTCAAGATGATATCTGGCTGGAAATTTGAGGGCACATACATAGTGGTGAATCCCTGTATGTAGAAGAAAGGTTCGCTGTTCTAATGCCACCAGAACTGGTTCCAAAGAAAGTATTGACAATCTACTTCCAAGAAGAGTCATCCATTGAAAACCTCTGGAGCACAGTTCTACTCTGCACACATGATGTTGCCGTGAGTTGGACTCAGCTCTACAATGAACAACCACCTCACAGTGATCATCATGCCCTTGATTTTCCTCAGAGTTGTCATGATCTGTGGAAACAAAGGTGACATCATGAAAATAACATCAAGAAATTTTATTTTGTCCTGAGCCAACAAAGACTAGGAGATGCTTCCTTGGTGAAGAGAAAGAATCCATGAAATGTGTTGCATGCAGCTTTGTAAGTACTGCCAATCCAGCTGAGCCTTCACACATCTGAATCACTTGGGTGTGATTCAAAATATTGTTTTGCAAGAGCAAAAAGGTCCAGAAAGTCTAATAATCAGGGAAGCATTCCCTACTCACTATATTTCCACTTGCCAAATATGTGAAGAACTAGAAATGTAAAAGGTTTCAGCTGAGTTGGAAACTTGGAACTTTCAGTTTCTGAGTGGGCGGGCTGTCGTTTTGGCAAAAGATAGCTTTTTTGCCCCAAGGATTTTTGTATGTCTGATTTTTCTGATTGCTGCCAAAATGGGATCAGCTTGTTTTGTTTCCTCTACAGTAAGAACTTTTATTTCCTTAGAAGATTTGGTTGCAGGCACCTCTGTTCCATTAATGATGGCAGGTGGGAAAATAATCATAGTTTACAAATCTACAGTTTGCCTTGATTTACAAAGCATTTCCACACATTTTTCCTCATCAGGGCTTGGAAGCAAATCTGTGAAGGAAGCAAGATTAGCAAGACTGCCCTCTTTTTCCAGACAACTAGACCTCTCTGACGACTCCCAGCTCTGTGAATGACCTCCTGGTTGAGCAAGCCAGAATCCAGGAGTCCTTGATGTCTCTCTCCCTGACTCCACACCTCATATCCAAGCCCTGGAAATTTTATCTTTGAATTATTTCTCACATTCCTCTACTTCTTAAACCTCTATCACAGTTCAAATCATGATAAGCTTCCTCTGAACAATGCAATTGCCCCTTCACCCAACTTCCAGCTTGCTTCTTCAAGCTGTTCTCCACATAGCACCTGAATCGATCATTTCAAAACACAAAACTTTTTCTGCCACCCTCTACTTAGAACATGTATATGTCTTCTCCTTGTGCCAAAGATAAATGCAAATGTGCTCAGGATGGCCCATACTGCCCTGTAGGGTCCATCTCTTTACTTCAGAACTCTTCTCACCATCTTTTCTTTTGCTCTGTCTGTTGGAACCACCATCTCATTTTTCCCTTTCATTGTGTTTACCTCCAGCCACAGCACCTTTGCACAAGCTAGTGTCTGCATGGAGACTGTGCCTAACAATCTTTACCTAGCCAACTCTCCCCCATCCCACCGACACCAGCTCAACCATCACTTCTTCAGGGATGTCTTCCCAGCTATCCCTGACTAGGTCAAAGCTCTCCTTTGTACCCTCCCAGAGAACAATGAATTTCTAATCAATCACTTGTCACAGTTGTAGTAATTCATATCATTCTGATCATCATAATTATATTCTACCTTCCCCACTAGACTTTATGTGGGTCGAGCCAATGGGTCCTGTAGAGATGTTCACTCTCTCCTGTTGGCTTTTTCTTTTCTTTCCAAACTCATTTTGAATACCCAGGACTGAATCTTTGGTTGCCTGCACTCTCTTTCAAAGTAATATCAATACTTCCTATATCTTTAGATAATATCTATATGCAGATTAAAAGCCCTGTGCCCTAAGCTTTGGGTTGCTAACTGCAAAATCAGTGGCTCAAACCCTCCATCTGCTCTAAGAGAGATGGATGGGACTGTCTGCTCCCATAAAGATTTATGGTCTCAGTAGTCCAAAGGAGCAGCTCTCCTCTGTTCTATAGTCATTGAGTCGGAGTCACCTCGATGAATTTGGTTTGGTTTTGCTTATATGCAGATAACTTCTCACATATTATCTCCAGACAAGGCATCCCCATGGAACTCTAGACTCACAGATCCATTATCTACTTGACATCTCCATACCGACTGCTAATAGTTACCTCAAACTTTACCTGGACCAAACAGAACTCTGCATCTATTCCTCACTTATCAACTATGACTATGTCATTATCCAACATTTTGCATTTATAACAATAGTAAAAATATAGACTACTCAATTACCTTGTGTATTAATGCATGCTGAGGTGTGAGACAGACAGTAACACTGGCTTTGATGCTCAAGGTTGTGTTTTAACTTGGCTGGGCCACGATTCTCAGTTAGATAATGATGTCATGTGGTAGTTATGTAATGATGTAACTTGTCAGTTATACAATAGCGTAATTTGGTAGTGATGTGATGCTGTAATTTGGCAGTAACATAATGATGTTGTCATCCTCCATTTTTGCATAATGCTGATTTTAGTATAATGATCTGGTCTTTGAAACCTAATCACGTGGATAAGTCAGGAGTGGGGGGTCTTCCCTCCTGTCCCCCTAAGTTACTCCACTTCCTGTCCTCCCATCTCAGAAAGCAGCACAGCCACTGTATCATGTGTTCACTTCAATCTAAGGATGATCCTGTCAGTCCTATTCTTCTCCCAATTCAATCAACTGGCAGATTCTGTCAATCTCCCTTCTAAACATCTTCCAATCCATATACTTTCTGTCCATTATTGCTAATACAGCTCTCATCTAAGTCACCAGAGTCTCTCACCTGGACTAGGGACGTGACCTTCTAACTGGTTTCCATCTTGTCTCCCTGCAATCGATTCTGGAACAACATTCAGCCTGATCATTAAAATCACAGCATGTCATTCCTCTTCTAAAAGCCCTACAGTTGCATTACACTAAGAACAAAATCCAGATTTATTAACCTGAATTTCATCACTAACTCTTCCTCCCTCCTACTGGCTCGTACGATACTGGCCTTTTGATTCTTCACTCATCAATCCCTTTTCACTTGAATGTATCTGTGCTAACTCTTCCCTTTGCTTAGACCTTTTTGCCATGGCCTTAACCTGGTTGACTCCCTCTTGGTATTTAGCTGTCAGTCTAGACATCATGGCCCCAGAAAGATCCACTCTGCTCACTCAATCCAAAAATTGTATATACAGAGACAGGCAGGGGCTAGGCTTGGTCTGCAGGCTGAGGAGTGTTATCCTCTTATATCAAAAATTAAAAACAACAATGGGACAAAAGGAACAGCAGTGGTCACTTCAGATTGTAGACCAAATCTAGCCCCTGTCATTGTAAATATGATCTTTTTGGAATACAGTCATACCTGTTCATTGGTGCATTATATTTGACTACTTTCACACTACAACTGTGAGCTGAGTAGCTACAATAGAAACTGTGGGGTGGGGGGTGCCATCGAGTTGGTCCTGGCCACTCATAGTGACCCTGTGTCATGGTCCTGAGGCTGTAAATCTTTGCTGTTGTTAGATGCCATCAAGTCAGTACTGACTCCTAGTGATCCTATGTACAACAGAACAAAACACTGCCTGGTCCTGGACCAACCTCACAATCTTTGCTACTGTTTCCACCAGTGTGCCAATCCATCTCATTGGGGGTTTTTCTTTTTTTTCTCCAACCCTCCATTTCACCAAACACGGTATCCTTCTCCATTGACTGGTCCCTCCTGACAATATGTCTGACGTATGAGACCCGAAGTCTGGTCATCCTGGTCTCCAAGGAGTAGAGTACTCTGGCTGTAGTGCTTCCAATACAGATCTGTTGGTTCTTTTGGCAGTCCAGGGTACTTTCAATATTCTCCTCCAACACCATAACTCAGTTGCATCAATTTAAATGCATCAATGTGAACCTTTACTGGAGCAGAAAGCTTCATTTTTCTCCCTTTGGTTAGCAGCCCATCTTGTAATTCACTATGCTATCTTAAGGTTTCTAAACCAGGCCTTCTAAATAGAGGGTATGGCCTGCAAAACCTACAATATTTACTTATGACCTTTAAAGGGAAGCTTGCCAGCTCCTGCTCTACCTTGTCCATATCATTAACTGATTTGTTTTCTTGTTTATGTTTATTTTTCTGCATCTCTTCACTAGAAATCAAGGTCGATAACAACAGAAGCTTTGTCTTTTTTGTTCACCACTCATTCCCATTTTTAGAAAGTGCCTGGCACATTGTAGGCATCTCCTCAAATATGTCCACTGACAAACATAGAGGATTTGGAGTAAAACCTTGATTTGGCTTCTGGCTCACCTCCTCCAGCTCTGTGTGACAGTAGTGGATTCTATTATTAGTCAGGATGATTCACACTTCCTTGATGCTTGTCTCTGGTCATGTGACTTTGCCTTTCCTCCCACTAATGGAGAAAGATTTCCCCAATGTTTGACTTAGTTAAGGAGACCTGGTGACACAAAAGCTAAAGAGCTAGGTTGCTAACCTAAAGGTCAATGGTTCAAACAGAGAAAGGTGAGGCAATCTACCTCCATGAAGATTTACAGCATTGGAAACAGTTCTATTCTGTCCTGCAAGATCTCTATGTGTCAAAACTGACTCAATGGCAGTGGGTTTGGTTTGAGTTTTGGTTTGACTTAATTGATCCATATGATTTCCTTTGACCAATAGGATGAGGCAGTGCCAACTTCAATTCTAGGCTCTTATGTCTCTACAGCCATGATGAGAATGTACCTATGACACATCTTTGTCCTAATAGGGGAATGAGAGTCTCTTAGAACAGAACCAAATCACACCAGCCAAACCCAGTCTGAATCAGCTGAGTCTGGGCCAGTTTGCTGAGTGAATCCCCCCTGTAGGCCACTGATTTTTAAGGTGGTATGCCATGTATCTGAATTGTGGCCATGTGATACATGGTGCACTGAACTTGAACCATTTATAGTGTCTGAGCATCCACATTGTTCTCTGTAAAGTGGGGAAGATAACAGTCACAGTCCTAGGCTCTTCTTCACAACAGGTGTAAAAAAACGCTCTGCAAATGCTGACATGCCTGGCACATGTGAGCTCTTGCTTGTTATTAATTAGAGAACAACACAAGTTGATCTGTTGTAAAGAACTAAATTAACTCTAATCAAGTGGTAGGTTGGGAAGAGCTGGCAGTAAGTGGCTGTGGCCCTTCTGGAACAGCTAACGAGCTTGTGGTTTTTGTCTGAGTCACAGCCTGTCTTGGACCAATGATGCCAAAGAAGGTGGGCTGGGCTGGACCACCAGGAACCAACCTGGGGCCACTCATCTGGGAGGAATGGAGAGAGGATGGAGCCCCAGGGGAAGGACCATGAGCAGGAAAGGTAAGGGGCTTCCCAGAGAGACCACTTTGCCTGTCACAGTCAACACTTCACTAATTGGACTGAGAGGTAAATGAGGAAGGCTTTGGCTTTGATAAATTAATCAACGAGGGCTGCAGCAAATTGCCCACTCACATCATTAATTAGACATCCCGGAAAAGCAAGGAGAAGACTTTTTGAAAGTGTTGATTCTGCAGCTTTTATTTATTTATTTACTTATTTATTTGTAGGTGATGGGCCAAGACTTTGATCAGATGTCAGTAGGCGGAGAAGAACACATCTCCACCGGCACAGCCCGATCCCCAGGCTGCCAGGTCTCTGTGAGATGGGCAGGCACTCTGAGCGATTCCCAGCAGACTCCTGTACTTAGCGTAAACATAATCAAAGGATCAAATTGACAACCCTGCAAGCCTGAATCCCAAAGAGCCAGGAAAGCTTTTAATCCACCATTGGCTTGTAAGGGGATAGCTTCCAATTAGCCATCTTGATCAGTCATCAAGATTTCCTCTTAAAAGGCAGCTGGCAATGGGTGAAAACAAGGTAGGAAATGAGGGTGTAGGGTTTTCAGCTTTTTCCCGGAGCCCGTGGATGGTGTTGATGATGGTTAAGGTGCCTGGCTGCTAATAGTAAGTTTGGTAATTTGAGTCCACTGAGGCAGCTCTCAGGAGAAAAACATGGAGATCTACTTCTGAAAGCTCAGTCCCTGAATACTCTTTGGAGCCCAGTTCTATTCTGACACATATGAGGACGCATTCGACAGCAACTGATTACTAGTTCAACTTTGACAACGACTCCAGATCCCTTCCTCCTGCCTTCTCATGAGTTCTGCATTTTGAACAGCTTCCAGAGCTTTTTGTAGCCCGAAAGAACCTTGGAGACCTCACATGAAGAGAAACCCAAGTTCTTTCGAAGAAAGAGGAAACATAAAACAATCTATGGGTTTGGCAGACAGGAAGACTGTGTGAAAATCTCCCCCAGCCCGTGGCCTGGTGCTTGGTGAAGATGAAGCCACCATTTAGCAACGCCCTAGGCAATGTTCTAGGGCACTTGAAGTCAAGGTGAAGTGCTGCTCCCAGGCCTGCTGTTAAATATGGCAGGCTTAGCAGTTCTCACTTCAAATGAGCTGGAAGAATCCCTGGAGCCTCCAATGGGCCCCTCCTACCCCTGTTACTCTTTGCCTTAAACAGATGAACAAGACAAGGTCAGCCACTTCCAGCTATTTGACAGAGCTCTGTTTACTTTGCAGAAAATTAGAATGGTATAGCATAGTGGTTATGAATCGGGCTGCTAACCTCAAGGTCAGCAGTTTGAAACTACCAGCAGTTCCATGGGAGAAAGATGAGGTGTTCTGCTCCCATAAAGATTTACAGCCTCAGAAACCCTATGCAGGGTCACTACAAGTCGGAACCAACTCCACAGTACTTAACGACATCTGTGAGGCCTTGGGGCAGTCATGCCATCCAGACATGTAGGTGGTGGGGGGAGGGCCCAGCCTTGGATCCAAGCTTCCCCCATCATCATTTCATGAAGTCTGAAGTGCCAAGCTAGCTCACTACCCTGGGCAGTGAATCAGAAGACTGACCAGGAAAAGGCTCTAATAAAACAGGCATACCTTCTGCAGCATGCTTATTTTTGAGATTCAACCCAGGGTCTCCCCTTCCAGAACTTTCTCCACTTCCTCCTCTCTGAGCTCAAGGCAGATGTCCCATGTCTATGTTCCCATTTTTGTCCTGGGAAAATGAGAACATAGAATCAACTGGAACTTTATAGTGGTCTGTGCACTGGTCTGCCTAGCCCCGCTAGGACTTGAAGTCACTCAAGAGCAAATGCTGGGTCTTTTTCAGTGCTGCTTCTTGTACCTAAGCATTATAACACAGGCAGTGTTGGGCATGGATGGGGGTTTGTCCAGGCCTTGCAGTGTACGGTGAAGTACGCAGGCTCTGAGTCTGACTGTCTGGGGTCTAGTTTTGATTTCAGCACTAATTGGATGTATGTGGGGTTTTTTAAACTCTCTGAACTTCCTGTTGATTATCATTACAGTAAGGATCACAAAAGGAGTGCTAAACAAAGGGTCAGCAGTGAGAACCCACCAGCCACTCCCGTGGGAGAAAGCTGTGTCAGTCTGCTTCTGTAAAGACTTCCTACTGTCATTGAGTTGAGTCTGACTCATGGCAACCCAGCAAATAGAGTGGAATTGCTCCAGAGGGTTTCTGAGGCTTTAAGTCAAATACAGGAAGAGACAGCGTCATTTATCTCCTACGGAGCAGCTGGTGAATTCAGACTGGCAAACTTGCTGTTAGCAGCCCATCACTTAACCCATGACACCACCGGAAGTCCTCTGTAAAGACTGCTATTGTTGTTGTTGGATGATCTGGAATTGCTTCCAACACCTAACAACCCTATGCACAACAGAACAAAGCAGTGCTCAGCCCTGACTCATCTTCATAATTGTTGTTACATGTATGCCCATTAATGCTGTCACCATGTCAATCCATCTTCTTGGAGGACTTCCTCATTTTTGCTGAATCTCTATTTTTCCAAACATATAATCCTTCCTGATAGCATGTCCAAAGTATAAGAAATGAAGTCTTGCCATTCTGGCAGTACATTCTAACTGTACTTCCCCAACACAGATTTCTTTATTTTTCTGGCAGTCCATGGTACTTGTGATAGTCTTCTCCAACACCATAATTCCAATTTCACAAGAATATGAAGTGATGGAAAATACCATGGCTTGTGTCAGGCGCCCCTTAGTCCTCAAACTCATATCTTTGCTCTTCAACACTTTAAAGAGGTCTTGCATAATAGATTTGCCTAATGCAATATACCTTTGATTTCTGACTCCTGCTTCTGTGAGTTTTGATGGTGCATCCCAGCAAAATGAAGTCTTTGACAACTTCAATCTTTTCTCCATTTATCATGATATTACATATTGGTCCAGTTATAAAATTTATTTATTTATTTACATTGAGGTATAATACATACTGATATCCCATGTGAATAAAGTTTTACTAAAGGTAATAGAGAAACAGCTGCAAGTATACATTTACAGAGAACTTCCAGAGGTTCAAGCTGGATTCAGAAGAGGATGTGGAACAAGGGATATCATTACTGATGTCCGATGGATATTGACTGAAAGCAGAAAATACCAGAAAGATGTTTACCTGTGCTTTATTGACTACGCAAAGGCTTTTGATTGTGTGGATCATGACAAGCTATGGACAACATCACAAAGTATGAGTATTCTGGAACACTTAATTGTGCTCATGACGAATCTGTACATGGACCAAGAGGCAGTTGTTCAAACATAACATGGAAATACTGAATAGCTTAAAATTAAGAAAAGTGTTCAACCGGATTGTATTCTTTCACCATACTTATTCAACCCGTATACTGAACAAATAATCTAAGAAACTGGGTTCTATGAAGAAAAATGTGGCATCAGAATTGGAGGAAGACTCATTAACAACCTGTGATATGCAGATGATACAACCTTCCTTGCTGAAAGTGAAGAGGACTTAAAACATTTACTGATGAAGATCAAAGAGCACAGCCTTCAGTATGGATTGCATCTCAATGTAAAGAAAACAAAAATCCTCACTACTAGACCAATAAACAACATTCTTATCAATGGAGAAAAGATTGAAGTTGTCAAGGACTTCATTCTTCTTGGATCAACCATCAACACTCATGGAATCAGCAGGCAAGAAATCAAATGATGTCTTGCATTAGGCAAATCTGCTGCACAAGACCTTTTTAAAGTGTTGAAGAGCAAAGATACCAGCTTGAAGACTAAGGTGTGCCTGACCCAAGCCATGGTATTTTCAATAACCTCATAAGCATGTGAAAACTGGACAGTTACTAAGAATTACATAGTGAATTACATTCACTTTCACCACAGTTACATAGAAGAATTGATGTACTTGAGTTACAATGTTGGAGGAGAATATTGAAAGTGCCATGGGCTGCCAAAAGAACAAACAGATCTGTGTTGGAAGAAGTACAGAGTGCTCCTTGGAGATCAGGATGGACAAACTTTGTCTCTCATACTTCAGACATATTGTCAGGAGAGACCAGTTGCTAGAGAAGGATATCATGTTTGGTAGGGTGGAGGGTCAGAGGAAAAGAGGAAGACCCCAGTGAGACGGATTGGCAAAGTGACAGCATCAATGGGCTCAAGCATGGCAACAATTGTGAGGTTGGCTCAGGACCAGGCAGTGTTTCGTTCTGTTGTACATAGGGTCACTATAAATCGGTACCAATTCAATGGCACCTAACAACAACAACAACAACAACAACATAATCCATACTGAAGGCTATATTCTTTCATCTTCATCAGTATTTTAAGTCCTCTTTGCTTCCACCAAGCAAGGTTGTAGTGTCTGCATATCGCAGGTTGTTAATGAGCTTTCTTCCAATCCTCATGCCATGTTCTTCTTCATAGAATCCAACTTCTTGGATTATTTCCTCCGTATACAGATTGAAAATGTATGGTTTAGGGATACAACCCTGATGCACACTTTTCCTGATTTTAAACCATTCCGTATCCTCTTGTTCTAACGACTGCTCCTCGATCTGTGTACAAGTTCCTCATGAACACTGGAATGCCTATTCTTCACAATATTATCCAGAGTTGTCATGGTCTACACAGCTAAAAATTTTTGCAGTCAATAAAGCACACTTTTCTGGTATTTTCTGCCTTCAACCAAGATCCAGCTGATGTCAGCAATAACATCTCATCGTTCCATGTCCTCTTCTAACTCTGCCTTGAATTTCTGGCAGTTCTCTGTTGATGTACTGTTGTAACTGTATTTGAATTATCTTCATCAAGTTTTTATTTGCATGTGATATTGACATTGTTCCATTATTTCTGCATTCCTTTGGGTCACCTCTTTTTGGGATGGGCACAATCAATTGACCAGGTAGCTGTCTTCCAAATTTTTTTTGGCATAGGTGTGTGAGTGCCTCTGGTCTTGCATCGGTTTGTTGAAAGATTTCAATTTGTATTTCATCAATTCCTGGAGCCTTGTTTATTGTCAATGGCTCAGTGCACTTTGGAATTTTTCCTTCAGTACCATTGGTTCTTGATCATATGTTACCTTTTGAAATGATTGAACCTTGACCATTTCTTTTTGGTACTGTGATTCTGAATTCCTTCCATCTTCTTTTGATGCTTTCTTCATCATTCAATATTTTGCTCATAGAATCCTAAGTTCAGACTTGAATTTTTTTTCTTCAGTTCCCTTAGCTTGAGAAATGCTGAGTGGATTCTTCCCTTTGGTTTTCTAACTCCGGTTCTTTGCACATTTCATTATAATATTTTACTCTGTCCTCTCAAGCGGCCCTTTGAGATTTTCTTTTACCTCATTTCTTTCATTCATTTTAACCTCTCTACTCTCAAGAACAAGTTTCAGAGTTTCTTCTGACATCCATTTTGGTATTTCTTCCTTTCCTGTCTTTCTAATGATCTTTTGCTTTCTTCCTGTATGGTGTCCTTGATGTCATCCCACAACTCTACTGTTCTTCAGTCATTAGTGTCTAATGCATCAAATAGGTTCTTGAAATGGTCTCTAAATTCAGTGGGGGATACATTCAAGGTCATTTTTTGGCTTTCATGGAGTTGTTTTAATTTTCTTCAGCTTCAGCCTGAACTTGTATATGAGTAATTGATGGTTGGTTCCCTGGCCTCAATTTGGTTGATGATACTGAGTTTTTCCACCATCTTTTCCCACAAATGTAGCCAATTTTTTTTTTCCTGTGTATTCAATCTGGTGAGATCCATGTGTATAGTCACCTTCTATGTTGTTTAAAAGAAGCCCTCATAGGGTAGTGGATTATGAGACAGTCTGCTAACCACAAGGTCAGAAATTCAAATCTACCAATCACTCCATGGGAGAAAGGAGGCTTTCTGCTTTTGTAAAGATTTACAGCTTTAGAAACCCTATAGAGGGTCACTGTGAGTTGTTTAAATAAAGGTATTTATTTGCAATGAATAAATCACTGTTCTTACAAAATTCTATCATACAATCTCCAGTATTATTTCTGTCCTTATTTGTTTTCAACCTTTACATTTCAATTACCAGTAGTTATCAATACATTTTAATCACATATATAATTGGTTTCAGACTGAAGAAGTTAGTTGTTGTTAAGTGTCGTCGAGTCAGTTCTGACTCATATCAACTCTGTGTAGGGTTTCCAAGGAGCTGCTAGTGAATTTGAACCACCAACCTTGTTTGTGGTTTAAACCAACCTTATGGTCCGGAGCATTATCCCACAGTGCCAACCAAGAAGTTGCTGGCTTTACATTTTAGCTTTGGTGCCTACATTTGAATAATAGTCATATTAACTGGTCTTCCTTGTAGGTATATGTATATTGTTCATCAAGATAGATCTGGAAATATTCTTCTTGATTACGAATGTTCCATTCCTTTTGAATTTGTCATTCCCAGCATAGAAAATCACTTGATTGTTAGATTCAAAATGGCCAATACCAGTCCATTTCAGCTCACAAATGCCTAGGATATTGAATTTTATGTGTTCCATTTCATTTTGACCACTTCCAATTTTCCTAGATTCATACTGTATATATTCCATATTCCTATTATTGATCAATGTTTGCAATTGTTTAACTCGAATTGCACCTCATCAGCGAATTAAGGTCCAGAAAGCTTTACTCCATTCACGTCAACTCTACTTTGAAGAGGCAGCTCTTCCCAGCCATATTTTGAGTACCTTCCAGCCCTAGTGGCTCATCTTCCAGTTCTACACCTGATAATGTTCTGTTGCTACTCATAATGTTTTCATCTCCTGGTATTATATCTGAAAATGTTCTGCTGCTGTTTATAAGGTTTTCAGTGGCTAAATATTCAGAAGTATTCTGCATCTCTTTCTTCCTAGCATGTCTTAGAAAGTCTGTCCTAGCCTTGGAAATCCTATGGAACAGTTCTACTCTGTCCTATAGAGTTACTGTGAGTTGGAATTGACTCAATGGTACTAGATGAGGTGTTGAGTGGATTGGAATCGACTTGATGGCAATGAGTCTTTGGTTTTAAGGATAATATCTAACTCTGGGGGGGAGGGTTATTATGAGGAGAATGGGGATAATGTACAAAACATCCTTAGTACAGAGCCAGCCTACAGTAGGAGCCCAAGAAAGCCTTTCCAAAATATTCAACCTGGTATCCATGGAAACAGCAATTTGTTTCTTGACATTGTATTTGTCATGATGTTTAGTAATTAGTCAAATGCGATTGCTGTGAGATTCTGTTGAGTCACCTGACTTACAGCAACCGCATGTGCAACAGAACAAAACATTGCCTGTCCCTGCATCATCCTCATAGTCATCGCTGTGTGCGTCCATTGTCACAGCCACTGTTGATCCATCTCATTGGGGGCTTCCACTTTTTCATTGACCCCATCTTTCCATTTCCAAACATGATGTCTTTCTTGAAGGTTGGTGGTTCGAGCTCACCAGTTGCTCCTTGGAAACCCTCTACAGGGTCGCTATGGGTCGGAACCAACTTGATGGTACTTAACAACAGCAATGGTGGTTATGTGCTGTGCAGTCGGTTCTGACTCATAGCGATCGAGCATAGGGTTTCCGATGCTATAAATCTTTATGGGAGCAGAAAGCCTCATCTTTCTCCCCTGGAACCGCTGACAGTTTTGAACTGACAACCTTGAGATTAGCAGCCCAATTCGTAACCACTACAGAGTCCTGGTGTGGCTCTGTGGGTTAGTGTGCCAGATTGCAAAGCCGTTTGAGCTGCAAGGTCGGCAGTTCTAGTAGTCCATGGTATATATTCAATATTCTCTGCCAATACTGCAATTCAAAGGCATCAGTTCTTTGGAATTTACTTTTCATTGTCCAGCTTTCACAAGATTACAATTAAATTGGCTTAAACTGATTTGAGAACAAAAGGCAAAAACTCACTTGGTAAAAAAACAGCTGTTCACACTTGATAGTGATCTGCTACCCTCAACCATGCCAGTTGAGTCTCCTTCCCATGTCCTCTGTAATTCCCTCTCCTTCTCTCTTGCACATATATGATGACCCTATAGGTAGGGTTTACATAAGAGATGACGTAGTAAAGTACCTAGACCAGTTCCCAGGGCATGCCTGGCTCAGAAGGCTCATTAAGTGGCAGTTATAATTATGATTAGTAATAATACGAACACTTTTTTGTTATAGTTGATATTTGGGTTCTAGTTCAAACAGGGCCTCTTAATAGACCAGGCTACTTCTAATTTAAAAGTTTCTCATTATACTGAAAAAGATGGAAAAGCACCAAAACAGTTTACAAAATTGTGGCCTATTTTAAATGATTATTTCTAATAAATCAGCACTTCTAACATAAAAACAAATGCAAAGCAATATAATTGGGGTTTTCATAGGACGATTGTGGATTTGTTGAAAACCATTCCTTTGTCACATGCTCCAGCCTGCAAGGACTGGGATGAGTTTTTAAGTTTATTTGAGGAACATTAACTTCAAAGCTGTCAAGATGTCTCAGTGAATGTGTATTAAGCCTCGTTTGGAGAAAAGGTTACATTTGAGACCTTTTGTAAATATGAGGCCTAAGTCTAGTGCCCTCAACCCCTGCAGTCCCTGAGTTTGATCTACCTGCCTCTTACCTGTCCCCTGGAGTCTCCTCAGAACCCTCTCTTTATTCTGTCTGTCTCTGTCACACACACACACATACACATACAAACTTATTCTTTCTCTCACACAAGCTCTCTCTCTCACACATAAAGACACACTCTCACATGTACACAGATAAACTCTCTCACACACAAATACACAGACTCACACACACAAACACGTACATGAACTCTCATACACACACAAACTCACAGGCACACAAACCTTTTCTTTCTTACACACGTGTACAAACTTACACACACAATCTCTCCTCACACACAAAACTCTCTTACACACAAACTTTTTTTCTAACACACACAAACTCTCTCACACATATACACAAACACTCTTTGCACACACAATCTCTGTCTTTCGCACACAAACTCATTCTCACATACAAACTCTCACATATTAGTCTTTTTTTCTCTAACACATACAATGTCTCTCTCACACATACTAACACAGTCAAACTTTCTCTCACACACATTCACAAAGTCTCTCTCTCATACACCCACATATGCCACCCCTCTAGGCCCACCCCCCCACATACACACACTATCGTCTATAGGATTATGGGTTTGCCAGCTCCATTCCTGTCCTACAAGTTCATCCTTGCTTTAATATTAAACACAATGAAATCAGATTAAACTTTCATGAAGGCGCATGAGTTCTTCTGTATGGGTTTCCCTTCAACTTCCTTCCAGAAGCCAACAAAGTCTTAGTTAAATTAACTCTTTCTTTTCAGCTCTGTGTGAACACACCTCATTTGGTGATGGAGGCAGCTGCCCCTAAAGTTGGTTGCTGGCTATCAGCTAACAGCTAGCTGGAAGTGGTGTTTGCAAAGCAAGCATTTACAGGTTCCCCTAGACACTTCTTCCCAAACAATTTCACTTGCGTAGAGAGCATTTCCTCCTTAAAACCAGCTTCCTCTGCCCAGACAGAGTTTCCTTCTAGCAGAACTGTCTTTAGGGAGCAAATTATCTTGTTATAGATTCCAAACATATGAACTAAATTCTCCCCTCAGTTTCCAACATGCTGTGTTTTTTGTTCTTTTTTTCCTCTGTGTAATATGAGGTAGTGATACTGATATCTTTATAACTTGTGTAATGTCTTCCCCACTTCTTGCTGCCCCTCTCCCACTCATTGTGGACTCGCAGTCCTGGGCCTTGCTGCTCCTATAGTCAAAATTGGTCAAATATATTACTAAGAAATACCAGAAGGGAAAAAAAAAAAAAAAAAAAAAAAGCCAGCCATTTCTCAGTATTCAGTATCACTAAAAACACTATGGTATGCTAATTGCATGTTCAAAGTGTAAGGCTTGCCTGTAGGTTAAAGTTGGCCAAATAATTAAACTTGAAAACCTACACAAA
>NW_006408519.1:43616170-43622551 GCF_000296735.1 Chrysochloris asiatica | reverse complement strand
CCTTGCTGCTCCTATAGTCAAAATTGGTCAAATACCTTAGGAAAAGCAACCATTTGAGATTAAAAAAAAAAAAAAAAAAAAGCCAGCCATTTCTCAGTATTCAGTATCACAAAAAACACTATGGTATGCTAATTGCATGTTCAAAGTGTAAGGCTTGCCTGTAGGTTAAAGTTGGCCAAATAATTAAACTTGAAAACCTACACAAAAACAGGCAACACCCTAAGAATGTGTGAATGGTTAAACAACAAACTGTGAGGTGACTTGGTCAGAGAAGGTATCTGAAAGGAATAGAAACTCAGGAAAATATGCGCCAGGGATGTAAGGTGGTGACTCTCAAGTTGATTCCAACTCGTGGAGGTCTCATGTGTGTCAGAGCAGAATTGTACTCCACAGGACCTTCAGTGGCTGGTTTTTTCAGAAGACTACTGCCAGGCCTTTCTTGTGAAGCACCGGTGGGGAGATTTGAACCTCAAATCTTGTCATTGGCAGCCAAGCACATCAACCATTTGCACAACCCCTGTTTCTACCAGAGACATAGCTATGAGCTATTTGGACTAAAGGCAGAGTCATATGGTCCTGAGACATAGGAAAAATAATTACTCACAGAGTCATAGTTAAGAGAATCTTAACTGTGGTCTCTCCCCAAAGGTGGAACTCTCCAAACTCCTTATTCTTAATGGTGGCACATTTGTTGTTGTTAAGTGCATCGAGCTGATTCCAACCCATAGCAACCCTGTATAGAGTTTACAAGGAGCAGCTGGTGAGCTTAAACAACTGACCTTGCAGTTCAAACAACTTTTCCATTTGATGCATTAGCCCACAGCACCACACCAAGACTCCACAGTTAAGAGACTCAGATATTTTATAGGTCTCGCCCCAAAGGTGGCAGCCTCCATACTCCTTACTCTTAATGATGGCCCATTAGGAGTAGACAAAACTCAAGATAGTTGTTCAAGAATCAGTCCTCTCTGCAGATAGAGGGAGTTCTATGTAAAAAGTATAAAATGCTGACCCAAGGTGGGACCATGGAAGCATAGCTGTTCTCAAACATGAGACAGATTAGATCAAGAGGATTAATATTCAACAAAAATATAAACTCAAGAAGAAGATTATGTTAGACTTGGTGAAAGTAGTTTCCATAGTTCCACTTGACTAGGGATTCCACCAGCTCCTAAACTGTGGTTAGCATTCAATATGTGAGTATGTGCATATATGTGTGTATGTTGGGGTATGTGTGTGACAATCCATAGACCATAGATTGGTCCATGTCTTTTTAAATTCATGCTTCCATGCTATTATTGAATTCAATTAGAGGAACTCCAATAATCCAAAAATCAAATACTTATCAAGTCAAATGGTTTAAAACGATTTACAACATTTGACTTTGAAATGCCTTTTTAGGGACCCAAATTTAAGAAATTGTCTGAGGAGAGGAGGCAGCAAGAGACTGATGGTACATGACTTCAGAGACTAGAAAACCTATTGTCATTGCAAAAACATACCTCTGGCTTATGGAGATAAATGTTCAATTATTATTTTTGTTTCCCATACTTCCCTGGTGACAACAGGTGAGACCAGCTACCACCCTCCTGGTGGTTGTAGCCATAAGGAGGTGAATGCAGCAGTTGTGAACCCCATTAAAGGAATCAGGTGAGCCCTGCTCCAAATCTGCAGAGTTCACCCTAGCCAGCCCTGTACCAGCCCTACAAGCAGCTGAATAGACTCATGGGGAAGGAAAAAAACAACAGCAAAATTGGTGATTGGTGATGGTGTGATGGCCCGCTGGCCACATTGTGGCCATCTTGAACTGTTGTGGGTGACATGAAAGGAAAAAATGAACAAAATAGAGACAAAAAAAAAAAAAAATTCCATTTTTTCTTCATTCCTTCCTTTTCTGTTTAACTGCTTGCCCGTTATCCAATGTGGTGCCATATGATAAGCACTCGATCTCAAGGTTGGTTTGAACTGCAAGGTTGGTGGTTCAAACTCACCAGCTGCTCTTTGGAAACTCTATACAGGGTTGCTGTAAGTCAGAACCAACTCGACAGCACTTAAAAACAGTAACAACATTTCCTGTGACAATACCTTCTTGCAAAGCAGAGGCTAAATCTGACTCCTCTTCCCCCTTTTGATATTAGTAAGGTGATCAATGAATGTTGACAGTGTTGATGAGTGAAGGAGTTTCAATCTAAGCTTATTCTGGTTCTTTCTCTTCTCTTAAAGGACCCTGGTTTTTCATCATGTGTAAACTATGTTACTGTGTGCTTGCATTCATTGCAAGTGGCTTCAGTTGTCTTTGAAGGAGGTGAGTATAAGCTATAGGTAAAGAGAAACCAAAAATGAAAGAAGGGAGAAATGGGATAACTAACAGGAGGATGGAGGAGGGAAGCAAGTGAGGGAGAAGGGATATTAAATAGAAAAAGAGATGGAGGAGAAAGGATGGAAGAAAGTAAAGAGAAGAAGGTGGGAGGGGAGAGAGGAAGGGATAGATAGGGATGCTGGAAGATAGGGAGGAGAGAGGAGAAAGGAAGGAAGGAAAAGCTGTTGTTAAGTGCTGTTGAGTTGGCTTCAACCCATAGTGACCCTGCATAGGGTTTCCAAGGAGCAGCTGGTGAGCTTGAAAAGCCGACCTTGTGGTTCAAACCAACTTTGCAGTCCAGTACATTAATCCACAGCACCACAGAGGACTCCAAAAGAAAAGTAGAAATGAAGAAGAATGAGGACTCAGAAGGAGAAAAGAAGATGGGAAGAAGAAAAATCACCATTTGTGGTTAACATAGAATTGAATGAGAAGTACTCTGGAAAACTGAGTCCTAGCTCAGTCCTGAAGCTCATGCCCTCTCACCATGAGGCCTGAGCTCTTTAGGCCTCAGTTGAATGTTATGTCAAACAACAGGATTGGTTAGAAGCTCTCCAACTCTGACATCCTTCCATGCTTGTTTGGTCTTTATAGTACCAAACTGGTCAATTAATGAAGTCAACAAATACTGAAGCCTTGCTACAATCCAGCTCAGTCATTTATCACAAAGGCTTAGTGAGAACAGAGAACATCATCAGTGACAAGCTGGTTTGGCCAAACCCGCAGAGATTCCACAACAAATAGAGGCTTTATTTTAGAATATAATGAGAAATAGAATAGAATGTGTGAGAAAATTTTTTTAAAAGAAAAAACCTCTGTGTTTAAAGTTGAACTGATGATCTCTAGAGACATCAAGACCCAGACTGGTCCAATTCACTTTGACTCTTGTCAGCTGCACGCTCTCACCTGCGGGATCAGAGAGATCTGCAGCTGTTAAACGAGGTGAACTTTCTAAAGGGATCACTGGGCTGTGAAGCCAGGACATCAGGATGTCGTTTGGGGCAGAATTCTCTGGCACTTATAATTAATACTCATTGGGGTGTTTGTGACCTTCAGCTTGTTCTTCCTTTTGGAGCTTTAAAGGAAGACCCTTTCATCACCTTTTCCCTTCAATTAGTTGAATATCACCAGGACTGTTAGCCCAAGGGTCTCCTTTCAAGTATAGCAGGTGGAGGTAGCGGATGCAAACCACTTTACATCCATAGGCTGTCTCTATTCTCCCAAAGACTGAAAAAGAAGATGAAGTCACCTTAACTTTGCCCTTGAAAGGGCAATGCTGAGTATTCTTCTTCTTTAGACTTAGAGATCAGAACCAAATCTTTATTGGATGCCTACTATCTGCAGGGCATTGAGCTGGGTCCAGGAGATAGTACACGCAATCCCTGGCTTTATTGAATTTATAGAAGCAAAATACATAAAATGAATTCTCAAAGTTAACCTAATCCAAGAAACACTTATGAAAACTGTGTGATTTAGTGTAATTGTTTAGGATAATAATTATAATGTGGAAATTATCATATGAGTATTCTCCAAAAACAACTGTTTTTTCTTTAGTAGTATGAGAAGTGTACTCAAACACATGTCTGTCTGGCAGGTTATAGTGGAAGAGATACATACATGTATCCAAGATGGTGCCCTAAACAGCTGGGGTATTACTGTACCTCTACTCTTCTTCCTTCTGCCTGCTGGTGGGGAGAGAGACATGCGAGGGATACATGATTGACCACGTAGATGAGGACAGTGCTGCAGTAAATGAAGGAATCACAAGATGGAAAGAACCTAGGTCCTTAAATGACTCTGTGGCTCAAAGGAGCCATTGAAGAGAACGCTTTTCTCAGATTGTTACATGAGAAAGAAGCAGCCATCTTTGTTCTTTTTTTTTTTTTTTCCCCAAACTTTATTGTGAATTGAGTAAAGGTTTGCAGATCATCAGTTTTATATTCAACAAATCATTCACTCTGTTTCATTTCAACAGCTCCAATCCCATCCATGTAACAACACTTATCCTACTTCCTTCCTGGGATTCTTATTTCCATTCCACCCTCTTTCCCAATCCTTCTGAACTTTATCCTTAGGTAAGTGCTGCCCTTTTGATCTTGAATGGTTGACCATTCCATGGTGAACTTGCCTTACTTGCCCCCTACCCCTATATACTTGTCTATTGTTTGGCTGAAAATGAAGCCGTGAGGTCAGTTCCGCTCCAGACCTGAAGGTGACCAAAGGCCATAGTCTTGGACTTCTCCAGCCTCTCTCTCTAACCAGTAGGTCTGATGATTTTCATAATTTTTAGTTTTGTTCCACATTTTCTCCCACTCTATCCAAAACCTTCTAATATGGTCCCTTTTCAGAACAGTCGGTGGGGGAGTCAGGCACACCACCTTTGTTCTTTAAGCTGTACTTTCACTGTGTTTTTTGTTACCTCAGCATAACTTTTTGCTGAAAATGAAACTGAAATCAAAACATGAAGCAAGAGGCATTAAAACATACCAATGAAAATAATCAGAGTTGCCAATTATTAAGTTGTAGTAATCCTTCCAGAACTACAGAGCTGACTTCCTTCCTTTAATTTCAGATGCTTTCATCACTGATTCTGAACAGAAAGTTGGACAAGCTCCTTACCTTTTCAAGCTATCAGTTTTCTCACTCATGAAATGATTCACTGTAATAATGCTACATGACAAGATTATTATTGTGAAGAATACTTGATATCATGTTTGTACATGTTCTGGTACATTGAATATGTTCAATAAGTACTAATCCTAATGACAAAATTTTGAAAACCAAAACCCAAGAACCATATGCAATGGTAGACACTATCAAGTTATCTGAGTCAGAATGAAAAGATGATTTTCAATGCCCAGCCTCTGACAGACTTCAGGAAGTTTCTGCAGCAATGTCAAGTTCTTTTTCTTTTAAATCAATGTTCTCTTATGATGACTGTCACATCATAAAAGTCCCTAGAGGAGACAAATGTCAAAGCACAAAGAGGGTGTGTTCAGGCCTATGTCATTACTTATAAGTGAGACAAAACCCAAGTGAGTTGCTGAACAACTTGGAGATTTCAAGAATGAGGGAAAATGATGACAATTCCTGTCTGAGGAGATGATGTTCTGTTGCCAAAAGCAAACCAAAATTATGTGCACGGTTTGGCATTTTAAGAAAGCAGACTTCAATGTTACAAAGGATTTTAACCAAAATGTGGCCATGCCCACACTCTTGCAGAGAGAAAATAACAGAGGTACAATACCATTATAAGGAGGGGAAACAAGAAAATACTTTTTTCAGCTACAGAAGAGAAATATGGAATATAGTCATCCCTTCCCAGTCAAAAAGGACAAGTTTCTGAAATTGCAATGTGGTAGGAGATTTCCCAACCTAAAAATGTGACTCCCAGTGGGTGAGAAGTCTTAGAAGGAGTGGTATGCCTAGTGGGCCTATGAGAACTGTAACAGATATTTTTACCTTCACAAAAATAAAATAGACAATCAATGGACATAGTGAGTTCCACACTAGTTATAACCCTTATTTTCGAAAAAAAAATTCAAAGATTTCCTACTCTTAAATGTCAAGAAAATGTGTTTTAGTTTCCTGTAGACATCACTCCTGTGAAGAAGGCCTTTCTTGCAGTCCTACATCCAGCCTTCTCCTCATGCTTATGCCTCAATTTAAATCTCAAAGGTTTGACTCTGCCTCTCAGATACCCAACATGGTTCCAGATACACTGAGTAACTTGGATGTGTGACATGGAAACTGGGTTGTGAAACAAGTTGGAAATTGTCAAAATCCATAGGAAAGAATAGCATGCAATTCTATTTGAGGACTAATTTCCCATGCCAAAACAAAGTGAAACCATGCCTTTATTTACTGAATTACATTGACTGAGATGCTTTTATTTTAAGGTTTTTATTGTGGATTGAGTGAACGTTTACAGGGCACATCATCAGTTTCACATTCAACAATTCATATAACTTGTTTCATTACATTGATTATAATCCCCTCCATATACCATCAGTTAAAAGTAT
>NW_006408519.1:43611405-43613350 GCF_000296735.1 Chrysochloris asiatica | reverse complement strand
GTGCGCAGACAGCAAGGGACCAATGAACAGATAACAAAAGAAAAGAATGTCCACACCTTTATTTCAGCAGTTCTGCCAGGCGTCTGTGGCTGTTCCGATCCTTCCCCCACGTGGTCTCACCCAAGATGGCGGCTCCTGGAGCAGCCGAGTGTCCTGGACTACAAAGCAATAGATTTCTTGCTTCTGCCACAAATTACTCCAGCTGTGAGCCTTCCAACCTTCTAAGTATTCCTTCATATGTGGTTCAGAGTTCTGGGACCATCCCCTGAGCCTGCTTGGTCGGGAATTCTGTGTTGTTCTTGGAGGAGCTCTTTGCTACATGTCCACCCGATCCGCCATCTTGTCTGTTCTTCCCTGAGATGCTATTTTTCAAATTCTCTATCATCCTTTTTCAAAAATTATCTTCAGCAGAAGTGGCTAACCTATCACATCCAGTGAAATATAAATCCTTGAATTCATGGGATAAGGTGAATCTAAATTGTAACTTAGGTGATAGAATGATCCAGAAATGATTCTTTTATTTGACAACTTAATATAAAAGTATGAATTAGAACCATCTGAATCTATAAATGTGGACTTAAAAAAACATAAAAAAGGAGACTATCCAAAAGAAATGGAATTTCTCTTCTTGTTTTTGGTGTTATTTGCTGATTTGTTCATTTAATTTCATTCTGCATGGAGAATTTATGGTTTGCATTTTTTCTTTAGTTGTAAGATACATACAGTATTTAAAAATACTAAAATATTTTTAAAATACAGATGAAATTAAATCAATAGAGCCAACTACTCACTAATTATACACAAAGCAGACCAAGCAGTTGTGTCTCTTGGTCTCTGCAAGTGCTATTGCTCTGCTTGCAGTTTCTTCTTTTGTATACTTCGCTAGTCAACTCCTGCTCATTCCTCAAAAGGAAACTCAAGGGTCACCTTCTCTCTGAAGACTTCCTTCTCTTTTCCACTTTAGCGATCCCTCTCCAAAGCTTCCTTTGAACCTTGTAAATGCCTCCAATGTGTTGGTTGTTAATGTCATCAAGTTGATTCTGACTCATAAAGGCTGGTGAGTTTGAACTGCCAATCTGTGGTTATCATTTCAGTACTTATTCTACAGTGACACACCAGTTCTCTCTATTAAACTTTATTCCCTTGATCTTGTAGACCTGGCATATGCAACTCTAATTTCAACACTGAGCATATGATATGCTACATAGCAAGCACTCAAATCAAGCTTGTTGAAATAAAATATTCACAGATTTTCATATAAATGACCATCATTTACCCTGATAAGCCTGCAAGGTAGGGATCACATCATCACTGTTTTAACATTAGGGCACTGGAGTACAGAGAGTTGAGTGATTCTTCCAAGATCAGAGTCAACAAGTGACAGAGCTGAGGATCAGATCCAATCTTCTGATTGCACTTTACTAGCATTCTTTACTAACATCAGTTTGCACTTGACTAGCATTCTCAGAGAATGTCTCATTCCCTAAGCCTTATGCATTTCAGACAATGAGTCAGGTGTGGCATTATAGGATAATTTCTTCCAAAGGAGACTGCAAAATGGAAGACCAATGAAGAAAATCTTGAGTTCCCTCTGCCATGCAGATAGGAAGCATAGTTCCACATTGGAGAAATTTTCACTTAAGGGGAATAGGCAGAGTTTAAAGGTAGAGTCCACCACTCATCTGTCAGTTTGTCATATTGTGGTGGCTTGTGAGTTGCTGTAATTCTGAAAGCTATGCCAATGGTATTTTAAATACCAGCAGGGTCACCCATGGTGGACAGGTTTCAGATGAGCTTCCAGACGAAGACAGACTAGGAAGAAGGAGTGACAAACTAGTTCTAAATATTTAGTCACTGAAAACCTTATGAATAGCAGAGAAACACTGTCAGATATAGTTCCGGGAAATGAGTCTCTCAAGTTGGAAGGCACTCAAAATGCTACTGG
>NW_006408519.1:43601498-43602291 GCF_000296735.1 Chrysochloris asiatica | reverse complement strand
AAGGACTGATGGGATTGAAAGAAGAAGTCCAAACTTCAATAAAAGCTTTGGTTAAAAAGCAGGGCTCCAGGACTTGACAGAATACAAATTGAAATGTTTCAACAAATTGATAAAATGCTAGAGGTGTTCACTCATATATGTCAAGAAATTTGGAAGAGAACTATGTGGCCAACCTATTGGAATAGATTCATATTTGTGCCCATTTCAAAGATGGCAACCCAAGAGAATGTGGAAATTATGTAACAATATCATTAATATGACATGAAAAGAAAATTTTTCTGAAGATAATGCAAAAAATGGTTACAGCAGTATATTGACAGGTCATTGCTAGAAATTAAAATTGGATTCAGAAGAGGACATGAAACTAGGGATATCACTGCTGATGGCAGGTAGTTCTTGGTGGAAAGCAGACAAAACCAGAAAGAAGTTTACCTGCGCTTTATTGACAATACTAAAGTATTTTACTGTGTGTATCTTAATAAACTATGGATAACATTGTAAGGAGTGGGTATTCCAGAACAATTCGTTGTGCTCATGATGAACCTGTATATAAACTAAGAGTCGGTTGTTCAAAGAGAACAAGGGATACAGAATGCTTTAAAACCAGGAAAGATGTGTACAAGGGCTGTCCCCTTTCACTATAATTGTTCAGTTGGTTGCTGAGCAAATAATCTCGCCCTAAATTGGATTCTATGAAGAAGAATGTGGCATCCATATTGGATAAAGACTCATGTACAATCTGTGATATGTAGCTGATACAACATTGCTTGCTGGAAGCCAAAAGGATTTGAAA
>NW_006408519.1:43596833-43600709 GCF_000296735.1 Chrysochloris asiatica | reverse complement strand
CCAGGACCAGGCAGTGTTTAGTTCTGTTGTGTATAGGGTAGCTATGAGTTGGTACCAATTCTATGGTATCTAACAAGAACAACATACATCTTTTTGCCCAAAATGCAGCCACACAACACCGATCCACTTGAGTAGAGACTGTGGAATGAATTTGTCTGTGTGCGCCAGCGAGGTGAGAGTAAAATGAACCAGGATCTCCCCCTTGCTCTTCTCCTCCAGAGCCAACCAGAGAAGCACAACCTTGCAAAGCACTCAGCAGCATCTTCCCCACCCTGCTGGCCCCACTGATGACTCTGGTTCTCAGGGGGCCATTTATGGAATGCAGGCCCAGCCTAACAGATACTTGTGGAGGTAGAAAGTCTGATGGAGTCATCTCAGAACTGTCCCCAGGGAAGGAAACTGCTGTGTGGCTAATGAGCCATCCTGGAAGACAGGACAGGAACTGGACTCTCCAGCCCCCACCCCCATCATGCCTCCCCAGTTAATAAGGAGATGGACTCAGTACAGGTTTCTGGGAGTCTGATGAGGATTTTTCCACTACTTTGCCACCCTCCCCCCGACCCCCCGACTGCCTATCCAGAGAAACCCAGCTGAAGCACAGCAGCCCTGACTGTTCTAAAGGAAGAAAATATTCACCAAAAAAGCCCTTTCCTGACCTCTCTGTGTGATTTCCAGTACTCTCTGCTGCTTACCACAAGGTTAGAGGTTCAAGCCTACTCAGAGGTTCCTCAGAAGAAAGACCTGGTGATCTACTTCTAAAAATTCGGCCCAGCCATGGAAAATGTGATAGAACAGACCCTAACACACCTGGGTCACCACGAGTAAGCATCATCACTCCCATTTATCTGGCAACTGGTTTTTACTTTATGCATCAACTGTAACATAATATTGAAAGTCCCTGTTTCCATTTCTGATGGCTGTACAAGATGGAGCGTTAGTTCTTGTGGGAAGAACGTGGACTTGGAGTCTCATATTTGATGGCCACTGGGAGGAACCGGCCCGATAGTCATAAACAATCTATTGCCCCTTCCTGATCTTCTACTCCAGGGAGCACCATCAGCACAGGAGTTAAATGGCTCAGCTGCTAACCAAAGTCAAGTATTTTAACCCATCACTGCTCTGGGGAAGAAAGATGTGGCAGAAAGATAAGCTTTTGTAAAGATTTAAAGCTTTGGAAGTTGTATGGGGCAAGTCTATAGGATTTTACAGGGTCACTGTGAGTCAGAATCAACTTGACAGAAGTGGGTAATCTTCTCTTCCATATCCCTAAAGTAGTTACTAAGTACTTCACAGGCATAACTAAATATAAAACTGTGGTTTTCAGTCTTGCAAAGCAGGCAACAAGATATCTGAGTTTCAGTCTTACAGATCTTATTTAATCCATTAGCCAGGAATGTGGCTGAGACATTGAGAGTCTTAACAGTGCCTTAGGTGCCTCCACAAATACAAAGTTCCACATCCTACTTTGGTGAGTAGCAATTGAGATCTTAAAAGCATGTGCCCAACTATTGGTCTCTCCCTGACCAGAGGAAAGAACGGTGATAAAAATTGAAGATATATGGAAACAAGTCATCCACTGGACAAATGAACCTCACAAACATTTATGATCATGACTCAGAGACCAGAAGAATCAGATGGTGCCTGACTACCACTACCAACTGCTCTGAAAGAGATACATTTGAAGGTCCTGGATCAAGTGGGAGAAAAGTGTGGAACAAAATTCAAAATCATAAAAAAGACCAGACTTGCTGGTCAGATAGAGACTAGTGGAACCCTGAAACTATGGCCGTTCATCTCCCGTAAGGTCTGGAAATGAACTCACTCTTACAGGTCAATTTTCAGTCAAACAATGGAGAGGTCTGTCAAGTGAACAACAGTAGGGAGGTTAGCACTTCTTGAAATAATAAACCAATTTCCATCCTTTTCCTAAGGATAAAGTTCAGAAGAGGTAGGAAAGAAGGAGGAATGGAAACAGGAAGCAGGGAGGAAGCAGGATGTCACATGGTGGGATTGCAATCTATGAGATGAAAGAAAGTGTGTATGAATTATTGAATGGAAAGGTGATCTACTCTGTAAACCTTTACCCAATTTACAATAAGAGTTGAAAAGAACAAAAAGAGTATGGGTATATTTGCCTAAGCTGAGGAAAGGAAGGGATGAGTGGAATTTCCTCTTGTGGTTCCAGTGAGTTGGGAACAGCCCAGCCTCAGAACAGGCGATGGTTCTGCAGAACTAGGAAGTGGTCACCAAGGAGAAAGTAGAAGTCCAGGGATGAAGCTGAGATAAGGACCAAGTGGCAGCAGAGAGGTCGGTGGGAGAGTTAACTGGCCACAAAAAGACTGAAGAACATTCATTTATTCACTCAACAGATACTGTTGAGCAGTTACCTAGGGCTAGATAGCTATTGTGTTAGGTACTTAGATTATACCAGTAAGCAGAATAATGATCTAAATTTTTTGTTGTTGTTTGTTGTTAAGTGCTGTTGAGTCAGTTCTGACCCATAGCAACCCTATGTAGGGTTTCCAAAGAGGCGCTGGTGAGCTTGAAGCACCAACCTTGTGGTTCAAACCAACTTTAAAGCTCAGAACCTTCGTTAACCCACAGCACCATACTGAAACGGGTCTCAATACTTAGGGAGCTGGTATTCCAGACAGTATAGAATAGACTTTTTTCTTCTTTCTTTTTATATGTACAACAACAAGTTACACCAGACACACTTCCCATGCCGCACAACCCCACTACTAGGCATTTCTAAATCTCTTTCCTCTTTTTTTTCCTTTGTGTCCCCTTTTTTTACTTTCCCTTTTATTTGTGGGAACATTCCAATGGTTTATTCTAATGAGAAAATAAGTATACATTATTTCCTTTCCAGTACATGAAAGACAAAAGACCAAACAAAAGAAAGAAATCAATTTCCTTTTTTTCTCCTTCCTTTTCTTTTTAGCTGCTGCCCCATCACCCAAGTTAGCACATGTCTACAGCCCACCCAGTGAACAATTCTCCCTTTCCTCCCACCCCTGGTAACCCTCATAAAATGTTTATTATTGAATAAAAATCTTTTCTTAAATTTTACAATAGTGGTCTCCTACAATGTCTGTCCCTAATATTATATTTAAGATGAGAAAAGTTGAGTTAGGGGAGGTGATTGTGCTACGGGAAAGGAGTCAATGAAGAGCATGTTAAGAGGGATCCTCATGTTATGATGGACAGAGTAGCAGGCAGTATACAACTGTAGAGTCTCCTAGATCATCACAGTGAGCCTCGCTGAGCTGTAAGCACTGAGCACAAGACTAGGGAAGGGGAGGTTAAGCCAGAGCGAAGAACAGTGCAAAGGTTTTAGGGAGGAATGTGCTGGATGTGTTAGGGGAGACAAGAATCCAATGTGGTTGGGGTGGAATAGGCAAGAAGTGTATCCACTCCCAGTTTTACCCAAATGTACCAGAGAATGACAATTCTTAAAAGTGAGATGAAGCTAGCTTTTTCAAATGCATGGACTCAGACTATTCACACAGGAGGGATGTGTGTCACATGAGAATGGAATGAAATGAGGAGTGGAAATCTGTGGCATATGGCTGATTCTCAGGGACTGTGTTTCCCTTTTCCCTTGGAACATTCCACTTGTCATTTGTTAGAACATTCCACTTGGCATGGAGAGTGCTGTGCAGACAGTGCTTTGGAGACACACACACCTAGAAGGCAGGCAGGCCGTGGTGGATGGAGGAAGAAGCCAATTCACAAAATGGAATGAAGGCCCAAGCAATTCTCAAGACAAACTCTGGACCTGCAGTGGCTCTACAATGTTACCCCAACAAAGGCAAGGGACATTGAGTCAGTTCTAAAATATAGTGACCCTGTATAGGGTATAGTAAAAAAAAA
>NW_006408519.1:43593243-43595763 GCF_000296735.1 Chrysochloris asiatica | reverse complement strand
TGCAAAGCCATTTGCACTGCAAGGTCGGTGGTTCAAGCTCACCATCTGCTCCTTGGAAACCCTATACAGGGTCGCTATGGGTCAGAACTGATTTGATGGCATTTAACAACAATAGTAACCCTGAATAGTGTTTCCGCAACTGTAACTCTTTACCAGAGCAGAAAGCCCCATCTTTCTCCCACAGTATAGCTGGTAGTTTCAAACTGTTGATCTTAAGGTTAGCAGCCCGGCTTTTAACCACTATGCTAACAGAGTTCCTTCCATATCCACTTAGAGGTCCCATAAAATGCCTAACAAAAAAAGAAGGAAAAAATAAAAGGGAGGGAGGACAAAAAGTTCGTAAGACCCACTTGATCCTCTCTCTCCAGATCCCTTCTGCAAGACTGAAATGCCCATCTCCCAGCTGCTGGCTTACAGGTTTCTATCAGGAAAGTTCTTATAAGGGAGCCACCGACCTCATGGTTCAAAATAACCTTAGAGTCCAGTGCTTATCCTACAGTTCCATACCAGGATTCCTGGTCCTTCAGGGTCTCCATAATTGAGAATCAATTTGATAGCAATGGGTTAAGTGGAGATGGTGAGTGGGTAGCTGTATATACAAGACTGGAGTTCAACAGAAAGTTCTTAGCAGTTGTTGTTATGTGCCCTAGAGTCAGTTTCAACTCAAAGTCAACAGAACAATTAAGTGCCCAGTCGTGCACCATCCTCACCATCACTGCCACGTTTGAACCCATTGTTGCATTGTGTCAGTCAATCTTGTTGATGGTCTCCCTAATTTGTGCTGACCAAGCATAATGTCTTGCTGGGCCTCGTCCCTCCTGATAACATTATTCTTGACTAGAGATATCAACTTGCAACATACAAAAAAGAACAGAGAAGGGTAAACAAATACATTTCCTCCACATGAAAACTCACAGGCCATCCAAATACAGACAGGGTCCTATTCACTGATGGCATTGCTGCTTGGGATTCCTCTGCTTTATTGATGGTTATAGGCAAAATCCTGACCACCATCAGCTCATCTATTTTCTTTCTTCTTCTGCTTCCCACTTGCCCCCAAGGAGCAAGATTAGGAATAAATTAGGAATAATAATTTTGTTTCAAGAAATACATTCTGGAGAAAGAATCAGGAGCTCTAAGAAATGGCAGTGTGATTCCCCCTGTAGTTGCTGGTCAGGAGAACACCTCTGTGCTCCATAACAGTAAGAAAATTAGGACTCGGCTTTCATCCTTGGGAAGGAGCAGCCAATTATTCAGTGTAACTTAGGAGCAAAGAACGGGTCCACAGAGCAAAGACAGGTAGGGTCATGACTGGGTGGAAACCCTCTGAAAAGACCTATACAATCACATGGCTACAGTAGAAACTGTTAGCTGAAGCACAAAAGTCATTGTAGCTGACTTAAAAGAAAGCCAGCAGGGAAGTGGACAGAAACAGAAGATGCAGGATGGGACAGTCAATTGGCCTTTGACCTTAAGAGGTTCAGAGCCCCAAGAAGATCACCTCATAGTTCAAGTCAGAAGCTTAATTGCTCTCTCCACAAAGCTTCCCAAAGGCAGAATTAGGAGAACTTTGTTCTCCAAGGCTGAGGATGTTCCATGGGTGTCGTAGGAAGTGCAAAATTCTTGGAGCAACATGACCCAGGTCTGACTCATATCCTGGCCTCACTACCTTTGGGAACTCACTGAAGATTTTTAACTTGATTCTCACTCAGTTTATCAAAGCTCAAAGACCTGCATTTCATCAACAACACAGATTATTTCTAGCTCAAGTTTCTGCCAGAAAAAAAGTAACATTAAGTTTCATATCATCTCATTCTTATGAAAGTCCTAATAACAAGAGATAATATGCACAGGGATCGCCGGGAGTTTGTCTATTTCTCTAGATCAGGAGTTGGCAAACATTTTCTATAAAAGGCCAGAGGGCCAGTATTTTAGATTCTTAAAAGAAAATTCCATGTTTAATAAAAAATATTCTTCAAGAATGAAGACAAAAGAAGCACATTTATAGATTTAAAAAATAAACAAACAAATAGACTTCCTCACCAGAATTCATTACTGTAAGAAATGTTAACAGAAGTGATTTTGAAGGGAGTTAATACCAGATAGCAACTCAGACCCTCAGAAAGAAATTAAGTACACTAAGAATGGTTGCTATGTTGCTAACCATAAAAGATAGTATTCTTTTACTCACCATTTATATTAAATGCTTATATATTTACATAATATTGGGCAAAATATTGAATGATGCAGAAAAGCAAAAGGATAATAGGAATGCACCGAGTCACTCTACCAAAAAGAATTGGTTGATGCCCAACCATTTTAAGAGGCAGCATATGATCAAGAACTGATAGTACTGAAGGAAGAAGTTATGGATAAACTGAAAGCATTGGCCAAACAACAAGGCTCCAGGAACTGACGTAACACAAATCGAAATCTTCCAACAATTGGTGCAGCATCAGAGGCACTCACTCATCTATGCCAAGAAATTTGGAAGACAGCAGACTGGAAGAGATCCATATT
>NW_006408519.1:43574540-43590933 GCF_000296735.1 Chrysochloris asiatica | reverse complement strand
AATAGCCTCATATGAATGTGAAAGGTTGACAATGACTAAGACAGTAGAATTGACACATTTAAGTTATGGAGTTGGAGAAGAATATTGAAATTACCATGGTGGTTACGAATCGGGCTGAGAACCGCAAGGCTAAACTGTTCAAAACTACCAGCTGTTCCACGGGAGAAAGATGAGGCTTTCTGCTCCCGTAAAGATTTACAGCCTCAGAAACACTGTACAGGGTGGCTATGGGTCAGAACCAACTCCACAGCACATCACACCAACAACTAGAAGAACAAACAAATCTGTGTTGAAAGAAGTACAGCCAGAGTACTCCTTAGAAGTCAAGATGGCAAGACTTCACCTCTCCTACTTAAGACACATTATCAGGAATGACCAGTTTCTGGAGAAGAACATTTTGTTTGGTAAAGTGAAGCATTGGTGAAAAATAGGAAGACCTCCAACAAGATGGATTGGCACAGTGGCAGCAGCAATGGTTTCAAGTGTCTCAAAAATTGTGAGGTTGGCACAGGACGAAGCAGTGATTCGTTCTGTTGTGTATAGAGTCACTATGAATTGGAATCAACCTGAAAGCATTTAGTAACAACAATTTTTGTAAAAAGGTAATATTATCTTTGAGGTTTACAACACATGAAGATGAAACATATTAAAGCCATTACATAATTTGAAGAATGTAATCAATATCACTGAATTGTACTTGTAGAAACCATTGAATTCGTCAATATTTTGCTGGGTACAGTCCCAACAACAACAAAAATAAATTACATTAAAAAAAGAATGACAAGAAATATGAATGCCATGTGGCCAACAAAGTGCTATTCTTGAGAAAAAGGCAGAATGGTAATTGAGGGATATCCAGGAATCTGCTACAGCCTCCCCAAATCAGAAAAACTAAGGTAAGAGCATTGGTGGTACTGTAGGGTAAGCACTGGACTGAGAACCACAGATCAGCAGTTGAAACCCCCCAGTTGCCCAGCTGGGAAAGATAAGGCTTTCTGTTCCTGTAAAGACTTAAAGCCTCAGAAAGCCAATACAAAGTTGCTATGAATTAGAACTGACTCCAAGACACCTATCAATAACAGAAGGCATAGCATCTTATATTTAGGGTCCAGTGGAGTCCATAGTGTTTATTTCCTTATTCTTATTTTCTTCTTCCACCAAACTAGGAAGTTTTAATCGAGGCTTATGAGAAGACTAGGTGACCTGGATCAACATCTCATTCTTTAATCAATTCTCTTTACCAAAGTTTTTTCAATAATTTAAAAGCCCCTCCCCATTTTCTGTAACTTTAAAGCCCAGAAAAATAACTTTTTTTTTTTTTTTTTTGCTTTTGTTTTGTGTCATCCTTCAATACCAGCCTGATGGTGTAATGTGTTACTCATTGGGTTGATAAGTACCAGATTAGCAGTTCAAGTCTACCAGATGGATGTTCCATGGGAGAAAGCTTACTTTCTTTCATAAAGATTTACAGCCTTGGGAATCCTATACAAGGTTCCCTATGAGTTCCAAGTTATTCCACGGCACACAGCCAACCCACTGCCTTCAAGTGGATTGTGATTCATAGTGACCCTATCTACATTAGGCTTCAGAGACTGTGATTCTTTATGAGAGCAGATAATCTCATCTTTCTCTTGGAGAAAGTTTGAACTACAAACCCTGATCCATCACCTCATCCAACTCCTGCATCCCCCACTTGTCCTGGGCTCAGCCCTAGCAACAGCCACCTGTGTCATCACTGCCTCTGTTTATGCCTACTCCTAGCTCTGTGTATAAGCATCACCCACACTGAAGGTCTACTCTGAATAGACTACTCAGGCTGCCCCATGGATCCCAGGAAAAATAGTCCCCCCCCACCCTCCCAACCTGCTAAAAGGACCCAGATGTGTAGAAGTTCAATCACTTCTGATTGAACTTCTGATTGGGCTGAAACTGTTCTCTAGCAGTGGCTTTATAAATTAAATCGTCACAAACCCCATCCTTTTCATGCATTTACTTCACATTGGCTATAGATCAAACTTAGGGGTCCTCCCCTCTTGACTTTAAGTCAGATTCTAGAGGCATTTGCTTTGGGATGCCTACTTATCCAAAGACGTCATTTCCAAATGTCCCACCAAATAGACATTTTAAATACTAAGACTAGAACCTGACAATAAGTTGACACTGACATTGAAATTAATTGACTTTTACCTTAAAAAAAAAAAAAAAAAGTCTACCTGGACAAGGTATGACCATCCTCCTAAGGTTTCTCTGCTTCAGTGGTAGAAGATGTAAAAACACAGAGAGGATTCCATTTGCCATGTACATGAACCAAATAATTCTCTCTCTAGAAGAAAAAGGCAAAGTGGGACTCACATCTGTGCTGGATCCCTTTAGTGTTTCTCAACTTCCCCACCAAAGTGCATTTAAAATCAGGCACGTGTATCCCAAGAGGGTCTGCAGAGGCCCTCTCAGTAAGAGAAATGATGTCTCAACAAGAAAAATTCAACAAAAGTATTGCTGATGTCTAAAAACAATAGAGCCTGCCAAGTAAAGTTGATGTGAAAACGCACATTTGTTTCTACTCCCACCTCCCTCTTTCTCTTCTCCCCCCAAATCACTAGGGAGACTGCAAAGGGGTTTCTATGAAGACACAAATCCACGAGCACAAAGGAAAAGGAAAGAGAGATAACAGAAAAACACATGGGAGCTGGATGATGATTAAACTACAAAGCCCAATGAAGCTGAGTCTTAAACATCAGTGAGCAAAATCAAAGGCAGACTGAGTGACCTGGGACTCACTGGCAGTGAATGTAGAAAAACAACTGCTGCAGGATGTTGTTGTTGTTAAGTGCCATCCCCAATTCTGGGACATTTCTTATTTTTCACTGAGGAAAATGTGTGAATGAGTTTGATCCTCCTGTGGGCCTGTTAATGTCATGGCCCTGTGGCTCCTTGCTGACTCGAGCAGTGTGTCTCATGGATCACACTCCCCACTAGCCTAGACTGCATATTATGCAGTGTATCAGCACAGTGAGTCCCCTCTTCAACTCTGGGAAGTATCAACTAACAGTTCCATCTACTGGTGGTGGTGGTGGTGATTATGTGCCATGGAGTCAGTTCCAACTCATAGCGACCCTGAATAGGGTTTCTGGGGCTTTATAGGAGCAGAAAGCCTCATCTTTCTCCCTCAGAATGGCTGGTAGTTCTGAACTACTGACCTTGAGGTTAGCAGCCTGTCTCGTAACCACTACACTACCAGAGCTCCTTAGGAAATGAAATTATTAGTAAGAAAATTTCTGGTACAGGGAGCAGAAAACCAACTGAAATTGCATTAAGTATTAAAGGAGATGGAGAGACTCAGGAACTGAAAAGACCTTAAGGGAGGAGTTTGGCTTCAGGCATTGTTGGATCCAGGAGCTCACATTATGTTATCAAGACTTGTTAGTCCTCTGTGTCTTCAGTATGTGTTATAGATTCAATTTTGTTTCCCTGAAAATAAGTATTGATTCCCTGGCCCATGTACTTGTAGATGGGATCCTGTTTGGGGTCCTGGTATTGCACTGTAGGGTTAACACTCGACCACAAAGTCAGTTTAAACCACAAAATCAGCAGTTCAAATTCACCAGTTGCTCCTTGAAAGCCCCATACAGGGTCGCTATGGGTGGGAACTGACTCGATGGTACTTAACAACAACAACAAAATAGATATTGATACCCTGGCCCCTGTACTTGTAGATTGGATCTTGTTTGGAAATTGGGTTTTTTTGTTTATACCATTATGTTAGTGAGGCCATACCATAATAGGATGTGCAGTAGGATAAACACTACACTGCTAACTGTAAGTTTGATGGTTCAAATCCACCAGCTGTTTCTTGGAAATCTTGGTAGCTATGAGTCAGAACCAAATGGATGGCCCTTAACAGCAACAACTGTTATGAGTGAAGTTTTCTAAAAAAGGAAAACACAGAGAGAACAAGACACACAGGGACAAGTGCTTACTCAAGGACAGTGGCAGCTACGAGAAGCAGACTGAGACCAAAGTGTAGATATCCTGAGTTCACATTTCTAGCTGGAGTTCTCCTGAACTGTGAGGATATAATCATATGTCCTTTAAAGCCATCCACTTGTGCTCTTCCTGACATAGCTGCACTAGGGCACACTAGCACCGTCCACAGCACATACACATACTACACTGGTCAGTTGTGGAGTTCCAGAAGGAATGTGGAGAACGGTTACTAAGGGAATGGTGAACAGATGCTGGGAAACAATTACCCATAACTTTCCTCTACAGAATCTGAGTTCCATCCACAGTTATCCAGCTATCCAGTGGAGAGGTGGGCTTCTGAGACCCTGGGTGACTCATAAACCTGCAGAGAGAGTGTGGCATGCCTGGGGCAGGGTTCATAGGAGTGGGAAAGGAGACAAGAAAGAAAGTGAGCAGGCAGGGTGAGGCTGAGGGCTGTTTGCTCCTTACAGCACAGAGGGGTCAGCCAACTCCTCCAAGGTCACGCTCAAGCAGATGTCAGAGCTAGTCCAGGGCTCCCTGCCCCAGATGTCCACTGTCCAACCCAAGACCACATTGACATTTTTCTTTTCCTTGTTTCAGATGCTCTAGTGCATTTTCCAGTTTACCAGGTAGTCAGGGCCAGCATAAACAGGAAGACCCCCCAATGCAACGGATTGGTACAATGGCTGCTTGAGCATGACAATTGTGAGGATGGTGCAAGTTGGAACTGATTTGAATAGGTGTCACTCCACTAGGGGACCCCTAGTGCTGGCTCCACCCTACCCCTGGCAGGGAACCTAGAAGGTAGGGAGGCAGCTGGGTGGGAGGCATTCCCTGAGGAACCCTGAGACTGAATGGCTCCTCAGCCAAAGTCAAGTGTGTCCCCTTTAATCATTTACCATTCATAATGACTCCAATTCCCAGAGCAGGTGGGAGGGCAGCAGAGGGGTCAGTACAGCACCAAGACACAGCACCCAGAGAATGTGGAGAAAGACCCACAGGGTAGCGTCAGCCTCCCTGAGAATACCTGCTGCTTTCTGGACTGTCGATGACATGTCCCTTCCCCTAGCACCTAGCAATCACAATGCCAGGGCATGGGGAAGGGATTCTAAACCCAGAGGGATTCAATGCAGAGAATTAGGTGCTGACAAAGGTCCCAAGAAAGGCCAAAGGGGAAAACTTCAGGAGTCTCAGAAAAATAGAAAGCCAAGCGACATGTGACCAACAAGTCAGTCTTGGTCACAATCAGAAAAGTGAGACATCGTGGGGCATTCCGTAACAACCAGGGCAGCTACAATGCAGAGCTCAGGATGCCATTAAAACTGCCTATGGCCTGAATTTAAAACTCAGCCTCCCAGGCACTATCAACACCCCAATGCCTCAACACACCCCAAAGTTGGTGGTTGGGTACTTGCAGCCAAACAGGTGTTGTTGTTGTTGTTAAGTGCCATAGAGCAGTTCTGACTCATAAAGACCCAGTATAGGATTTCCAAGGAGTGACAGGTAAGTTTGAACTGCTAACCTTGTGGTTAGCAGTCAAATGCTTATCCCACAGAGTCACACCAGGACTCTTTAGAAAGCAGAAGTTGTCAATCAAACCAGGAGGAGCAGGCTTCAGCCTCATCCTCCTCCCTCATCTCTCCACAAACCGCCTCATTGGTAGAGACCCCTTCCTGCTGGAATACCGTCTGTCAGAGCAGGGTGGTCACATTTGATTTGAAACTCCCAGCTTCTGTTTCCATAGGGCACAGAAAGAGGAGGGCAGAGCAGGGCCTCCACCAGATGGGCCATCAGGAGACTAAATGGGTCCTGAGTCCATGTACACAGAAGAGTGCCTGGGACACAGGAAGAGTTCGACACAACTGTTACTGCTCTGGCTGCTTTGTTGTCTGCGGCAGGACTTCTCAGAACCTTAACTCTGTGAACACCTAAGGTTTTCCTCCCTCCTAATATGAGATGTAAGGACCTCTGGTAGCGTAGTGGTTATAAATTGGGCTGTGAACCGCAAGGTCAACAGTTCGAAACTACCAGCTGCTCCGTGGGAGAAATATGAGGCTTTCTGTTCCCGTAAAGATTTACAGTCTCAGAAACCCTGTTCAGGATCGCTGTGGGTTGGAACCGACTCAACGGCACTTAACAACATCAACAATAACAATATGAGATGTGGAGTCCTGATATGGCACTGTGGGTTAATGCACTGGACTGCAAAGTCAGTTTGAATTGCAAGGTTGGTGGTTCAAGCTCACCAGCTGCTCCTTGGAAACCCTATACAGGTTGCTATAGGTGAGAACTGATTCAACGGCACTCAACAACAACAATATGAAATGTGTAACTGATAGTATCTTCTACCTTTCTGTCCAGTAAAGAAAATATGAAACCAGGCTCAGATTAAATTTTAGCATCTATATAGACTCACGGAAGCAGCCGTCAAGAGATCCAAAGATGTATTGCATTAGGAAAATCTGCTGCACAAGACCTTTTTAAAGTGTTGAAGAACAAAGATGACAGCTTGAGGACTAAGGTGCACCTGACCCAAACCATGGTATTTTCAATAACCTCATATGCATTTGAAAGCTGGACAGTGAATAAGGAAGACCATAGAAAAATTGATGCCTTTGAGTTATGGTGTTGGAGGAGAATACTGAAAGTGCCATGAGCTGCCAAAAGAACCAATAGATCCATTTTGGAAGATGTGCAGCCAGAGTGCTCCTTAGAGGCCAAGATGACCAAACTTCGTCTCTCATACGTTGGACATACTGTCAGGAGGGAATAGTCGCTGGAGAAGGATATCATGTTTGGTAAGGTGGAGGGTGAGAGGAAAAGAGGAAGACCCCCAACGAGATGGATTGGCCAAGTGGCAGCATCAGTGGACTCAAGTACCAACAGTAGTGAGGTTGACCCAGGATGGGGCAGTGTTTTGTTTTACTGTGCATAAGAGTCGGTACCAACTCGATGGCACCTAACAACAACAAATATAGACGTGATGTCTTTAACATCTATAACCCTTTTTTTTTTTTTTTTACTTTTCTTTGTAAGTTTCTGTATTTATAAAGCAGCACTAATGGCACTGTAGGATAAGCCCTGGATTACTAAACACAAGGTTATCAGTTCAAAGCCATCAGCCACTCCATGGGAGAAGGATGAGGCTGTTTCCTTAAAGGTTTCAGATTCAGAAACCCTATTCAGGGTCACTATGAGTTAGAAGCAACTGGACTGTACCTAACTGCATCACCACCTTGATTTATGGACTCTCTGGGTATCACAAGCAGTTAAGCACTTGATTACCAGCTGAAGTGTTGGTGGTTAGAACCCACCTAGATATGCCTTAGAAGACAGGTGTGGTGATCTGCTTCTGAAAGTGCAAAGCCTTGAAAACTTTGTGGAGCACAGTTCTACTTTACGCACATGGGGTCCCCATGAGTGAGGATCGACTTAATTCTCAGAGGTGCCTAGGAAGACAGACCTGATGATCTGTACCCAAAAGGTCTGAGCCTTGAAAACCATATGGAGCAACCCTATTCTACACCCAGGGGCCATCGTGAGTCAGAATTGATTCCAGGGTAACCACCACCACCTCCTTATTTCTACTTGGCTCTTTTTCAGTCTTTTTTGTTCCTTAATGAGTGACTGTGTTTTTGTGAGGTATGGAAAACTCTCCATGACATACAGGCAGGTATAGAAACAAACACAGGACTCTGAGCCGATGTATCACCTGGGCTCCCAGGGCAGGGCTTTAAAGACTACAGCCCCAAGCGAGGAGGAAGGTCATTTTGAAAGGGCCCCACCTCTGTGCCCTTCAAATATTACTAGCACATGGTTTGCTGTGAGCAAGACCTAAGAGCAGTCCTGAATTGGCCCCAGACAGGAGGGAGGAAGGGGCTGAGGCCAAGTTCCACGGTTTCTAGGTTCTCCTGCCCAGATGGCCCCTGGAGAGCCAGTCCACACTGAGCCTTCATTTTGTAGATCACTCATGTCCTTGTCAGCAGTGGAGGACTTTATTCTGCTTTGGATTTGGGTGAAAGCCCTCAGCACCTTTTCCTGAGCTAGCAGAATGTCAGAGCTCGTGCATGTATTTAGATTATTGAAATTTGTCCAGGGAGACAAAAAATCCTGCCTGCCCAACACCCTCAACAGCCACAACAGCCTAGGGCTTTGATGAGCTACTCAGCTTCCTTCCTGGCTCCAACTTTCCCAGCAGGTGAGCGCCTTCTGAACTCACTTCAAAGCCTCTGCTCTCCCTGGTTCTCTGAAAGGTGACATTTCCACAGATTGGAGCCTGAGGAAGGAGGAGGGGTCAGCTCCACTCTGTCAGCACACAGCTTCATTTCAGACCCCTCTGTCTGTGATCAGCTCCCTACCAAGCCTGCCCTCATTGTTTCAACTCAGTCTCCATCCTAGTTAAAAAAAAAAAAAAATTGCAGCACTCCTATACCCACATCCACTTCCATACTGTGATGTTTTCCCTATCCAACAAAAATAATAATATATAATTTCATTCTGGATCTTGCATTACAAGTATGAATGCCGAAGCTACTTATACTCATATGTAAGGACCCATTGAATAAGTCAGCAAACCCACAAGTTATTTGTTGTGTCATAGAGTGAGTTCCTATTCATAGCAACTCTGTATAAGTAGAAGTGGCTGTTGGGTTTGAACTGCTGACCTTGTGGTTAGCTGTTCAGTGCTTATTCTATAGCGCCACATCAGGATTTCACTCATAAAATACCAGGTACTGTGTTAAACCCTTTAGCTGTCTTGCCTAATGCTTCAAGGTATTCTCATGCTTCTATTTAAGATGAAGAAACAGGTTCCGAGATTGTTCAAGAATTTACCCAGCCAATAACCTCAAATATAGCCACTACTCATCTGTCAGCAGAGGCTTGTGTGTTACTATGATGCTGAATCATTTCAATGGAGCCTCTAGACTGAAACAGACCAAGAACAAAAAACAAGTGATCAACTTCCAAAAATCAGTCAGAAAAACCCACTATAGACTACAGCAGAACATTATCCATTCCTAAACTGATCATGGGATGGCGCAGGACTGGGCAGTGCTTTCTTCAATTAGGCATGGGGTTGCCATGAGTTGAGCAGACTCAACCGCAGCTAGCAACACCAGCAATATTATATATCAATAAAATGTTCAAAAGAAAGATGTACTGAATGGCCATCTAAGATCCAACTGTTGGTCTCTCCCTGTGAAGGGGAAAGAATAGTGATGAAAATTGAAGATGCTTGGAATCATTTAGTCCAATGGACCAATGGAACATGTAAATCACCATGACCCTGAAACCAAAAGAACTAGATGGTACCTGGCTCCCACTACCAACTGTTTTGAGCAGGATCACATTAGAAGATCCTGGATAAAGTGGGAGAAAATGTGGAACAAAACTCAAAAATACAAAAAGATTTGGTTCACTGGTCAGAAAGAGACTGGAAGAACCCAAGACTATGACCCTGAGTCACACTTAAGCACTGAACTCACCCTGATGGTGCAATTTTTAGCCAACCAGTAGATAGGCATAGAGAGGGGGTAACAACACTAGTGAGGTCTGAGCACCAAAGAATGGTCAACAGTTGAGATCAAAAGGACATCCTTTACCTAAGGACAACATGCTGGAGGCTTGAAAAAGAAGATGGAATGAAAACAAGAATCACAGGGAGGAAGTGGGATAAGTGATGTTACATAGAAGGATTGCAATCATTGAAATGAAACAAAGTATAAAATTTGTTGAATGTTAACACGATGATCAGCTCTGTCAACTTTCACTTGATTCACAATAAAAAGTTAAAAAAAAATAACGACAACAAAGTAGACTGACATTTGGTGAATGACTGACAACGGGATAATCATGATAATTGTATAGAACCAATTTAGGGAAGCATTTAGCATAAACAGCATGGATTTATGAGTACTGTATCATTTCATATTGATTGAGTTATTTATTGTACTGTTGGCTAGAAGTAAAACTATTACATTACTACATTACTTTTTTTAAAAATATATAAAATGACACATGGTAAAAAATAAATAAATAAATAAGAAACAGATAGGCGTATTTCTTTCTGAAGAAAAATCATTCTGAGCATGATTGATTTATTTGCATGTAATAAGATGGAAAATAACTGACTAGCCAAAAGTGATAGCATATTCTTTTTCCATCCCCTTCCACAAACTCTGTAACCCCAGGCAAGTCGCTTCATCTCTGTGCCTCAGCTTCCTCATGGGGACAATATTTAAGAAGTCTATGAAGGCCCCTTGGAGAAGCCCAAAAGACAGTTATTAAAGGAAGGGGAGTCAGAGGAATATAAAATAGGAGTAATAATGTGCATAGGAAAAATGTAATTTTAAGTTAAAATATTATTTCCTGGGGTGAGGTGTGATCTCCAATGCTCATGAGGTTGATAACCCCTCCTCTTCCTATAATCCAGTTGGCTCCCACCTATCCCCATTGAGTGCACTATGCTGTTGGCATGTGGGGTCTATATGGTGGAGCTACAAGGGTAAGTCAAAAAGAATTGTTATTAGGGTTCTAGTTCACAGGTTAATTCCAAACAAAATCTTGAATATATCTCTACAATGAGTGCAGGGCTGTTGACAAGTTCTCTCAGTAATATACTTGTCTTAATCTCGTTAGAGTGCCTTCAAAAAATAGAAGACAAACATTTAGGATGTCACTCTGGTCCTAAAGAAAATGTTACCTAAAAAAAACAAAAAACAAAACAAGAAACAATCAAAACAGTGGCTTCTGAGGGATCTGGTAGGCCAATGACATTCAAGACAGAAAGGTAATCTCAGAAGATTAAGGTAACGATTTAGCGTAGTGGTTACGAATCCAGCTGCTAGCCTCAGGGTCAGCAGTTCGAAACCACCAGCTGTTCCACAGGAGAAAGATGAGACTTTCTGCTCCCATAAGGATTTATAGCCTCGGAAACCCTGTGCAGGGTCACTATGAGTCGGAACCAACTCCATGGCATATAACAACCACAACAATCTTCATAATAGGATTACTGGTGTGGCACTTTAGGATAAACACTCAACTGCAAGGTTGGTTTGAATGACAAGATCGGCAGTTCAAACTCACCAGTTGTTCCTCAGAAACCCTACACAGGGTTGCTGTGAGTCGGAACTGACTCAACAGCACTTAATAACAACAACAATCTTCTTAATGCCAGACTTCCTCTCATACTTCAGACATATTATCAAGATGGACCAGTCCCTAGAGAAGGACATCATGCTTATAAAGTAGAGGGTCAGCAAAAAAGTGGAAGGCCTTCAACAAGATGGATTGGCACAGCGGCAGCTGCAACAGACTCAAGAGTAGCAACAATTGTGAGCTTGGTGCATGACCGGACAGCGTTTCATTCTGTTGTGCATAAAGTGGCTATGAGTCAATACTGATTCAATCTTGCTCTTGGTAGTTGGGCAGTTCCTATTCTAGGTGGGCATGACTGGGATGGGATTACAGATCTTTTCTTTTACTGAGTTGCGTAAGAATAACACTTTGTGGAAATCAACTTACCTACTTCGGTGTTTATTTCATCTATGTGTGATAATATGTTGACTAAAACAGTAAAAGTAGTGGCACATTATGTCTACCCCATATTTTACAAACAGAATCTATGCTATAATTTTAAGATTCCAGTGAGTCAAATTTCCTGATACTCACAACTGGACTGTTAGCAATGAAATTTCAAAATTACTGACCAGAGCTCCCCTCAGCTGTTCATCCATTCATCCATCTGTCCATCCAGCCATCTGTCTATCTACCTATCCATCCATCGATCCCGCTCATCTATCTACCCATCCAACCATTCATTCAACTAATTTGTTAATTCACAACCCAAAATCTATAGCATCTGTCTTGTGTCACCTAATGGGATAAACACTGGAGATTCTGAAATGAGTCTGTTTCAGTCCCTGAAGTTAAGGAGTTCATGATTTACTCCAGGATGAACACTTGTTCCTTGGTGCTTGGCTATTTGAGCTTTGTCAGAGATGTGCACAGGCTGAGGGAGGCTGGGAAAATGGGAAATTGTGCTTTGACTTGTTTGGAGTTGGACCAGAGGCAGAATATTGAGGCAAGAATAGTGTCTGAAGCAGGTGGCAACATCCTGTATGCATGTTTCATTTACGCACTGAGTCTTCTCCACTGAACTGTGGACTCCATGGTAGCAAGAACTATGTTCCGCTCACCATCTAGCCTGCTTTGTTTGACTGGTTACAGGCAACTAGTGAACCCTGAGGAAGGAGGGATGGACAGGTGATGATATAAAGTGTCCTGCACCTAGATCCTCCCCTACAGCCTTTCCCCGTGTGTAAGATTCAGAGAATCACCCAAGTTCAGCCACCAAATCATAATGTGATTATGCTGGAGTCCCTAGGCCAAGAGAGAGGGAAGAAATTCAACAAATGAATCAGCAACTTTAATAGATTTGTAGGCAACCACCCAACTCATTCATTAGGAGAGAAGCAGACCCTGTAAATGAGGATCCAGTTCCAAGTATTCAGAGTCTTGCTGACAGGGAAGAGGAGGAGTCTGCACATTTTCTGTAAAGAGATGGCAAAGATTGGAAAAGGTAGGGTTTCTAGAAGTTAAATGGCTAAGCATTGCTCTCTGGGAGCTCAGGGATTGGATTGCTCACTGTCCCTCAGGGGCCAGGACTATAACAGAAAGAGATTTGGAAGGAGGACTAGCACAAAGACGAAACAATAGTACAAATACCATTGTGTTAGCAAACTCCTTATCAGTTGCCAGAGAGTTGACTCCAATTCATGGCGATCTCATGTATGTCCTAATTGTGCTCCACAGGGTTTTCAATGGCTGATTTTTTGGAAGAAGGCCTTTCTTCTAAGGTGCCTCTGACTGGACTTCAATAGCCAACCTTTGGGCCCACTCAGGGACTCCAGAACCAGCTTACATTGAGTCGTCTCCAACTCATGGTGACCTCATGTGGGTTAGGTCACCATGAGTCAGAACTGACTCAATGGCAACAGGTTTAATATCTTTTCACAGGAGTCTTTACTATAAATGCTTGTTCCTAGTTAGTCCAGAGTCATTATGAAGACTGGTGGATCCTAGTACATCAACACTCACTTGTAGAATAAGTGCCTGTAGCTTTTTATTCTTGCCTCCTTTATTTCATCCTTTTCACACAAATTATCTGGGTGAACAAGACATCTCTCTCTCTGGTACTGCATCTTGTGATTACTTTTCTTACAAATAGCACCTCCTCTGTCACATTGCATACATGCAGGGGGAACAACCCTACAGCTGTGCCCACCTCTCAGAAGTGCCATGAGTATCCCCGATGACAATACAAACAAGGGAATTTCTTATTTACTGAGCACTGCTGCCATTTAATCTCATTTAATTCTGTAAACAAATGTACAAGGTAAATATAACTATTACTTACAGGGGAAATTGACATTCACAGATAAAGACACTGAAGCTCATAAAGATATAGAATATGACTCAGGCCCCAACTCATGTACCTTCCTAGAAATTTCCTTTTAAAAATGACTGGATGACTTCCGGTTTGGGCGATACCAGTGACAACCAGGGAGGGGATTCTCCATTGTGAAGAGACTGGGATCCCACAAAGTAAGCACTCACAGAACAACTCCAGAGCTCTGGATCTACTGTAAGATCCAGGATGTCAGTTTCCCACACTCGCAAGTGAAAAAATAAACACTATAATAAGGAAAATACTGTGAGTTAGAAATCTAGAGACAGGACTCACTTGGTGGCCACACCGCCCTGGCAGAGTTTAGAGGGCGGGGCTACAGCCAGTCCAGCTCAGAAAACTGATGCTAAAAGCGATGCAGAGACATTTGCAAAAAAAAAGAGGCACGGGAGACTGCACATTTCTCCCTCTTTTTTCCTGTCCCGCCTTTATTCCTCAACCCAGAGAACATCAGGTGGGACTGTTTTCCCACGATACAGAGAGAGGGAGATTGGTGGCAACTTATGAGATCACCCATGGAGACACAGCCATAAAATTTTCTCCCGGGGGACCCTTGGCAGCTGTGCGCCTTGGAGTCAGTTCCAACTCTAGGAGACCCTGTGTGGGGTTTCTGGGCTGTGGGCCTGTGCAGGAGCGGAGGCCTTGCCTTCCTCTCGCATTTCGAGCTGCTGACCTTGTGGTTCACGGCCTTCCTGGCCACTGCACTCCCTGAGCTCTCTGTGCAGGACCCATACAAAGCAATCTGTAAAACCCCAACATAAAAGGACTCAACCATCCCAAATACTGTGCTGTGTACATGCCGATATCTAACTGACCTTCAGAGACAAAAATAGTGGACAATCTTTCTTCCATTAACTGCTCAATAATTACCTGTGCACCTCTACCGTAGTGACTAGAGGAGGGGCCTGAGAGAGCAAACACCTTCACCCACTGCTGGAGGCTTCTACCTTGCACACACACTGCCTGTGTAGCTCGGGACAGTTGATCACAGCTTCATTTCTGTTCCAAAGTGGTGGTTTTTGTCTCTGCATTTATACTACTTTTACTTTTGGTCCTTTTAATTAGACATCTTTCCTGGAGGTGGGAGATTTTTCTCCCAATGTTACCCAAGAAGAGACAGCAATCGTGGCCATATAGCCAAGCTATACACATACCCCATAATATTCCACCACTGAGACAAAAGGCAACAACACCTGCGAAGCATTACATGCAAAAAGGGAAGCCTATCTCCTGATCATATTCACCAGGAGACACCCAGTAAGCTTAACAACAAACAACAAACATTCACTTAAGCTTTAAAAAACAAAACAAAAACAAAAAAAACACATAACTATCAGAAATGACAAACAAAAAACAACAAACGACATCAAAACATGTCCAAAAAGAGAAGAGAGTAGTGGAGACAAATGAGCTGGAGATAGACAAGGGCTTTCTAGAGGAGGAAGAGCAGGTTTTGGATAGGCCTGAGAAAGAATTCAGAAGAATGGTATGGAAACAAATTCAAACGCTCCAAAAAGATGTGGAGGAAAACAAGGAAGAAGTCAGGAAAGTACTACAAGAGCAATCAAACAAAATTGGTACAGCATTGGAAACAATTTAAAACCTGCAGAAAGAGGTCCAGATGATTAATAATAAGATATCAGAAATGGACAATACACCAAAAGGGGAAAGGAGCATAACAGAAGAGATGGAAGCCAGAACTAGTAAGCTGGAAGACAAATCTCTCAATACTGCTAAGATAGAAGAGCAAGCTGAAAAAAAGGATAAAAAAATCTGAAGAGAGTCTAAGATTCATGCTGGATAACATGAAGAGGAACAACTTAAGAACTGTTGGCATCCCAGAACAGGATGAATCATAGAAGTCCATAGAGGAGATAGTTTAAAGAGCTTCTGGAAGAAAATTTCCCTAACATCTTGAAAGATGAGAAGATAAACATTCAAGAAGCCGAATGTGTCCCAGGAAGGATAGATCCCAAAAGAAAGTCACCAAGACATATAATAATCAAGCTTTCCAAAATCAAAGACAAGTAAAGAATACTAAAAGCAGCAAGGGAGAATAGAAATGTCACTTATAAAGGCAAGCAAATCAGATTAAGTTCTGACTATTCAGAACAAACCAAGCAGGCAAGAAGGTAATAGGGAGACATATACAAAGACCTACAAGAAAAAAACTGTCAATCAAGAATCATCTATCCAGCAAAACAATCAATCAAATATGATGATGTGATCAAGACATTCCACGATAAACATAATCTAAGAGATTTTATCAAAACCAACCCAGCACTTCAAAACATCCTAAAGGGAGTTCTGTGGACTGAAAACCAACAAGAACAGAAAACAAACAGAGACTGACAGGCGTGGAAACACCACCTGGAACTCAGTCAACAGATAGCAGTGTCCAGAACAGAACAAGTCTACAACAACAAACTCAAAGGACCTGGGAGGTCAATCGAAGATCAAAATTATATCAGTGTCAGAGAAGGGACAAATGTAGCAACAGAGACTCAGGTGGTGAGGATGTCACATAAGTTACAGGATATAATGGATACTCTCAAATGGAGAGAAAAGTTAGTAGACTATAAGGTAACCCCAAAGAAAGTTTATATTAATAATTCACAACTTACCATGAAAATGAACTTCTTAGCAGAACAAGCAAACAAGAAAACTAAAAAGAACCCGACAAGAAATAGCACAAAAAACACAAACCTAACAAGTAGACTATAAGGTAACCCCCAAAAAAGTTAATACTTCACAACTTACCATGAAAATGAACTTCCAAGCGGAATAAGCAAACATGAAAACTAAAGAGAAACTGACAAGAAATAGTACATAAAACACAAACCCAACACAAGAAGGCATGCAGAACAAAAGAATGAACAGCACTACCCAAAAAGTAACAGAATGGCAGCAATTAATTCATACCTATCAATAATTACATTG
>NW_006408519.1:43545623-43556570 GCF_000296735.1 Chrysochloris asiatica | reverse complement strand
GTAACAAGGAAGGGAGTGATTAATTCTCCAGGATAGGAGCGGAGGCCTCTGGGACCATCAACAGAGAAGAGCCGAGAGCGGGACCCTACCCAGAGAAACAGAGATGCCTGAGATAGAAACAGAGATGATGACGTGGAGTGATGAAGTGACTGAGGACTTTGGACCCAGAGAGGGAAAGGGACTGTGCGCTGAAAACTGGGGGGCGGGTTTCTGGGTGGTTGATGATGCATGGAGGGGATTGGAAACATTGCAATGAGATGATATACAATGGAATGAATGTAAAACTAAAGTTCTCCCATGTAAACTATCATATAATTCACAAATAAAACATTAAAAAAACAACATAGCATCTTAGAAAAGTTGGACATTTGGACTTCCACCTCATAGGGACCAGACTTATACTAATCTTTTTAAAGAAACTATTCTTGAACTGTCCATTGCTGTTAACCTCTTCTTCCAAGAAAATGTCACTGATCCTCCATGCCAGATGACAATAACCATACCCTTCCTTGTGCTCTCAATTCTTTACTGATTAAATAATAGGGTCCTTTACTCATTTGTCTCCTACAGTGGTCATAAGCACCTTGAGAACCAAGAGTATGTGCCCTATTCTTCGTGATCCCCAGCACTTAACAGAAGTCCTAAATGAAAAAACAAACCAGTTGCCACCAAGTCAATTCTAACTCATGGTAACCATGTGGGTGTCAGAGTAGAACTATGTTTCATAGGGTTTCCAATGCCAGTGATCTTTCAGAAGCAAATCAGTGAGCCAGTCTTCTCAGGAACATTTGGGTAGATCTGAACCTCCAGTAGCTGAATGCTTATCTGTTTGTACTCCCCAAAGATTCCTGAGTTATTACTCAATAAACATTCAGTAAAGTCAAACAGGTCTTAATAAACTATGATCTGCACAGATGAAGGCATGGATGAATGAAAAGGAATCTGGATGGAGGAGAAACAGCAAGACAATAATCCTGAGACTCACAGAGTTTTATGTTGTTGTTGTTATGTGCCGTGGAGTCAGTTCTGACTCATCGTGACCCTGTACGGGATTTCTGAGGCTGTAAATCTTTACGGGATCAGAAAGCCTCATCTTTCTCCTGTGAAACAGTTGGTAGTTTCCAACTGCTGACAGTGAAATTAACAGCCCGATTCGTAACCACTATGCTACCAGAGCTCCTTAAAGAGTTTTACATATTTGGCAAAAGATGAGCACCATTCTTCCTGCCCAATTCTTAGGGCCAGGCACAGAGGGAGACTCCATATGGAGAAGTAAGGACAGAATGTCTCTGGAAATAAACAGATTTGAGGCAAAGCTGTATCTTTAATGTGTTTACAAAGGAGGGAGTCTGCTGGCAATGCCCAGCACCACCCATGCCCTGGCAGAGAACTGGACTTTGGAGAAGTAAATCTAACGCAAAAGTTTCAGAAGGAAGGATGTTGTAATGGAAAACAAGGGCATGGACTTTGGAATCATAGACCTTGGTGGAGAATCCAACTATTCTACTCACCAGCTCTGTGATTTGGAGCTGGGCTTTCTCATTTGCAAATAGAGACCCAAGATAGTCTTCCTACGTTGATCGCCAATTGTCTTTAGTTAATATGACCGTGAGTCCCAAATTAGCTCGGAAGAACCCCAAAAGATGACTGTTATTCTAGGATAGTCCCAATAGGTCCATTCTCTCCTGACCACTTGTTCAAAACTCTGTCTCACCTGTCGGCTCATTTTAAAAGTTTATCCCAAACCCTACCCTCATCATGGGTCCTAAAGTAGAAAACTCCCCTTCTCCGTAATCTGTATGTTCTTGTTAAATGCCATAGAGTCAGTTCCAATTTATAGTGATCCTGTATAGAGTTTCCAAGGAGCAGCTGTTGAGTTTGAACTGCCAGCCTTGAAGTTCAAACTGACCTTGAGATCGAGTGCTTATCCTACAGTGCTACACCAAGACTCCATAATCTCTAGAAGCACACACAAACCTACCCCTAGGCTCACTCAGGTAGGCCCTGCATATACTGAGCACCTGGTGTGGTGCTGCAGGATAAGCACAGGATGGGGAACCACAAAGTTGGTGATTCCAACCCACCCACTGCTCTGTATAGTATCACTATGAATCCAAATTGATTTGACATCACTTAACAACAGCATTCTAAGGTTTTTTGGAGATAGAAGTGTTTATGTCACTATAGTTCACATCCTTTAAAACAATGGGCATGCTCATTCTTAAAAAGAAAGGAAAAGGAGAAGCTAAAGACAGGGTAGAGAAGAAGGAGATGGGAGGGGAGAGAGGAGAAAGAACAGAGGGAAAAATCCCTCCAACTTTTCCTTGTCTTGCTTCAGGTTCCTGTAGTGTGGCTGTTTCTCCCTCTCTCTCTTTCTCTCACACTTTCCTCACCTTGGTTCCTTCTCCTTCTCAGAAGCATAAGCAACATTATTTCTATTTTCATATGCAATACCATTTGATTCTGGGCCACCCCAAAGTAGCCTTCCCATGACATCTCAGGAGCCAAGTTCCTTCCCTTAGAGCCTTCAGGAGGTCTATACGTCTCTTATTTGAATGCTCCATTATGATCCTTATCTTCCAGACACCAAGTTAAACATCATCTCTTCATAGAAACCTGGTGTGTCTGACATAGATTCCTGACTCCTTTCTTTCTCCCTGTACCTGGGTTCCCTCATTACATTTACCACCACTGAAAGTAGGCAGGTATTGCTTTTTTGTTTGCTCCTTTGGGCCAAAGGTTGTCCTCTTGTCTGCTCATGAGTATCACTTGGAAACTTTAGAAAAGACTGACTCTCCTGTATCCAACCTCAAGAGATTCTGATGTAGTTGGACTGGGTGATGACTTGGGCATCAGGAGTTTATAAATCTCCCCAGGTGATTCCAATTCATAGCTAGAGTTGAGAACCACCAAACCATGACTTCAAAGTTCATTCTGTTTAACCCCCTGTTGAGAATTTGCTTCTCCTCACCAGGCATACTGGGTCAGAATTTACATTTTAACAAGACCCTCAGTGGATTCCTATATATACATTAAGAATTCTCTTCTGTTCTTCACTAACCCTTCCCTCACCTCTCTTCCTTTCTCTCCTCTAGAGCACAAGCAACATTTTTACCATTCATTATTAACCATTTTTGATATTTACATATCTAGAAAATACCTTCTTCTTACTCTTACTATTGACTGGAAGAATTTTAGACTAAATTATTATTGTTCCCATTCTTGTGTATATAAGAATCACTATAAGCGCAAGATCTAGAAGCCTCAGCAGATCATAGAGAAGAAAAACAAGATCATTAAGATGGTGCATGGATTTGTCTATAGCAACAATCCCAATCCCTTGTCTTCATAAAGGCAAGATGCCAAAAGGGAAAGATTAAGCTCAGATATATCAAAGCTTGTCCGCCATCTTTCTAACATCCTATTCCATTGGCTCCAGTTGCTGGCGTTCTGGTCAGTGACTGTTGTTACTAATACAGATGGTGGAAGAAGACTGCTGAAGAATTCCTTGAAAGTGTGCAGAGATAACTTGGAAAGGGAAGAGTGAGAATGTTAGTACAAGAGTGGAATCATCACTGAATTGTTGTATATATGTAGAAACTGTTGATTTGGTGTATGTACTGATGTATTTGAAAGGGCATCAAAAAGTTTGTGCAAAAACTAGAATTAAAAGGTAATGGAATTTCCCTCACAAACTTTCTGAAGCCCCGTTGTATATTCTCAACAACAAAATAAATTAGATATACATGGGGGCTTCAAAATATTCTTGGAAAATTTTCAGTCTTATTTAATTCCATTCTCCATGAACTTTTTGAAGTCCCTTCATGTATGTGTGTGTAGTGTGCCTAGATCTTCTGAATATCTCCCAAAAAGTAAATTCCTCAGATCCAACCAAGCCTGTGTTCGCAATATAACTGGATGGAATAAAACTGCCTGAATATATGGCTTTAAAAGACAAAAGTACCAGACTATTATGGAAAAAAAAAAAAAAATCAGAAGTTTATATACTCCTCTTCCTCAATCCTCAGAGGCAACCAATTTCTACTTTTTTTTTTTTTTTTAAGCTCTTCTCTCTGCCCTTATCTGCATATTAGATTTTTACCTAAAATGCTAAAAAGTTGATTTTGCATTTCTTAATCTGGTCATTATCTATACATGTATAAAATGCAAGTCAGAACTTTTGAATTCTTCACGTATGCACCTTCTTTGCAACAATCATTTCTTTTAGAAAGATCAGCATGAGGCTGTTCCCTATGAGGTACAGGTTAGACATCCCAAGTATCAGACTTTCCTGAAGTGCTATGCTTATTTTTGTTAAGTGCCTTCGAGTCGATTTTGACTCATAGTGACCTTGTACATGGTTGTCAAGGAGCGGCTGGTAGGTTTGAAGCACCAACCTTCCAGATAGCAGTCACACCAGGACTCCTGAGGTGGATTTGTTGTTTGGTGTTGTCTAGTCTGTTCCAACTTATAGCAGCTGTATGCACAATATACCAAACACTGTGAGAATGGTACTGCACCATCTCCCTCTTTTTCACTGACCCTCCACTTTACCACTTTACCTCACTTTACTCCAGAGACAGGTCCCTCCTGATAATGTCCGAAGTATGAGAACTATGCTTGTAAGGAGCATTATGGCTGTACTTCTTCTAATACATATTTGTTTATTCTTCTGGCTGTCTACCATACTATCAACATTCTCCAACACCATAACTCAAAGCATTAACTCTTTTATGGTCTTTCTGTCACATGCATATGAGAATATTGTTGTTGTTAAATGCCATTGAGTCAGTTCCAACTCATAGCAAACTCATATAGGATTTCCAAGGAGCGGCTGGTGGGTTTGAACTGCCAACCTTTTGGTATGCAGTCCAGTGCTTATCCTACAGCACCACACCATTAATTCTGGATAGCAAACACTACTCTTCACCTTAGTATTCTCCATAACATCTCAGGGTTTGACAATTCTCTGCAATGACTCACAGAACTCATGGGCCATCAAGGAAATAGCTCACACAGTTGTGGAGGCTGACAAGTCCCAAATCTGCAGTTCAGCTGTCAGTCTGATGGATTCTCCTTACTCATGCAGAATTGGGCTGTTGACTCACTCACAGATTGTGGAAGCCGGTCCAACAGGTCAGGCTGACCAAGAACCACAAGTCAGATGGAGGCAAGCTTGATTAGTCAAGCAAGGGAGCAAACCGCTCACTCACATCGCCAAGATGGCTCATTTTATACCCAATGCTAGAGTTTCAAGTATGTACAATTAACAATGAACCTTGTTAACATTCACAGCTGAAACGTTATTCTATCAGCATCTTCTCACACCTTCTCCCACCCAGACCCATCCAGAAGAGTCATTTGTTGGGAATTACAAAGACTAAGACTTGTTAGGTTGTTGTTAGGTGCCATTGAGCCAGTTTCCACCCATAGCGATCCTATGTACAACAGAACAAAACACCGCCTGGTTCTGCGCCCTCCTCACAATTGCTGCTATGCTTCAGCCCACTGTTGCTGCCCCCTCGTCAATCCATCTTGCTGGAGGCCTCTCTATTTTCACTGACCCTTCACTTTATTAAAATTTTATAACCATTCTTACCACCTTTAAAACCCAATGCTGACTAGTCAGTTTCAACTCACAATAACCTTATTTGTTGCTGCTGTTTAGTGTTGTCAAGTTGGCTCCGACTCATAATGATCCTGCATAGTGTTTCCATGAAGTGGCTGGTGGGTTTGAACCACCGACCTTGTGGTTAACAACCCATTGCTTATCCTACAAGAATTAGTAAAACTGTTGCACAGGAGTCCTGGTGTGGTGCTGTGGGTTAATGAGGCAGACTGCAAAGCCATTTGAACTGCAAGGTAGGCAGTTCAAGCTTACCAGCTGCTCCTTGTAAACCCTATACAGGGTCATTATGGGTTGGAACCAACTCAATGGTACTTAACAACAACAACAAAGTCTTTATGGGGTAGCTCTTGTAGCATAGTGGATTGTGGGCTGGGCTGCTAACTGCAAGGTCAGTCGTTCAAATCTACCAGCAGCTCTGAGGGAGAAAGATGAGGCGTTCTGCTCCCATAAAGATTTACAGCCTCAGAAACCCTATACAGGGTCACTATGAGTCAGAACTAACTCTGTGGCGCACAACCACTACTAACCACCAGTCTTTATGGAAACAGACTGTCACATCTTTCTCCTGAGAAGCAAGTGGTAGGTTTGAACTGCCGATCTTTTGGGTTGAAGTTCGGCACTTTAACCACCGTACCACCAGGGCTCCTTTTATTTATGTTTTACTTTTTTACTTTTTGGTTTTCATTAAGTAAAAGTCTACAGAGCAGACCATCAGTTTTACATTCAACAAATCATACACTTAATTCCATTTCAATCACTGCAATCCTCTCAACACCATGTTGTGTTTCCTGTTTCCATTCCTCCTTCTTCCACCTTTCCAAATTTTATCCTGAGGTAAATGATTTCAAAGGGGACCCTAACTATTCTTAGTACTACATATTGCCTCACAGAGGAACACTTCAAGAATCTCACAAATTAATCTATTTCCTGAAGGCATCCCCTGAACTCCCCTTCTATCCACTTTGGTCTGGAATGGCCTATCCCCAGGCCCATAACTCAACTGACATTCATGAGCTTCTCTTCAGTTGGTTTGAGGGCTGTGTCTCTTGTTTCTGGATCTGAGATCTCTCTTGGCTTTCTCCCTTATTTTGACAGAGAACATGCTTCAATAATGGTAAGCAAAAATGTTGAAGGTTTGCATGTCTGAAGATGGCTATATATTAATCTCTGGAAGAGAGTGAATTTTAGGTTGAGCACCTATCATTCAAAATTTCAAATTCACTGATTCATTTTATTTTAGCTTCCAATGTTGGTGTTAAGAAACCTAGTGTCAAGCAGATATCCTGTCCTCTTCTTATGACCTGTTCACCTCCCTGTCTTCTCCCCTCACTCCCTTCTTCCCTTGCTGTCTACCTTTTCCCTTTCTGTGTCATGCGTGCACTTAGGAGCTTTTCTTTCTTTACTCTGTTCTAGAATTTCACATAAAAAGTGACTCTGGATATAGTCTATGTTTAGCTATTCAGGTGGGCCTTAGAAATTTGAAAAAATATTATTCAGTCCTAGAAAATATTCTTATACAATTTTAAATTAAACTTAGCTTAGATGATTGATTTGAGAATTTTCCTATTTTTTAATGTATGCATTTAGTGCTACAAATTTCCTTGGGGGCACTGATTTGGGTGTACACCATGAATTCTGGTTATGTTTTCACTTTTATTCAGTTCTACGTATTTCCTATCTATTAACCCATATGTTTGCTTGCTATATTATTTCTTCTTTTCTGATGTTTTGAGTTTTAACCTTGTTCTGAAGTTCCTTCTCTGACTTTTTCCTGTCTGTTTAGAAAACTATAATCCTAGGGTAGATCTGCTTATGGGAATATTTTAATTGCATCTTCATTGCTAAAGACTACGTTCATTGGTTTTGTAATGTTCTCTCTGTGCGTGAATAGTTCTTTTATTTCCGACCTTGACAAATATTTTGTCACTTCTTTCTTGCCTCTGATTTCTGGTGAGAAATTCACTGTTATTTTAATGGCTTTCCACTACAGATCAAGTACTATTTTTGGCTGATTGTTTTCAAGATCTTTGTCTTTGTCTTTAGTTTTTAGAAGTTTAATTATGATTTGTACTTGCTGTACATTTCCTTGGATTTATCTTGTACGGGAGACACTTAGCATCTTGAATCTGTAGGAAAATCTGAGTAGTCTTTAGTCATTACTTCCTCCAGTACCTTTGCAGCCCCACTCTCTTTCTCCCTTAATTCTGTCACTCTGATGTTGCAGATGTTAGCTCTATAATTATACTTTCATAGGTTCCTGAGATTCTGTTCCTTTTTTGGTCTCTGCTGTTCAGGTTTGATCATTTATATTATTCTGCCTTCTAGTTCACTGATTCTTTCCTCTGTCCCATCCATTCTGCTGTTGAATGCCTCCACTGAGCATTTTATTTTGGTAATTGTGTTTTTTCAGTTCTATAATTTTCATTTTGTTCTATTTCAGGTCTTCTATGCCTTTGCTGAGCCTAGTTCTGTTTCAATCCTGAGACTTCATTTTTCCTTAATTTCAGTGTGTTTATATTTGATCACTGAAACATTTTTATGTGGCTGGTTTATGACCGTTTTCAGATAATTCTAACATCTGTCTATTGATGATATTTTCCCTCAGTTTAAGATCTTTGATTCTTTAGATTATGAGGGAATTTAAAAAATTAAATTCTGAATATTTTTATACTGTTTTGAAACTCTGGATCTTATTTTAATTTTCTGGGTTTTTTTGCTGACCTTTTCTGACATTCCTCTGATAGGACAAAGAGGGGATGCCAACTCATTTCTGCCAGGTTCCTCACTTGGCCTCTGTGAACACCAAAGGTGGTACCTTCTCATTACTCCTGGGTGGGATGGGGTGGGAATTCAGTCTCCCCACATGGTTTCAAATCACACTGCAATGAGAATGAACTCACTGGGCAGTGGTAAATCCTGACTTTCCATTGGGCCTTCCTCTGACACCACCTCACCAAGGAAAGGAAAGTGTACCTCATTATCCTGGGTGTGGCTGAAGGTCCATGTCCCCCACATGGTCAAAAATGAAATGGAGCACATAAAGATCAATGCCCTAGGCATTAGTGAGCTGAAATGGATGGGGATTTCCATTTTCAATCAGACAATCACTTGCTTTACTGTGCCAGAAACATCAAATTGAAGATGAACTGCATCACAATCATCATCAAAAAGAATCTTTCAAGACCTATCTTGAAGTACAATGCTGTCTGTGATAGTATAATGTCCACACGCCTACAAGAAAAACCAGTTAATATCACTATTACTCAAAAAGCCAGTGATGATAAAATTGAAATTTTTTACCAGCTTCTTCAACCTGGAATTGATCAAACATACAATCAAAATGCATTGGCAATTACTGATAATATGAATGCAAAAATTGGGTACATAGAGGAAGGATCAGTAGTTGGAAGATAGTGGCCTTGGTGATAGAAAAGCTAGAGACTGCACTGCATGATAGAATTTTACAAGAATAACAACTTATTCATTGCAGATACATTTTTTTAAACAACATAAGTGGTGACTCTACATATTAGTCTCACCAGATGGAATACACAAGAATCAAACTGATTACATCTGTGGGAAGTTGTGTTGTTGTTAGGTGTATTCAAGTCAGTAGCAATTCATAGAGACCCTATATATACAAGAAAGAAACACTGCATGGCCTAGGCCAACCCCACTACTGTTGCCACGCTTGAGCCCATTGATGCTGCCACTTGGCCAATCCATCTCACTGGGGGTCTTCCTCTTTTTCTTTGACCCTCCCCCTTACCAAACATGGTATCCTTCTCAAGTGACTGGTCCCCCCTGACAATATGTCCCAAGTATGAGAGATGAAGTTTGGCCATCCTGGCCTCCAAAGAGCACTCTGGCTTCACTTCTTCCAATGCAGATGTTCTTTGTTCTTTTGGCAGCCCATGGCACTTTTAATATTCTCCTCCAATACCATAATTCAAAAGCATCAATTCTTCTACTGTCTTCCTTATACACTGTCCAGCTTTCACATGTATATGAGGTTATTGAAAATACCATGGCTTGGGTCAGGTGTACCTTAGTCCTCGAACTGACATCTTTGAAAAGGTCTTGTGCAGCAGATTTGCCCAATGCAATACATCGTTTGATCTCTTGACTGCTACTTCTGTGAGTGTTGATAGTTGATCCAAGAAGAATGAAGTCTTTGACAACTTCAATCTTTTCTCCATTGGTAAGAATGTTGTTGATTGGTCCAGTGGTGAGGATTTTTGTTTTCTTTACATTGAAATGCCATCCATACTGAAGATTGTGCACTTTGATCTTCATCAGTAAATATTTTAAGTTTTCTTCACTTTCAGCAATCAAGGTTGTATCATCTGCATACCACAGGTATGAATCTTCCTAGAACCCTGATGCCACTTTTTTTTTTTTTTCATATAACCCAGCTTCTCAGATTATATGCTCAGCATATAGGTTGAATAAGTATGGTGAAACACTACAACCCTGTCACACACCTTTCTTAATTTTAAACCATTCAGTGTTTCTATGTTCTGTTCGAACAACTGCCTCTTGGTCCATGTTCAGATTCCTCATGAGCACAATTACGTGTTCCGGAATACTCACTTCACAATGTTTTCCATAGCTTGTCATGACCCACACAATCAAAAGCCTTTGTGTAGTCAATAAAGTACAGGTAAGCATCTTTCTGATATTCTCTGCTTTCAGCCAATATCCATCAGACATAAGCAATGATATCTCTTGTTCCATCTCCTCTTCTGAATCTGACTTGAACCTCTGGAAGTTCTCTGTCAATGTATGCTTGCAGCTGTTTCTGTATTACCTTTAGTAAAACTATACTTGCATGGGATATCAAAGATATTGTCCTATGATTTCCACATTCCGTTAGTTTCCCTCACTTTGGAATGGGCACAAATATGGATCTCTTCCAATGAGTCAGCCAGATAGTTGTCTTCCAAATTTCTTGGTATAGATGAGTGAGTGTCTCCAGTGCTGCCTCACTTTCTTGAAAGATTTCAATTCTTATTCCATCAATTCCTGGAGCCTTGTTCTTTGCCAATTCCTTCAATACACCTTGGACTTCTTCCTTCAGTATTGGCTCTTGATCAAATGCTACCTCTTGAAATGGTTGAACATTAACCATTTCCTTTTGGTACAGTGACTCTGTGTATTCCTCCCATCTTCTCTTGATGCTTTCTGTATCATTCAATAATTTGCCCAGAGAATCCTTCAATAACAAAAGTCGAGGCTTGAATTTTTCTTCAGTTCCCCCAGCTTAAGAAATGCTGAGCGTGTTCTTCCTTTTTGGTTTTCTAACTCCAGATCTTTGC
>NW_006408519.1:43528288-43539485 GCF_000296735.1 Chrysochloris asiatica | reverse complement strand
AGTAAACCATGTGGTTGTCAGATTCAAAATGCCCAATACCAGTCCATTCAGCTCACTAACGCCTAAGATATTGTTGTTAATGTGTATCATTTCTTTTTTGACAATTTCCAATTTACCTAGGTTCATACTTCGTATATTCCATGTTCCAATTATTAATGGATATTTACAGCTGTTTGTCTTCATTTTGAGTTGTACATCCTCAGCAAATGAAGGTCCCACAGGCTTTACTACAATCATGTCATTCCAGTCAACTCTACTTTGAGGAGGCAGCTCTTCCGCAGTCTCATTTTGAGTGCCTTCCAACTTGAGGGTTCTCATTTTCCAGCACTATGTCTGACAGTGTTTCTCTGCTATTCGTAAGGTTTTCAGTGACTAAATATTTCAGAAGTAGTTTGTCACTCCTTCTTCCTAGTTTGTCTTCATCTGGAAGCTCATCTGAAACCTGTCCATCATGGATGATATCAAAAGAAGATGGAAAAAATACACAGAGTCACTGGCAAAAAGAATTTGGAAATGTGTCCCTACTCGTATTTAAAATACCTGTGGCATAGCTTCCAGAATCACAGCAACTCACAAGCCACCACAGTATGACAAACTGATAGACGAGTGGTGGTCTGTGGGAAAAGACCATGGAAAACCTCAGTATCCTTGGGCAAAACAAGGTCAGGAGCACACTGTGGAATAGGCCATAAATTGCTTGTGTGCAAGTTCAGGCTGAAGCTGAATACAATTAAAACAACTCTATGAGAACAAAAATATGACACTGAATATCTCCCCCCTGAACTTAGAGACTACATCAAGAATAGTTTTGATGCATTTGACACCAATGACCAAAAACCAAAAGAGCTGTGGGATGACATAAAGAACATCATACAGGAAGAAAATAAAGGTCATTAAAAAGACAGAAAACACTAAAATGGATTCTATAAGAGACTCTAAAACTTGCTTTTGATCATAGAAAATCTAAAACAACTTTAAAAAGTGAGAAATTAAAAGAGCAGAACAGAATATTTCAAATGGCAGCTCAAAAAGACTAAGCCAAGTATTATAATAAAATTTGGAAATACCTGGAGTTAGAAAACCAAAAGGGAGGAACACATTCAGCATTTTTCTAGCCAAAAGAAATAAAAGAAAAATTCAGTACTTACTTCAATATTGAAGGACTCCTTGGGCACAATATTGAGTGATTCCTAAAGCATCAAAAAAAAAAAACAGAAGGAATACGAAGAGTCACTGCCAAAAAAAGAAATGGTTTATATTCAATTATTTCAAGAGGTAGCATATGGTCAAAAACTAATGGTACTAAAGGAAGAAGCCCAACCTGCACTAAAGACATTGGCAAAAAATAAGACTCAAGGAATTTATGGAATACAAATTGAAATCATTCAAAAAAAAAAAACTGATACAGCATTGTAGACAGTCACTCACCTATGTCAAGAAATTTGGAAGACAACTTTCTGGCCAATCATTGGAAGAGATCCATATTTGTTGTGCCCATTCCAAAGAGAGGTGACCCAATGGAATGTGGAAATCACAAAACAATATCATTAATGTCACATACAAGAAAAATTTTGCTAAACGTATTTCATAAATGATTGTAGCAGTACATGGACAGGAAATTGCCAGAAATTTAAGCCAGATTCAGAAGATGATATGGAAGAAGGGATACAAATGCTGATGCTAGATGGATCTTAGCTGAAAGCACAGAATAGCAGAAAGATGTGTACTTGTAGTTTATTGACTACACAAAGGCTTTCAAGAGTGTGGATCAAGACAAGCTATGGACAACATTGTGAAGTATTAGTATTCCAGAACACTTAATTGTGTTCATATAGAACCTATACATAGACCAAGAGGCAGTCATTCAAGCAGAACAAGGGAGTATTGAATTGTTCAAATCCAGGAAAGGTGTGCATCAGGGTTGTGTCCTTTCAACAGCCTTCAGTATGAATTGGAACTATAACAAAATCCTGACTTTTTGATGGTAAGTGGTGAAAAGATTGCAGTTATCAAAGACTTTATTTTGCTTGGATCTACATTCAACAATTGTGGGAGCAGCACTCAATCAAAAGACATTTTGCATTAGGCAAATCTGCACAAGACCTCTTCAAGAACAAAGATGTCAGTTTGAGGACTAAGGTGCACCTGACCCATGCCATGGTATTTTCAATAGTCTCATATGCAGGTGAAAGTTCAATGAATAAGGAAGACCAGAGAAGAACTGATGCAATTGAATTACGGCGTTGGAGAAGACTATTAGAAGTACCATGGACTGCTAGAACAAATAAATCTATATTGGAAGTAGTGCAAGCTGAATGCTCCTTAGAAAGAAGGATGGTGAGACTTGGTTTCTCATACTGTGGGCTTACCATCAGGAGGGACCATTCCCTGGAGAAGGATGTTATGTTTGGTAAAGTGGAGCATTAGGGAAAAAGAAGAAGACCCCAACAAGATATACTGATGCAGCGGCAACAGCAACGAGCTCAAATGTAACGGTAATTGTAAGGATAGTGCAGCACTGAGTAGTGTTTCATTTTGTTGGGTCACCACGATGGCACTTAAGGATGACAACAAAATGTTGTTAAGAGCCATCAAGTCGGTTCCGACTCATAAATACTGTGTATAGGGTTTGAACCACCTTGCAGTTCAGTGCTTTATTCTGCAGTGCCACACCATAACTCCATATAGGAAATTATATATTCTAAGAACATTGCCCAGAGCCAGGCAAATGTCCCTTCTCTTTCCTGAACTCTCCCTTTTACTGGTTCATTCAATGAAGGTGCTAAAACCACCTTCAGTCAGGCCTTCCATGGAGAAGAGAATAACAATCATAGGTTATCAGGGAAGAAGATATTTGCATAAAAAAGCTATATTTTTTTTTTCATTAATTTTTCTAATAAAAATTAAGCCTCAAAGAATAGCAAAAGAAATTAGCTTTACTTAACCCTTTATTGGCTTTCATAACTGTCTCAAAGTGAAGGAATATTAGATTGAAGATGAGGATTAATTACTCTAACAAGGTACATAAAAAATCTGTGGACTCAATCAATTACAGCAAGAAAACTCATCTAGACAACAGGGAAATGAAGAAACACTGACACAGGGATGTGGGGTAGGCAAATGGGAAGCCAAAGGAAGCTCCAGGATGCTCTTCTTACCTGTTGTCATGGTTAGTTACCATTGAGTCATCTCTGACTCATGGTGATGCCATTTACAACAGAACACTGTCCAGTCCTGCATCATCTTTGTAATTATGTGTGGACCACAGTCACTGTTGTGGCCACTGTGTATTTTGAAGGCCTTTAAATGTAAGGGGTTCATCTTCCAGCACAATATCAGACAATGCTCTGCTGTGATACATAAGCTTTTCATTGGCTACTTTTCAGAACTAGATTAACAGGCTTGTCTTTTTTGTTTTAGCCTGAAAATTCCACTAAAACCTGTCCACCAGTATTTTGAAATATTAGAGACATAACTCCCAGCATCATATCAACACAGATAAAGTGGTAGGTGGTCTTATTACCTACTCTTGGTTTATTACTGAGATTCATTACTAGTCCCCATCTTTCCCTTCCAGAAATCTTCGGTGCTACAATGCTGAACTTATTACCATGCTCAGAACACACCACGACCTTTCAGCCTCTGCACCTTTGTACACACCTTCTCTCTGCCTGTGTTCTTCCCTTTAGCATTTCTCCTGGGACACCCCTCGTCTTCTTGGTGTTCTTGATTGCCTGCACTAAGATTTCTCTAACAATCCCCTAGGTCCTATACTTCTCCCACAGCACTTTATACTCACTGCTATTGTAAGACGACTTTCCAAAGTGCCTTTTACTTCTGTTTATATGTGTTTCCACCACTAGACTATGGGCTCCTTGGGGGAAAGAATGACATCCTATTCATTAGTTGCACATTCTTCTAGCATGTTAGTGGTTACGAATCAGGCTGCTAACCTCAGGGTCAGCAGTTTGAAACTACCAGATGTTCTGTGGAAGAAAGATGAGGCTTTCTGCTCCTGTAAAGATTTACAGCCTCAGAAACCCCGTACAGGATCGCTATGAGTCAGAACCAACTCCATGGAACACCACCACCACTCAGTCTCCCATAGCACCCACCCAGTTTGTCTTTATCTAACAATTGAGAGGCTATTGCAAAAGGATGGTGAGTTGGATTCGAGCAGCAATATTAGAGATGGCAACCCCCTGTATTACAGAGTAGAAATCTATAGTTTTCTTGGCTACAATTTTTATAGAAGCTGTTCAGCAGGCATTTCTTCCATGAAGCTTTGGAATGGGTTTGAACTCCCAACTTTTAGGTTAGTGGTGGTGGTGGTTTGCCATGGAGTCCGTTCCAACTCATAGCGACACTCTATAGGGTTTCCGAAGCTGAAAATCTTTATGAGAGCATAAAGCCTCATCTTTCTCCCAAGGAACAGCTGGTGGTTTTGAACTGATGACCTTGAGGTTAGCAGCCCAATTTGTAACCACTACACTACCAGAGCAAAAAACATTTATGCCACCAGGGACCATGAGTCAAAATCAACTCAGTGGCAATGGGTTTGTGTTTTAGTAGAGATGGATTGCCAGAAGAACAAACAAAGAAATCTTCGAAGAGCCACCTTAGCGGTTCTTTTTTTTCTTAGACTCAGGCTCCTGGAAGAAGAAGCCCATCTTTACCACAATGACTGTGGGATTTAGGAGAAAAACACTGAACCTTGTTTTTTACACTCACAAAACTGAATTTATTATGCCATATACCTCACCAGTCACTCCTCAGAAACCCTATACAAGGTCTCTATGAGTCAGTACCAAATCAATGGCACCTGACAACAATTTGTAATCATTGCATTGAAATGAACTACGATACGATGAATGTAAAGCTGATGTTCTCCCATGTAAACTATCTATCACTCAATTCACAATAAAAACTTAAAAAAACAAAAACAAAAAACAGGATATAAACAGACACTTCACCAAGGAAGACATTCAGGAAGCCAACAAACATATGATGAAATGTTCACAATCATTAGTCATTGTTGTTAGGTGCCATCGAGTCGATACCAACCCATAGTGACCTTATGCACAGGAGAATGAAACACTGTCCGATCCTGGGCCAGATGCAAATCAAAACAACAATGAGATATCATCTCACACCAACAGTAACAGCGAAGTTCCAAAAAACAGAGGACAATAAATGCTGGCGAGGTTGTGGAGAGACTGGGACCCTCCTACATTGTTGTTGGGAATGCAAAATGGTCCAACCACTCTGGAAAACAGTATGGCACTTCCTCAGAATGTTGGAAATAAAAATATCTTAGGATTCAGCAATTCCTCTATTTGGTATATATCCACAAGAAATACGAGCCATAGCACCAGCAGATACGTGCACAGCAATGTTCATAGCAGCATGATTCACAATAGAAAAAAGATGGAGACAGCCTAAGTGCCCATCAATGGAAGAATGGATAAACAAACTTTGATACATATACACAACGGACTATTATGCTACCTTGAAGAGCAACAAGGAAGCTGCAAGCCACTGCACAACATGGATGAATCTTGAGGACATTATGCTGAGTGAAATTAGTTACAAAAGGACAAATATTGTATTAGACCATTATTGTAAAAACTTAGGAAAAGATACCCATACTAAAATGAAACAAAAAACAGACCCGCATACACTGGTAGCAGGACTGTAAAATTATACAACCACTAGAAAACAGTAAGGCATTTCTTTATAAAGTAGGAAATAGAAAAAACCATATAATACAGCAATCACACTACTAGGTATATATCCTAGAGAAATAATAACTATGACATAAACAGATATGTTCACACCCATGTTCATCACAGCATTGCTGACCATAGCAAAAAGATTTAAACAACTTAAGTATTCTTCAAGAAATGAATGTTTAAACAAACTATGGTGCAAACATACAATGGAATACTGTTGGTATTGTTAGGTACTGTAAAGTTGGCTCTGGCTCATAGCAACACTTTACAGAACAGAAGAGAACACTGCCTGGTCCTGTGCCAAACTCACATTTGCTGTTATGTTTGAGCCATTGTAGCTGCCATTGTGTCAATCCATCTCATTGGGGGTCTTCCTCTTTGCTGTTGACCCTCCAGATTGAAAGTATGATGAAATGATACATCCCTGGCACACATCTTTCCTGATTTTGAACCATTCAGTACCCCCTTCTTCTGCTTAAATGACTGTCTCTTGATCTATGCATAGGTTTCTCACGAGAACAAATAAGAGTTCTGAAATACCTATTCTTCGAAACGTTATCCATACATTGTCACAATCCACACAATCAAAAGCCTTTATACAGTCAATAAAACACATGTAAACATTTTCTGTAATTTTTTGCTTCCAGCCAAGATCCATCTGATATCAACAGTGATATCCTTCATTCTATATTCTCTTCTGATTCCTGCTTGACTTTCTGAAATAATTTTCCCAGTCTGTAGGCTGAGTCAAAAATTACCCACATTCTGGCTGTAGAATTTAGTTTAACCAACATTTAGAAAAGAAAAATACATCATTTTCCAACATAATCTCCTTGCTTTTCAGTATACTTTGTCCATCTGTCAACAACCTTTCATATTCCCTTATTTTAAAAATGTTTTTAAGCTGAACTATGAGTCACAAATGCACTGCTGTTGTCATTTCTTCATCAGAAGTGAATCTTCATCCTCGAAGGGAACCACACAGCTGAAAGTTCCATGGATCAAGATTAGAACTATAGGAAGGATGTTTTAACACTTCAAAACGAAGTTTTTGCAGGGTATTAACAGTGTTGGCAGCAGTGTGTGGACATGCATTGTCATGCAAGATTACAATACCCTTGGACAGCAGTCCTCTACTTTTAAAAGGAAGTTAAGGCTTCAGCTCTTCAGTGAGCATCTCACATTAATGAGCACTATTGATTGTTGAACTCTTTTCCTGATGGTGTTCCAATATTGGCCCTTGAGGATCCCAGAAAACTGTAAGCATCAATTTTCTAGCTAATAGTTGACTTTGAACTTTTCCTGGGCCAGTTTCCTGAGAGTAAACAGCAGTGTATGGAATGGAAACATCCTCAGTCACCAACCAATACTGAAAGTACCATATGCTTCCATAAGAACAAGCAAATGCTCCTTAGATACCAGGGTGGCATGACTTCATATTCCACAGTTTGGACATGTTATCAGGAGGGACCAGTCCTTGGAGAAGGCCATCATGCTTGGTAAAATGTAAGGTCAGTGATAAAAGGAAGACCTTCAGCAAGATGAATTGACACCATGGCAAAAATAATGGGCTCTTTCCAACCCCTGGTACACAGGGTTGACAGGAATGAGCAACTTAGACATTGGCTACTAAAAGTGAGGGCAGGGAGACTATAAAGGCAAGAAGTGACTGGCTTACAAGCTGTTAAGAGGGAGCCTAGTTCCAGACAGGGAAGGGGTAGGTAGAACCTCCACTGAATGATTTCCAGTCTGTTGAGACCAGGTTGGTGAAAGAAAATTGGGATAAGACTCTTGTGGTACAATAGTGAATAATTGCCATCAGGATTGACTGTGAGGGTCGAAAATGTAGAGGTAGATGTTTGCTGACAAAAGGAGAGGAGTGATTGATTTTGCAGTCCAGGAGCGGAGGTCCCTGGGACCATCAAGTGAGAAGAGCAGAGAGAGGGACCCTACCCAGAGAGGCAGTGACGCCAGGGATGGAGACAGAGACAATGACATGGACAGATGGAGTGGCTGGGAACACTGGACTCAGGGAAGGAGACGGGCTGTGTGCTGATGCCTGTGGAGCGGTACCCTTTAGTTATTTGATGATGCATGGAGGGGATTGTAATTATTGCAATGAAATGAAATACAATACGATGAATGTAAAACTGATGTTCTCCCATGTAAACCCACATAATTCACAATAAAAACTTTTTTTAAAAAAGGTCTTAAATATAAGAACGGTTTTGAGGATGACAGGGGGGTGGACTGTGTGTCATCCTGGTACTCATATGGCCTCTGTGAGTTGGAACTGACTCAGTGGCACCTAACAACAAATTAGTTCAAAGTGATGATACCCATATGCAACCTGTTATGGATTGAATTATGTACTCCAAAAAGATATGCCAAATTCCTTATCATCATACCTGTGAATGTGACCTTATTTGGAAACAAAAGGTTTTTCTTCTGTTATCTAGTCACATTAAAGAAGTCTTATCAGCCAGCTCCTCCTCAGAAACAGAGTTGCTAAGTTGGAACGAACTTGACAGCACTTAACAACAACAACAGAGTTTGATAGGAGTCCTGGTGGTGGTGTAGGATAAGCATTGAACTTTTAACTGCAAGATTGGCAGTTCAAGCCCACCAGCCACTCCATGGGCAAAAGATGAGGTTTTCTGCTCCCATAAAGAGTTACAGTCTCGGAAACCCTATACAGGGTCGTTATGAGTCAGAATCAACTCCCTGGCAGTGGATTTAGTTTTTATCAGAATATGATGGGTCCTAACCCTACTCCCTTGGGAGTACTGTTTTATAAAACGGGACAGACAGAAACAGAATCACACAGGGAGAAGACTGATGCCATCTGAAGACAGAGGCAGAAGCACCTATAAGCAGCAAAGATGCAACAGTCATTGGACAGAGCACCAGGGCTTCATGTTACAGGTGTGTGGGCAGGTCTCATTCTGTTGCCTGTCAGGAAAGGCCATCCAGTGCTGCACAGAGACTGTTTGAAGGTCATGGACCATAGCTGTTTGTCAATGCGAGGCATCTGTTACTTGTCACATGAGCTTCTCCAACCTGGATCTAGCTTCTCCCAGATAAAGGACACTGGGGGAGGGAGAAGGCAAGGGAGACACAAGACTGAAGCGTCTCTTTATAACTTCATCACAGACGTGACAGCCCATCACTGTACTGTGCTGTTTTTTTTTTTTGTTTTTGTTTTTGTTTTTTAATGACTTACAGGGTCAACTTACACTAAGCAGGAGAAAATTAATACAGGTACATGGATACCATGAGACAAAGACCCTGGAGGGACCATCAACCACTAAAGATGGAGTCCCAGGTGGCTCGAATGGTTCAGTACTTGAGCGGTTCAAACACACCCATGGGTGCCTTAGAAGATAGAACTTGCCATCTATATTCAATAGGTCACAGTTCTATATACATGGGATTGCCATGAGTCAGAATAAATGCAATTGCAACCAACAATAACTACCACCACAGTGATAAAGTGCTAGTAATAATCATGGTGAGGAGAAAGAATGTAACTTTGATACCAGGTAAGATATAGATTCAAATCTCAACTCTACCAGTCATGTGACCTTAGGACAAGCCAGATACCCTCTCTAAGTCTCTGTCCCTCATCTGAAAACAGAGGGTGACACTCCATATTGTATAGAAACCATAAGTAAAATAATGATGTGATACAAAACAAACTCAAGGAGGATTAAATACCAAATGTAAAACCTAGAACTATAAAGACCATCAGTGAAAAATAGGGACAAATTTAAAGGCTGTGATATACTATTAAATATAACTAAAGGCATCCAAGCAGCAGAATACAAAATAGATTACTGAGACCTCCTCAAAATTAGACACTTATGTCCATCAAAAGATTTCACCAAAAGTATAAAAAGAGAACCCACAGACTAGGAAAAAATTGGTACTCACATATCAGACAAGGAACTGTTCTTTAAAATGTATTATTCACATCAACTCCTCAACAAGAAGGCTACTAATCCAATTTTTTTAAAAATGGGCAGACAACATGAACAGCCACTTCACCAAAGAAGATATTCAGATGGCCAACAAACATGAAGAAATGTTCACGATCATGAGTCATTGTTATTGTTGCTGTTAAGTATCCTTGCATTGGTTCCAATTCATAGCGACCCTGTATACCATTTCCAAGGAGCAAATGGTGGTTTGAACCACAGATCTTGTGGTTTGAAGTCCAGTGCTTATCCTACAGCATCAAACCAGGAATCCATTAGCCATTGCTGTTGTTGTTAAGTGCCTTCGAGTCAATTGTGACCCTGTACAGGGTTTCTGAGGAGCAGCTGGTGAGCTTCAACTGCTGACCTTGCCCTTCAAATGGCTTTGCAGTCTGGGGCATCAATTCACAGTGCCACACCAGGACTCAATTGTTGTTGCTGTTAAGTACAGTGCAGTTGGTTTCGATTCATAATGACCCTGCACAGCGTTTCTGAGGCTGCAAATCTTTACCTGAGCAGAAAGCCTCATCTTTATCCCGCGGAACAACTTATAGTTTCTAACTGCCGACTTGAGGTTAGCAGCCTGCTTCGTAACCACTACAATATCAGAGCTCTTTAGGACTCCATTACAGAGATATAAATCAAAACAACAATGAGATAGCATGTCACCTCAGCATTAATAGCAAAGTTCACAAAAGACAGAAAACAACAAATCCTGGCAAGGGTGTAGAGAGTCTGGGGCTACCCATTCTCCCCAGTGTTATCCATAGTTTGTCATGATCCATGCAATTGTAAGCCTTTGCAATAAAGCACAAGTGAACATCTCTCTGGTATTCTCTGTTTCAGCCAAGATCCATCTGATGTCAGCAATGATATCCTCAGTTCCACATCCTCTTCTGAAACCAGCTTGAGTTTCCAACATTCCCTGTCAGTGGGCTGTTGCAATCTCTTCTTAATTATCTTCAGCAAAATTTTACTGCATGTGATATTAGTGCAAGATCTTATTGTAGCCAGGTCACATTCACTTCTTTCATTTGTTCATTCTGGTGCGGCTGCAGTCTGGTGCAATCACTGTGGAAAATGGTATGGTGGTTTCTCAAAAAGTTGGAAATAAAAATACCATATAACCCAGCAATTCCTTTTCTTGATATATATCCTTGAGAAATAATAGCCATGACATGTATAGCTATATGCATACCCATGTTCATTGTCACACTATTCACAATAGCAAAAAGATGGAGACAGCCTAAATGCCCAGAAGAATGGTTACACTTTGGTACATATGCACAATGGAATGCTACACAATGTTGAAGAATAATGATGAATTTGCAAAATACTTCATAGCATGGATATACATGGAGAACACTTTGCTGAATGAAATTAGTCACTCACAAAAAAACAAAAAATAAATATTATGTGCGACAATGTTGTAAAAAGAAAAGTATTCATACTAAAAGAAACATTCTATGATGGTTACCAGGGGTGGGA
>NW_006408519.1:43525128-43528040 GCF_000296735.1 Chrysochloris asiatica | reverse complement strand
TGTTGAATGTAAAACTGATGATCTGCTCTGTAAACCATCACTTAATTCACAATAGAAAGTTTAAAATAAAAATAAAACAAAATACCCAGACAATAAATAAATGATTAAGGTTCCTTCGTAACCACTACACTACCAGAGCTCTTTAGGACTCCATTAGAGAAATGTAAGAGGGAAGAGCACACCCAACAGAAGTGATCAAGGACAGCATCACACAGAAGATGAAATCTGAACTTGGTCTTGGGGAAGAGGGCTGGAGTAGAAAATAATAACCTTGGAAGAGGAAAGGCAAAAGCAGAAGTTTGGAAGCAAGAATGTGTGAGCTATTTTGTAGTCAGTAAAAGGATATAATTTGGAGAAATGAATAGTTCTCAGAGAACTATTGGCTCCCTTAGCACTCCCATGGAAATATTCTTTTAACCTCACACAAATGAAATAAATAAACAATGATGGGAAGTGCACATATGGTATCTGGCACAAAGGAAGATGAAAAGTCAATGACAGCACATAAAAACTGTGTAGTGTGGGGTTCTTTGGCTCCAGCTAAATGCAATAGAATTTTCTTGGCATTTTTGTTCCTGAAGAATTGATTTGTCTGAGAATGAGATACTGGCCAATCTGTTAGTCCAAGGATTCATCTGCTTCTAGTTACACATATCTTTGGAGTAGAGATAAATGTGCCATGAAGGCCATCACAAGTGCAAGCAGAGAGTCTGAATATGGGCTATCCCTGGTCCAGAGGTCTTGGGCTCAGAAGCTTCCTGGAAGATTCCAGATGCAACATCATTCTCTCAGCCCAAAGCATCATCATCCAAGGCAAAGAAGCTGAGATGGCAAGGAATTCTATTTTCTCAGTGTCCTAGATATTGGAGGTTTAACATTTAGAAAGAAACACTTAGTAGGCTTTGATAGCTGTTAAGGCATTTATCAGACTCTGGTAGCCTAAGACCACCACAAAGTTCAAAGAATGTAATCAATGTATTGATTCCAGGATTAAGAGGAGTTTCTCACATTGTTCCACTTGTGATGAAACACTTACTGTGATGGCTAAGCTGTGATGCTCAGTGGTTGGTAGACATTAGACTGATTGCTGTTCTACATTACCTCCATTATTAGATCTGATATTAGCAGCCAATAAGCTCAAAGGTAAGTTCTTGGGATATATACCTATACCTATACATATATAGTTGTTAAGTGCCATTGAGTTGGTTCCAACCCATAGTGACCCAGTATAGGGTTTCCAAGGAGCAGTTGGTGAGCTTGAACTGCTGACCTTGTGGTTCAAGCTGACCTTGCAGTCCAACCCATTAACTATTAACCTATAGCACCACACCAGGACTCTCTCTCTCTCTCATATAATAATATATATATATAATTGACTCGAGTCGATTCCAACCCATAGTGATTCCAACCCACAGTGACCCTGTATAGGGTTTCCGAGGAGCCACTGGTGAGCTTTTCACTGGTTTTACTCCTCTAGAGAACCCAGAATTGCTTTTTGAGCAAAAAAATATATAAATATTTTACCTTTTTCCTAATGAAAATATAGAAATTATGTAGATGTTTCATCACTGAAGGAAGTTCATTTCCCAAGGTTTGGAGGGTTGGTGTTGGTGTGAAATTTGTAGCTTTCCATCTATCTCCACATCTGCAGTGGGAGATGAGCCAGGTCTACATGAGGTAACCACAGGAACATTAGGAAGGTTTCCAGAACCATGTCTTTCCATGTCTGAAGTTCCCATCATTTGAGATTCCCTTTGGGAAGGCAGCATGGGTCTAGGAACAGAGTATGAGTCAACCACAGGAGAATGAATTATGTGTGCTGCATGCTAGCTTCATTAATGGAGCCTCTTGGAGTTGGTTTCCTCATCTGAAAACAGAAAGGGTGATGATAACAGTCCTATCACAGGCCATGTGCATCTGAAAATGCACATAAGAGCAATTAAAAATGGTGAAAATTCAATTCAGCATTTTGGATTCTCCCTTTGATACGCACAGCAGTTCTAGAGAGTAAGGGTCCTATCCCCCTTTTATAAAAATGGAAACTGAAACTCAGAAAGGTAATTAATTTGCCCTTTATCATCCTGCTAATTTTCATTGTTGTTTCCACTGCTAATGTTACTAATTCCATTGTTATTTTAATCATTACATTTCTAGGAATAGCCTGTAAAAATACAACTATCACAACTTTAGTTACCTCTTTGCAGACATTCCTCTCTGCCTTAGTTTTTTCCTCAAATTTTATTGAGAATTGAGCCCCAAAAATGATACAAGATTTCTTCTGCATCTGCTATGAAAGTGCTATGTCCTGGTGTGGCACTGTGGGTTAATGCACTGGACTGCAATTCACGCTCACCAGCTGCTCCTCAGAAACCCTAGACAGGGTCGCTATGGGTCGGAACTCCCTTGATGGCACTTCACAATAACAAGCTATTATACATTTGCCTGGAGTATCCTCTCCTTTGGGAGTTCTGGTGTGGCACCATGGGTTAATGTGCCAGACTGAAAAGCCATTTGAACTTCAAGTTCATGCTCACCAGCTGCTCCTCAGAAACTCTATACAGGGTCGCTATGGGTCGGAACCAACTTGACAGCACTTAATAATAACAAAAACATATAAAGAATCAGGTAATAAATTCACTTAAGAATGTCCTGCCAGAGGTTTGTGTGGGTTAAATGGGACAGAGGTAAATAGTGATGCCTGCTCAATCTTGGAACAACAGGGCTCTGTGATACAGGAATAAATGCATAGTCTGAATGGGTAAAAGAGGGGAAATAATGTTAAGGTGCTGGCTGTCTTATGAATATTGGTTTCCCTTCCCTACTATTGTAAAATACACACCTGAGTGGGATTGAAAGGAATATTGGGAAACATAATTACAGAAAGTTTGTAAGCCCATCTTCAGCCTATAACT
>NW_006408519.1:43523669-43524706 GCF_000296735.1 Chrysochloris asiatica | reverse complement strand
GCATACTAATCTCTGATAAAATCAACTTTAAGGCAAAAATAAGCATAATGAGATAAAGATGGACATTATCTCATGATTAAAAGGTCAATTGAACAAGACGAAATAATCATAATAAATATCTATGCTCCCAATGAAAGTGCTCCAAAATATGTAAAGCAAACTCTAATAGATTTGAAGAAATAAATAGACAAATCAACAATAATAGTGGGAGATTTTAACACACCACATTCAAAAAAGTATAGAACAACCAGAAAGAAACTCAACAAAAACATAGAAAAACTAAACAATACAGTCATCCAACTTGACCTCATAGATGTGTACAGAGAATTCAAGCCAACAACAGCACAATACACATTCTTTTCCGGTGAACATGGAACATTTTCCGGAATAGACCATGTGTTATGCCACAAAACAACCCTTCATAAATTTATAAACATCAAAGCACTACAAAGCATCTTCTCAGACCACAATGCTATGATATTAGAAATCAATAATAGGAAGACCAAGGAAATAAAGTCAAACACATGGAAACTGAATAACACCCTTCTTAAAAGCTACTGGGTAATAGAAGAAATAAATGTTAGTTCACAAAGTTCCTAGAAACAAACGAGAACAAAAATACAGCATACCAAAATATTTGCGACACAGAAAAGCAGTGCTAATAGAGGACAATTTATTGCAATAAATGCACACATCAACAAAGAAGAAAGAACCAAAATCAACACATTACAACATTTCCAACAACTAGAAACAGACCAATAAAGTAAACCTATAGTCAACAGAAGAAAAGAAATAAGAATAAGCAAGTTGTTCACTGGGTAGCCATCAAGGCAAGCAATCAAATCCCTTCAGGACAAACCTCCTCCAAGACTAAAACTCAAAGGGAACACACAAGCAGGCATGTAAGCTTGCTGGCAACCACACTGGCCAGCTGGTGAGTAGAATAGGGGGAAAGGCAGCAATGAAGATATGGGCTGAGTTTGACTATGTTCCATAGACTCCCATCAACCTGGAGATTAGAGAGATAAGAGGAAGGG
>NW_006408519.1:43520466-43522769 GCF_000296735.1 Chrysochloris asiatica | reverse complement strand
AGCTACACCAGAGATGGAGGCAAAGATGGGGACATGGAGAGAGGGAGCAGCTGAGGACTCTAGATTCATGGAAAGAGAAAGGCTGTGTGCTGACCGCCAGGAGGTAGGCTTGTAGACTGTGCCCTTTGGTTATTTAAATGATTGTTCCTAAATGTTTTTGAGTACAACCACATCCCCCCCCCAAAAAAAAAGAGGGAATAGAAGCAAATACTGTTGAATGATGATGCACAGAGGAGATTGTAATCATTGTAATGAAATGATGAGTGTAAAACTGATGTTCCGTTCACAATAAAAATTAAAAAAGAATGCCTTGCCAGGAAATATGTTTGTGCTTCTTAAGTAACTGATTTCTTTTTTCAACATGATAGTAAGAACAATTCAATCTATCTTTTTTTTTTTTTTTTTTGCATCTGTTGTGGCACTGGAGTAGTGACAAAAATGTCATTGAGTCAGTTTCAGCTCATAGCAAACCAACATAGGTTTTCTGAGGAACAGCTGATTGTTTTTGAACAGCTGACCTTGGTGATCTGTAGTCCAGTGTTGATCCTACAGTACCACACCAGGCATCCTTTCAAGATGCTGTAGGATCAGCACTGAACTTTGAACCACAAGGTCAACAGTTCAAACTCCCAGCTTCTCCTCAGAAACCCTGTACTGGGTCATATGAGTCAGGACCAACTGAATGGCAACAGCATCAACAGGGATATTGAAACAGAAGGTAAAAATAGAAGTCTCTGATATTTTAAAGCTTATACTTTTGTGGGGAGACAGAAAATAAACAAATCAATAATAAACATATCTTGTCATTAGGTACTGTCAAGTTGGTTCTAACTCATAGTGACCATATGCACAACAAAACAAAACAAAACACTGTCCAGTCCTGCAACATTCTCACCACTGTGATTATGCTTGAGCCCACATGTATGTAGCAGGTAGTTGTGAAGTGCCATTGAGTCAGTTGGTAAGCATAGAGACCCTGTGTAGGATTTCTGCAAAGTGGCTGGTGGGTTTGAATTTCTGACCCTGCAGTTAGCTGTGCAGTGCTTATCCTACAGTGCCGCATCAGGAGACCCATATATAACACATCAAATGGCAATTAAGTGTTATCCAGACAAAAATCCAGTAATAAGACAGACAAAGATTGGCAGAAAAAATAACGATAAAGCACTGCACGGTGAGCTACAAGGTCCAAGGCTCCAGCCTGCCAGCCACTCCACACGGAGAAAATGGGGCTTTCTGCTCCAGTGAAGATTTAAAGCTTCAGAAAACCCTATACAGGGTCTCTATGAATCAAAACCGACTTGATGGCCCTTAACAATAACAATAGTTTGTCATTATACAGGGTGTCAGGGAAGGCAATTCCATCTGGTATTTCTTCCATTTCCATCTATGTCCTACCCAACTTGTATCAAAACAATCTTCCCCCTAAGCACAATCATAAAACTGGGTAAAATATTTTTTAAAGTATTCCATTTGAAGGAATTGGAAAGCTACTTAACTTGAAGGACCATGATCCCATAGAGAAGACAGATGCAGAGAAGTAAGTTTTCACTCCAGGTATTGCCCAATTAGTAAATGAAGACTGAAGACTGAGAAGGCAGGGAGAAAGGACACCTGAGAAAGAGACTGAGCAGAAATTCCAGGACTCTCACAGGACTGCCGTTGTTGTTCGGTACTGTTGAGACAGTTCTGACCCACAGAGACCTTATTCACAACAGAAGGAAACCCTGTTTGGTCCTACGCCATCTTCACAACCCTTATTAAACTGGAACCCATTGCTGATGCCACTGTGCCAACCTATCTTATTAGGGGTTTTCCATTTTTTAGCTGACCCTCTACTTTAGTAAGCATGATGTCCTTCTCCAGGGACTGGTCCCTCCTGGTAACATGTTCAAACTATGAGAGACAAAGTCTTACCATCCTGGCTTCTAAGGAGCATTCTGGCTGTCCTTCTTACAACACAGATTTGTTTATTCTTCTTGCAGTCCATGGTACTTTTAATATTCTTTAATATTCTTCTCCAACACCATATCTCAAATTCATCATTCCTTCTATGATCTTCCTTATTCACTGCCCAACTTTCACATACATATAAAGCTATTGAAAATGTCATGACTTGGGTCAGGCACACTTTAGTCCTGAAACTGACATCTCAGCTCTTTAACTGACATCTGAACACTTTAAAAGTTCTTGTGCAACAGATTTCTTTACTGCTGCTTCCATGAGTGTTGATAGTGGATCACAGCAAAATGAAGTCTTTGGCAGCTTCAGTATTTTCTCTATTTATATGGATGTCATTTATT
>NW_006408519.1:43514759-43515795 GCF_000296735.1 Chrysochloris asiatica | reverse complement strand
GGTCCCCTCAGTGCAAACCCCCTTCCAAGACTAAGACTCAATGGGAATACACGCTCTGATAGGTGACCACGCTCTCACCGATAAGGGGAAGTGAGGGAAAAACAACAATGAAGTGACGCTCTAAGCCCTACAATATGGAGAGTGAAGCGTTCAGCTGATAAAAAGAGAGGGCATATGCACAAAAACACCCACACTTGCAGATAATACCCACTTGACCTGGCTTCAATGACTGGATGATCTGAGCTCATCCAGAAGAAGAAAGAAGAAGAAAAAAAGAGTAATCTGATTCAATTTGATGAACTTGACCTACACCTATGGAAGCAGTAGGTCAAAAGAGGGAACAAATTCTTACAGCAAGAATCATTCCACCCCCTCCACACACAGAGTAGACAGGGATGGGCAACTTGGACATTGGCTACCCAAAATGGAGGGGGCAGGGTAGGGTTACAAAGGCAAGAAGTGACTGGCTTACAAGCTTTCAAGAGGGAACCTAGAGACAGGGGGTCTGGACAAAGGTAGAATCTCCAGTGAGTAGCATCCAATCTGCCTAGGCGGAGTTGATGAAATGAAATGCAGATGGGTCTCTTTTGATGCAATAGTGAATAATTGTTATCAGGACTGATTGTGAAGGTTAGAAATGTAAAGGTAGACATTTTATAGAAAGGAAGGAAGTGACTAACTTTTCAGTCTAGGAGCAGAGGTCCCTAGGACCATCAACAGAGAAGAGCTGAGAGCAGGACCCTACCCAGAGTAACAGTGATGCCTGAGATGGAGGAAGAGACAATGATGTGGAGCGATGGAGCAGCTGGGGGCTTTAGATCCAGAGAGGGAGAGCGACTTTGTGCTGAAGACTGGGGCGGAGGGGGGGCATAGTGTAGGGGGCAGGCTTGCAGGGTATACCCTTTGGTTGGTTGCTGATGCATGGAGGGGATTGTAACCATGGCAATGATATAATGTATGATAGAACGAATGTAAAACTAATGTTCTCCCATGTAAACTATCATATAATTCACAATAAAACACTAATATATATATA
>NW_006408519.1:43505689-43514399 GCF_000296735.1 Chrysochloris asiatica | reverse complement strand
AATCTTTCAGTTAGCATCTGAGTGCTTAACCATTGTGCAACCAAAGCTCCTTAGTGAAGGGCTATACCCCAGGAATAACAGAAATCTGGAATCTACCAAATCTGCAGTCTGAAAACACAGCTTCAATGTTACTTAACCCCAGACTGGTTTATTTTTATGCCAATCCAAACCTTCTACAAAAAGTTCAATATATACTCTTTGAAGGAAGATAACTTTATTCCAGAGTTTCAAATGAATTCTAGAATTTTTTTTTATATATTATTAGTTGGAATTCAATGAAATTTACTAGTCGTAGCAGAAGATAAGACCAAATAGCCAAACCAGAAGTAAAAAAAAAAAAGGCATTAGAAACAGACCCAAGTTATTTCCAGAAATTATTTTGAGTAAGTTTGATTCATATATACAAGAAAATGCATGACCAGGTAGAAATTTTGACCAGAAAACTGGAATGTGTATATATAGATATAGATATAGATAGATAGATAGATAGATAGATGTATAAAAAGATGGTAAGATTGAAGTTTCAGTTTTCTTGCTGGTTGTCATCTAGAGAACAAAGGCAGAGTGCTGTTTTTGGCACTTCATCCCTTCCAAATTCAAAGCTAACAAGGCAATGTCAAATTCCTCTCGTGCTTTGAATCTCTCACTTGCTCTTCTGCCACCAGTTAGAGAAAGTCTTTTTCTTTTAAAGGGCTCACCTGATTGGGTCAGGCCCATCCAATTAATCTCTATACACTAAAGTCTTGAGTGATTTAAGACTTTAATTAAATCTGTAACATTCTTTTCAAAAGTGCCTAGATTAATGTTTGATTGAATAGTCAGAGGGTAGGGACCTTCGGGGTCATATTTAGAATTCTACCTATCACATTTTTACTTTTTAAATGAGACATAAGAAGATTATTGCCTGTCCCACATTATGTTATTAAGGAGCTCTGGTAGCGTAATGGTTATGAATTGGGCTGCTAATGTCAAGGTCAGCAGTTCGAAACTACCAGCTGTTATGTAGGAGAAAGATGAGGCTTTCTACTCCCGTAAAGATTTACAGCCTCAGAAACCCTGTACAGGGTCCCTATGGGTCAGAATCAACTCGACAACACATAACAACAGCAATATTATGTTACTAATTATAATTGTTGTTGCTGGCTACAATATTGAGAATAGATTGGCTAGAGGAGGAAGGGAGAAAAGAGGAAATCAGTAATCTATTGCAATTCTTCAGACCAAACATGATTGTGGCATGGATGAGATTAGTGATGGTGGAGATTGTAAGAAATCACTGGTTCTGGATATATTTTGAAGGTAGAGTCAACACCATTTGCCGATGGATTAGATGGGGTCTGAGAGAAGTTTTTAAGTAAGATTCCAAGGTTTGGGGTCTGAAAAACTGGGAGAAATTTTACTGAGAATACATTGACTAAGTTTGGGGATTGTGGAGGATGAACAGGTTTGTTGGGGGAAGATCTGGTTTTAGATATGTTAAATTAAGATGTCTTTTAGGCATTTAAAAGAGATGTCTGGTAGTATATAAATCTGGAGTTCATGTGAGGTTGTCATGGATATATATATATATGTATAATTCTGAGACAAGATGAGAGCACAAGGAGAATACAGATAAGGGAGATAAGAGATTCAGAAACTGGATGCTGCACACTCTATTTTTAAGGTCAGAGAAAATAGAAGAAACCAAAAACCGTGATAAGGAAGTAGCCGCCAACAAGGTATAAGGAAAACCAATGGATTGCAATATCTGAAAAGCCAGTTAAGAGAGTATTTCAATGAGGAGGGAGTAAGAGATCATGAGCATAATGCCGCTGCGTTATATAGAATGGCAAGAACACAGATTATGGAAAGGAGGAATTAGAAATACATTGTTTTAAGTTTTTTACATTATATGGAGAGCGGTATCAATTATTTGAAGGTAGACTGATAAATATATATCTTTCAAACCCTAAGACAACCACTGAAATATTTCAAAAGTTTTAAATAATAATGGAAGCACAAAAAAGTTTTCAATTAATCCAAAAGTTAGAAAAAGAGGAGGGAAATGAACAAATATAATATATGGAATGAAAACATTTATAATTAAACCCAACCTTCTCAGTAACTACACTAAATGTAAATGGTCTAAATACACAAATTTTAAAAGCTATTATTATGTTGATTTAAAAAAGCAAGCTCCAACTATACTCAGTTTAAAACCAAATATGTGACAGTAAAAGGATGAAAAAAGATACCATGCAAATACAAAAGATAGTCAGAGTGGCTATTATTAGCATCAGACAAAGACAATTCTAAAACAAGGAATGATAGTGAGGATCAAAAGGTACATCATGTAATGTTACATAAAGCTAATGGGCCAATCCCAAATGTGAATTCATTTAAGACGAATTTTAAAAATAAACAAAGAAAGATTCTGTAGATGGAGGAAAACTAGATTTGAAAGATTTTGTTTTTTAAGTTGGCCAAAATTGCAAGTTATTTACATGCTGATGGGAGTGATCCAATTGAAAGAGGAAGATTGATGACATATTGGTGACAGACACAACTGGGAAAGTATGAGTTTAACAATATGAAAGAAGGCATGATATCTACTCATCAAAGGAGAGGTTACTTTGGATGTGACTGTTTAAAAACAGTTGCCCCATAGTAACAGGAGGGAAGGCAGAGGTAACTCCTTCAGGTTTGGCATAGACCATCTTTTTACACAAATAACATATGCCTTCTATGTTGGTTCCCAGCAGCTCCCCTCAGCTCCCCAAGGGTATTTTCCTAAGCGCTACTATGCCAATTTCTTTTTACACATTGTTGCAAAAAAAGAAAGAAAGAAAGAAAGCATAATGAATGAGTTTACAAAAATCCCTCCAGGAGGGAGAGAGCAGTTGACAAACAAATGTAGAAGGGGCATGTTATTTGCATAAAAATACAAGACTTTCTCTTCTATCTTGCCCCAGAGTCCCTTTCCTATAGACTCCTTTTAATGTCATTATTGTATAGGAAATGTTCATTTTAAACCATCTTAAATGATTTGAGGGGGTGCTGATAATGAGAGCTTATAATAAATATTTATTTTGGTTTAACACTTTGCACTTAAAATACTGTATTAACTAAGCACAGATGAGGTCATTTTCATGAAGGCAAGTGGAGAAGCTGAGATCTAAAAGCATGGTAGACTACCCAGAAGGCAGACTCATTCTCTAAGTAGAGAGTAGGGCTATACATTACTGTATTCTGAGCAGTTGAGGAGGCATATGAAAACCCTGGATCCTAAATACCTACTATGTATGGTGCTGCAGGTTAATGCACTGGACTGCAAAGTTGATTTGAACCACAAGTCTGGTGGTTCAAGCTCACCAGGATGCTTTTCAGAAACCCTATACAGGGTTGCTATGAGTCAGAAATGATTTGAAGGCACTTAACAACAACATGTGCTGGACAGAATGGCACTGTCAGATAAGGACCAAACTAACCCACCAGCTACTCCTTAGAAACTCTATACAGGGTCACTATAATTTGGAACCAACTTGATGGCACTTAACAGCAGCGTCAACAATAATGTGCTGGACAGAGGAATCCTGTGGTTGAATACTTAGTTGCTAACCAAAAGATGATTGGTTTGAACTCACTAGTCGCTTTATGAGAGAAAAATGTATCAGTCTGCTTCCATAAAGATTACAGCCTTGGAAACCCTACTGTGAGAAAGTTCAACTCTGTCCTATTGGGGCCACTCTGAGTTGTAATTGACTTAAAGGCAATGAGCTATGGAATGTACCGGGCACAATCGACAAGTACAGACACTACCCAATGTACTGGACACAATCGACAAGTACAGACACTACCCAATGGGTAAGGAATTTTAAGAGAAAAGAACTGCTCTGCGAAGGGCAAAAAATTAAGGGAGGAGAAACTCTAGGTTTCTTAACTGAAAAATAGGAGCAAAAATACATGCTTTCTTACCCTTATGGGACATTTTTGGTAATATATGTCAATTGTTAAATGCAAATCCTTGCACAAAACTCTGATCTTTTATGGGAAAAAGGACTTACTAAGTGTCCTCTCAATCCTGTTATTAAGTTTTCATGAATATATGAACTAGGTGTCAGATGGAAAGAGCATCATTGTGTGAATTTGAATATGACTTTCAGGTCATCATCTGATATGGAATGAAATGAAGTGAAAAAGAATGGAGTGGAATAAAAAATCAGTGTCCTCGTGTCATCCTGTGGGCTGACTCCTCCTACTCATTTATGCGTCAACTCAAATGCTATCTTCCTAGAGAGGTCTTCTCCATCTGAAATACCCTCTACTCCCAAGCAGGACTTAAGAAGAGAAGTCACTTTTTGTCTTTGTAAAATCTATCACTACATGTGGAACAAAATCAAAATCATTTATAAAAAGACCATGTTCATTGGTTAGATAGAGATTGGTGGAGTCCGTTCTGGAAATGAATTCACCTCTGCACCACAATTTTCAGCCAAACAATAGATACGTCTATAAGGGGAACTATAACACTAGGGAGATATGCATACCTTAGAATAATCAACCATTTGAGCACAAAAGGGTAGCATTTGTTGTTGTTGTTGTTAGGTGCCATCAAGAAAATACCTACTCATAGCTACCCTCTGCACAACAGAATAAAACACTGCCAGGTCCTGTGCCAAACTTACAGTTGTTGCTACACTTCAGTGAATTGCTGTTGCCACTGTGCCAATCCATCTTGTTGGGGGTCTTCCTCTTTTTCACTGACCATCCACTTTACAAAGCATGATGTCCTTCTCCAGTGACTGGTTGCTTCTGACAATATGTCTGAAGTAAGAGAGACAAAGTCTGATCATCCTGGCTTCTAAGGAGCACTCTGACTGTACTTCTTACAACACAGATTTGTTTGTCCTTTTGGCAGTCCATGGTTCTTTCAATATTCTCCTCCAACACCACAACTCAAATATATCAATTCTTCTATGGTCTTTCTTATTCACTGTCTATCTTTCACATGCATATGAGGTGATTGAAAATACCATAACTTGGGTCAGGTGCACCTTAGTCCTCAAAACTAACATCTTTGCTCTTCAACACTTTAAAAAGGTCTTGTGCAGCAGATTTGCCTAGTGCAATATGTCATTTGATTTCTTGACTGCTGCTTTCATGAGTGTTGGTAGTTTGGTATGAACAAAAAGAAGTCTTTGACAACTTCAACCTTTTCTCCATTTATATGTATGTTATTCATTGGTCCAGTGATGAGGATTTTTGTTTTCATCTACATTGAAGTGCAATCCAAACTGAAGGCTGTGGTCTTTGATCTTCATCAGTTAGTATTTTAAATCTTCTTCACTTTCAGCAAGCAAGGTTGTGTTATCTGCATATCACAGGATGATAATGAGTCTTCCTCCAATATTGATGTCACATTCTTCTTCATATAACCCAGCTTCCTAGGTTATGTGCTCAGCATACAGATTGCATAAGTATGGTGAAAGAATACAACCCTGGCGCACACCTTTCTTATTTTTAACCATTCAGTGTCCCCTTGTTCTGTTTGAATAACTGCCTCTTGGTCTATGTACAGGTTCCTCATTGAGCACAACTAAATGTTCAGAATATTCATTCTCCACAAGTTGTTCATAACTTGTCATGATCCAGCATTTACCAAGGACAAAATTCATAATGAAGAGTTAGCAAAGAAGAAGGAAACAAGAAACACAGGAATAAGTGATGTTAAACTGAAAGGTTAGCAATCAATGAGATGGAATAAAATATGTACAGATTGTGGAATGTAAATCCAACAATCTTCTTTGTAAGCCTTCAGCCAAGTCACAGTAAAGTTTTTTAAAGTGTGTCATTGCATAAAATGACGTATTGTCATTTGTTTGTGGTTTAATATGTGCATATTATAAAGAAAGCTCTGTGAAAGAAGGAAACTTGTCTGCCATGCTAACCTGGTGGTGGTGGTGTGCTGTGGAGTCAGTTCCAACTCATAGTGACCCTGCGTGGGGTTTCCAAGGCTGTAAACCCTTATGGGAGTAGAAAGAGTCATATTTCTCCCATAGAATGGCTGGTAGTTTTGACCTAGCTGACCTTGAGGTTAGCAGCCCGATTTGTAACCACTACACTACCAGCACAGTGCTTCTTCATCAACCTAGAGAGTAAACAAATGAAATGACTGAGTAATTGAAAGAAAATGCACAGTACGAAAGACCTAGATGCAATGACTAGTTAATTAGTTGGCCTTGGGAGAGTTACTGAAGTACTATTAGTCTCAGTTTCATTATTGTTGTTGTTGTTATGTGCTGTGGAGTCGGTTCCAACTCATAGCGACCCTGTACAGGGTTTCTGAGGCTGTAAATCTTTACGGGAGCAGAAAGCCTCATGTTTCTCCCACGAAACAACTGGTAGTTTCAAACTGCTTATCTTGCAGTCCGCAGCCCGATTCGTAACCACTACACTACCAGAGCTCCTTCAATTTCATTATTAGTTCAGTATAAATAATGCCTGCCTAGCTGAAGAAACAAGTACCCAAGAGCCAAAGCATGATATTAATATGTTGTTTTTGTCAAGTTGCAGTTCCAACTCATAGCAGCCCTGTTTAGGGTTTCCGAGAAGTAGTTGATAAGCTTGAACCTCTGTCCTTGTGGTTCAAACTGATCTTGCAGTCCAGCGCATTAATCCACCGTGCATCCCACTTGAATTTAGAGACCAGCTCAAGAATAGAGTTGATGCACTGAACACTAATGATTTAAGACCAGAGGAGTTGTGGGATGACATCAAGGGCATCCTACATGAAGAAAGTCACTGAAAAATACAGGAAAGAAAAAGACCAAAATAGATATAACAAGAGACTAAAACTTTCACTTGACCATAGAATAGCTAAAGGAAACCGACACAATTATGAAGAAGTTGAACACAAGATTTCAAAGGGTAGCTTAAGAAGATAAAGTACTATAGTGTAATATGCAGAAACCTGGACTTAGAAACCAAAAAAAGAAGAACACACTTGAAGAAAAATTCAAGTCTCAAGTGGAAATTTTGAAGGATTCTATGGACAGAAAAAAAAAAAAGAAGAACATAGAAAGCAACAAAAGGAGATGAAAGGAAGACACAGAGTCACTGTACCAAAAAGACGTAGCTCGCTCAAGCATTTCAGGAGGTAGCATATGATTCAGAACCCATAGTACTGAAGGAAGAAGTCCAAGCTGCACTGAAGGAATTAACCAAAGGCAAGGCTCTGGGAATTGAAGGGATACCAACTGTGTTGTTTCAACAAACCTATGCAGTGCTTGAAGCACTTACTTGTCTATTTGGAAGTTTGGAAGATAGCTACCTGGCCAACTGACTGGAAGAGATCTATATTTGTTCCCATTCCAAAGTGACCTAATAGACTTCAGACATGATCTAACAATATCATTAATATCACACACAAGTAAATTTTCATTGAAAATAATTTTAAAATGGTTGCAGCAGTACATTAACAAGGAACTGTCATAAATTCAAGCCAGATTCAGAAGTGGACATTAAATTAGAATATCATTGCTGATATCAGATGGATTTGGGCTGAAAGCAGAGAATACCAGAATGCTGTGTTTATTCAGTACTCAAAGGCATTACACCATGTGGATCATAAATTTGATGAAGATTGGAAATTCCAGAACACTTCATTTTGCTCATATGGAACCTGTATACATCAGCATTGTATCCTTTCGCCAAACTTATTCAAACAGTACATTGACCAAATAATCAGAGAAGCAGGACTGAATGAAGAGAAGCATGGCATCAGGACCATAGAAACACTCATTAACAACCTTCAGTATGCAGATAACACAATCGTGCTTACTGAAAGTGAAGAAGATGTGAGGCACTTACTGATGAAGATGAAAGACTACAGCTTTTAGTTTGGATCACACTGCAGCAGAAAGTAAATAAAAATCTTCACAATGGGACCAATAAGCAGCATCCTGATAAATGGAGAAAACATTGACGTTATCAATTAATTTATTTACTTGGGTCCACAATTAACACCTGTAGAAGTGGTGGGGGTGGTTATTGAGTGCCACTGATTCAGTTCTGACTCATAGCAACCCTGTAAAAGGTTTCTGAGGCTGTAAATCTTTACAGGAACAGAAAGCCTCATCTTTCTCCCATGGAGTAACTGAGTAGCAGATTCTAACTACTGACCTTGTGTTTAGCAACCCCGTCGCTAATCTACACTACCAGAGCTCCTTATCCACAGAAGTAGCAGTCAAGAAATCAAGACATATTGCACAGGGCAAATATGCTGCAATGACCTCTTTAAAGTGTTGGGCTTTTGTTTTTTGTTTTTTTAAACTTTTATTGTGAATTGAGTGATAGTTTACATGGCAGAACATCAGTTTTGCTCTCAACCAATCACATCCTGTTTCATCGTAATGATTACAATCCCCTTTTTTGATGTACACAAAAAAAAATGCAGGAATATATAATCATTTAAACAACCAAAGGACACATTTTTCAAACCAGCCTCCTACCCATCAGCACATAGTCTTTCTCTATCCATGAGTCTAGCGTCCTCAGCTCTCTCTCTCTCCATGCCATTGTCTCTGCCTCCCTCTCTGGTATTGTTGCTTCTCTGGTTAGGATCCCACTTTCTGCTCATGCCCTTCCCTCTTGCTGGTCCTAGGGTCCACTGTTCCTGGAATGTATGATTAAATACTTCCCCCCTTTTTGTTACACATCTTCTACCTTTACA
>NW_006408519.1:43497018-43504779 GCF_000296735.1 Chrysochloris asiatica | reverse complement strand
AGACTGCAAAGTCGTTTGAACTGCAAGGTCAGTGGTTCAAGCTCACCAGATGCTCCTTGGAAACCCTATACAGAGTCACTATGGGTCGAAATTGACTTGACAGCACTTAACAACAACAACATGTACAAGCAAATACTGGACAATGAATAAGGTAGGCTAAAGAAAAATTGATGCCTTTGAGTTATGGTATTGTTGAAGAATATTGAACATACCTTGGGTTGCCAGAATAATTAACAGGTCTGTTTTGAAAGAAGTCCAACCAGACAGTTCCTTAGAATCAAAAATAATGAGACTTAGTCTCATCACATACTTTGGGCATGTTGTTAGGCGGGACCAGTCCCTAGAGAAGGGCATCATGCTTGGCAAAGTGGAGGGTGAGCAAAAAAGTGGAAGACCCCCAAACAAGATGGACTGACAGTAGCAGCAACAATGGGCTCAAACAACAATGATTGTGAGGGTAGAGCAGGACCCTGCAGTGGGTTGTTTTTATTAAGTGTCATCAAGTCAGTTTTGACTCATAGCGACCATGTCTAGGATATCTGAGAAGCAGTTGGTGGGTTTGACTTTGTGGTTCACAGTCCAGTACTGATCCTATGGATCAGAACTGATTTAAGGACGCCCGACAACAACAACAATAACAACACTTCTTTTGTGAAGAGATACTCTGTTGGCCAGAGGAAAACAGTACGACAGGGGTATTCGCCTTTGGCTGTCCATGCGAGAGAGCAGGTTCTGTAGACTCTCCGGGAGCACATGTGAGAGTGGGTTGGATGTGGGGGTTCTGATGCAGCCCAGCTGTCTTACCAGCTCCTTGTCTTATCTCTTCCTAGAATGACTGGGACTCCATCTGCGGTCCTTCCAGCACCATGCCATGTCTTGGGGGCGGTATAAGAAGGACTTGTCATTTTGGGACATTTGAAATGAGCTTCTTGGCCAAGATCACCCACCTCTTAGAATCAGCACCTCCAGACTGCCTGACCATCCTCCTTCTTCTCTTTCCCCTCATAATCTCCTGCCTGCCTGCAGCCATCTGGCCTTCCTGCCCTGAGCCCTCTGGTTTCTCCAGCCAGGCAAGAAGGTGATGCCAAATAAAGTTCTTCAGACTTTCTTCCAGTGGCAGGACAATGGCAGGAAAGCAAGGAAGTAGAACCCCCAGGCCTGTGAGGCTAATTGGCACTGATCCAAAAAGCATTAGAGGTGAAAGGGACCCTGAACCAAAACAAACAAAAAAAGGAAACAAATCTTTGAGCTGATTCTGACTCATGACAACCCTGTATGCCACAGAGTCAAACGTCTCCATAGTGTTTTCTTGGCTATAATCTTGACAAAAGCTTTTCTTCCACAGCAGTTGGGTTTGAACCACTGACCTTTAGACTAGTAGTTGAATGCAAACTCTTGGTGGCACCTTGCCTGAAGAGTCTAATCCTCTTGACCTTCCCACCACCATAACCTTGGAAGATGCCTCTAGAGCCATATAGTGGAAGGACTATACCTGAGGTTCAGGTGCCCCTCTGAGGAGGCGATTGAAACAGAGGATGAGAGGAAATAGCAGTTGTTCGATATCAACTGTCCACAGGAAAGTTGGTACACACAAGGTCCAAGGGGATATTTTTTCTATGGCATCTAATAGTTTCTGAAATAGTGTACCCTGGATTTGTTACATTTACAGTTGCTCTTCCTCTTCCTGCAGGCCAAGGACTTCTGTCTGCTTTGTTCATGGACATGTATTGGGTGTTAGAAGAGTTCCTGGCACCTGGTGGGCTTTCGACCCACATTTGTTAACAAAGAATGAGCAGAGGAAAGAGGAAGGCAGAGGATGACAGCAACTTGAAGCTGGGACTGATGTTGCCTGGGTGGGTAGCAAGCAGGCTGAGAGGTGGTGGGAAAGTGGGAAGGAAGGGGAGGAGGTAGAGAACAGGACACAGGGAAGGGCTGAGGTGAAAATAAGTCCCTGAGCTGTAAAAGAAGAATTAGAAACTCAGAATTCAGCATGGCCAGGACAGAGTGAGAGAGACAGTGTGTGACATGGTAAAATGAGAGGGAAACTGGCTGGTGGAATTAGGTAGGTATAGCATTGCAGGATAATGCACTGAACCACAAGGTTGGTTTGAATCCCAACATTCAAATGCACCAGTCACAAGGTTCAAATCCACCAGCAGCTCCTTAGAGACCCTAGGTCAATAGTACTTAACAACAAATGGGTGAAGAGAAGGAGCTGATCTTTATCTGAAGGGCCTTGCAAAACCATTGCCAGATTTTAAAACAATACTCTAGCATCTCAGAAGTAAATGGACAGGATGGGGTTGGGCCTCATCTGGTCTTCACAGAGGTCTGCGTGTTAATAGAATATCCTGGATTTACAGGTGATGAGACTAAGCCCCCAAGAAGAGACCATTGTGGTGCCTCAACCAAGAGGCATGGCTAGACTGGTGTGGAAGCACATCTCTGATGGTGGGAACTCTTGATTCAAGGCCCCATCACAACTCTGCTGTCTGCAGAATCTCTCAAATTCTAGCTTCATCAGAGTCAGCTGCAGCGCTGGTAAAGCAGATGTTATTGACCCAACTTCTGGAGATTTTGACTCCTCAGATGTGGGGTGGACCCAAGGAATGACATCTCCAGCTAGCTCCCCAGGATGCTCATGTTGCTGGTCCCAAGTCTCTTCGTACTTCCTTGAAGCCCTCCCAGCCTCATCTCCTGCAGAGGATGAGAGGAAATAGCAGTTGTTCGATATCAACTGTCCACAGGAAAGTTGGTACACACAAGGTCCAAGGGGATATTTTTTCTATGGCATCTAATAGTTTCTGAAATAGTGTACCCTGGATTTGTTACATTTACAGTTGCTCTTCCTTTTCCTGCAGGCCAAGGACTTCTGTCTGCTTTGTTCATGGACACCCTCCTATAATGCATATCCACCTTCCAGGCATATCCACCTTCCAGCTATACCCTGCTCTCCTTGCCTTTAAGTCTTTTTTTTTTTTTTTTTTTGAAGGATTACCACCACCAACACCACCCCCCCACCGACCCAGCTTCTCCTTGTCTGCTAGGCAAATTCCGGGTGATTACCCTCCTCTAAGAAGCCCTCTTCCTCTCCCCAGGCAGAATTAGGTGTCCCTCCTCTCTAGTTCTGCATTTCCAGAACACTTCACACTTATGTAGTTCAGATCACATCAAACTAACCAAGCCCACTGACACCGAGTCAGTTCCAACTCATAGCAACCCTGTATAGGGTTTCAGAGGCCGTAAGCCTTTCTGGAATCAGAAATCCTCATCTTTCTCTAAAAGATCGGCTGGTGGTTTGAACTGCCCACCTTGAAGTTAGCAACCCAGTGCTTATCCTAAATGCCACCAGGGTTCCCTTCATATCACATAATCTCTCTAACAAAATAGTGTCTGCATCCTTCCCCAAACTTGCCTGCATAATTTAAAACACATTTTCAATATTTGTTATGGCTAACTGCTGAGTTGGCCCCTAATTCATGGTGATTTGACATGAGACCATTGAGACCCATATGATTTTCACTGATGGATTTTTTTCAGAAGCAGATCACCAGGCCTTTTCTTCCTGGTCTTTCTTAATCTGAAAGTGCTTTTGAAACCTGTTCAGCATCATAGCAACATCCAAGCCTCCGCTAGCAAATGGATGGTGGCTTCCCTTGAGGTGAATTGTCTGAGAATTGAACATGGATCTCCCATTTACAGGGTTAGAATTCTACCAATGAATACCATTATCCCTTTTCAATAGCTGCCTGCTTACTTGTTAAGTGCCATCAAGTCAGTTCCAACTCATAACAACCTGGTATAGGATTTCAAAAAAAGTCATAATAATAATAGGTGGTGGGTTTGAAATGTCGACCATCCTATTCCAGTCCAGTGCTGTTCCTACAGTGCCATACCAGGACTCCAGTTCTTTCAATAGTTACTACAGAATACAGTAATACAGGCAGAAACCCCAGAGGTAGATATGATCATTTTCCTCTTCTTGTTGTTGTTGTTAAGTGCCATCGAGTCGATTCCAACCCATAGCGACCCTGTATAGGGTTTCCGAGGAGCAACTGGTGAGCTTGAACCGCTGACCTGCATTTCAATCGGCTTTGCAGTCTGGCGCATTAACCCACAGTACCACACCAACACTCCTGTTTTCCTCTTACTCAGATGATAAAACGGAGGACAGAGATGTTTAGTATTTTATCCAGGGTCACCCAGCCCCACACAAATGGTTTCATTTGCTCCAGGCCTGTACTGTCCACTCTGGTGACCATGTGTGATGATTGAACATTCTTGGTACAGTGACCCTGTGTATTCTTTCCATCTTCTTTTGATGCTTCCTGGGTCGTCCATTATTTTGGCCGTAGAATCCTTCAGTGATGCAACTCCAGGCTTGAATGTTTTCTTCAATTCTTTCAGTTTGAGAAAAACTGAGGGAGTTCTTCCCATTCAATGTTTGAACTCATGGATTTGTCAATATTTCATTCTGTTGCACACAGAGTTGCTGTGAGCTGAAACAAGTGGCTCCTAACAGAAGCAACTATGCTTCGAAGACTAGAAAGCAAAATAACTCATTTTCATCGACTACATGCTGAAACGACATTCTGGGTAAAATGGGCTCAATACCATATGTTATTCAAATTAATGTTTCCAGTGCTGTATCTTATTTTCTTAATGTGGCAACTAGAACATCTTAAATTGTGCACGTGGCTTCTGTTGTGTGGCTTCTGTTGTCTACTACAGCACCAGTTGCTCTTGAATCAACTCTGACTCACGGCGACCCCACATTTGTCAGAGTAGAACTGTGCTCCCTAAAGTTGTACTGACAACTTTAGTTTTCAGAAGTTGATTGCCAGGCCTTTCTTCTGATGTTCTTCTGTTTCGAACCTCCAAACCCTTCTGTTATCAGTTGAGTGCGTTAATCAGTTGCACCACCCAGCACACCTGCTTTTTGCTCTAAGTCCTGGGTAAACCAGAGCTTGTCATGTGCATGCTGATGTCTCCAATGCCTGACTCAATGGTTCTGTATGCAGACTAGGCTGCAGGGCAGCTCACTAGAATCAACTCCAAGCCCTAGATCTGGGGTTAGCCTTCTTTATCCCTGAACTCTTCAACCAGCAGCACATTTCTTCTGGAATACTGCCAGCACAGGGCCCGGCCAGCCAGCAGCACACTAACCGCAAGGCTGCTATTTATAGATGGTGCCTTGGTGGGCAGTAATAGCCCCTTGGAATTCTCTGCAGAAGTCCCTTTCGATGAGGGCTCTGCCTGGTTAGGAAAGCGAGGACCAATTTGTGAGTATTTTTAGGCCCTCCAGTGTACAGTCGGGAGCCCTGAAATGTGGATCTATTTTCTCCCAGAGAGCTGAGCACAGCTGCAGAGTCAAAAGTGGGCTTTTGCATGAGGGAAAATAATGAGCTCCTCTGTAAACAGGCCCAATGGAGGAAGTGGTATGAGCCTGTCTGCAGCAGGAGGGCCTGTAAGGTGCCTGGAGAAAGGATTCAGAAGCTCATAGAAGCTGCAGTTTCTGGGGAGTTCAGTGGGAACCAGTCAGTGTGAGGAGACTGGATTTCTAGGTCATTCTCCCAGTCTCTCACGGGTCATTCCTGAGCATGGCTTAGAGCCGACAGAGAAAAATGACCAAAAAATAAGAGCCATCTCTGAGAGCTCTAGGAAAAAGTGGAATTGTCATGGTTGAGAAGCATTGGTTTATAACCCTGGGTCTGCATGCAAAGACTCTGTCTCTTCTTTTTCATCAAAGCAGGGTTCCCTATTCCACGATGCACAGTGCTGTGGGACGGGCCACCATGGGTCCAACCACAGTTCTGCAGACCCCACTGGAGCCCCCGAGCTGTGCTCCAACACAAGAGTCTAGCTTACCACATCTGGAAGTACAGCCGATTGCAGAATAGGTGTGGTGTTCTGACCTCTCTGAGATAGGATGGTGTGGGCGTTCCCCATCTCCATTTTACCTTTGGATTGCCTCACTCACAGGCTCACATGCACACATCTTATAGCTTCTAAGGTACTTGACATGGTGTTTACCATGGGCACCATCACTCAAATGTGACTACTATCTGTTTTCACTCGAGGAAACCAAGGTGCAGAAAGGTTCATGAACTTGTTTGTGCATCAGACAGATAGAGAGGTAAAGACAATCTAGAAGATGGAAAGTCTACAGGGACATAAGTGTCCCACATAATCCTACCCCAAAGTCCTGGGTACCACATAAAATGTATCCAAATCCACATTTCACAATACAATCTCAGTAAGGCTGCCTGGTTCTATATGCTTTCCATTATTAAAAACACTCAGCAAAAAGTTCAAAGTGGAAGACAACTGGTCATGAGAGGGTTAACCCTTATGTTGGACAGGGGTGGTCAGGACCAAACACTGGTCAGCTAATGTCCAGGCTTATGGTTCTGTCCATGAACAACAGCCTTCTTCAACAATCATGCCACAAATATATCTAAGATGTGTTTTCATGGAAGAGATCAACATATGTGCTCATTCCAAAGAAACCAGAATGCAGAAATTACAGAGCAGTAACTTCAGTATCAAGGAGTTCAAAACTACCAAAGGTTCCATGGGAGAAAGATGAGGAGTTCTGTTCCGGTAAGATTTACAGCCTCAGAAACCCTGTGCAGGGTCACTATGAGTCGGAACCGACTCCACGGTACATAACAACAACATCAACATCTTCAGTATCACACACAAGTAAGATCATGCTGCAGAAAATGCAGAATGGTTGCAGTAGCGAACAGATACACCTCCTCTCTAGTTTTGGGCTTTCACAACTCCAGTTTACTGTCGCTCATATCATACACCCTGTAATAAATTTGTGTGAGTATCCCTCCCCCATTGGGTCTTGGTGTGGTGCTACAGAATCAACACTGGACTATGAACTGCAAGGTCAAACCTACCAGTTGCTCCTCAGAAACCCTGTATGGTGTCACTATGAGCTGAAATTGACTCCACAGCACTTGCTTACAACATCCATCCAGCTCCTGTAGTTGGCTATGTAGTTATAACTAACACATATTCAATATTAAGTAGGGGCCCATTTGGCAGCTAACTGTAAGTCAGGGGGATCTGACACGAGATCACTGAGCTCCCCTAGGGTTTTTATTGACAGAGTTTTCAGAAGTAAACCTTTCTTCCTGGTCTGTCTTAATCTGAAAGCTCTGTTGAAACCTATTCAGCTTCATAACAACAAGCAAACCTCCACTGACACATGGATGGTGTTTGCAGCCAAGGGCCTTGAGACCTGTTGGGTGCACCATGTGCCAGGTGTTTCCATGCATTAACTCCTTCACTCCTCAAAACATCTGCATGAAAGATGTGATGCTTAGAAAAGGGAAGCCTGCTTCCAGGTAAAGACATAGCATTAGAGCGAGTGTTTGGCTCTTCTGTATCTTAATATTCCACCACCATGATGATGATGGATGATGACTATGAGCAAGAAGGGAATGCAGTGACTCCATATGACTATGAACCACAGGGTCCACGGTTTGAGCCTGCAAGCTGCACTGTGTGAGAAAGACTAGGTTTTCTGTTTCCATAAAGATTTAAAGCCTTGAAAACACTACACAGGGTTGCTGTAAGTCAGAACCAACACAACGGTATTTAATAACACTACCAACAACAACATGAGCCAATTTAAAGGAGTGCTGGTGGTTCTGTTCGATAAGCAGGATTGCTAACTGCAAGGTCAGCTGCTCAAACTAACTAGCTGCTCCTCAGGAGATAGATGGGGCTTTCTGTTCCTGTAAA
>NW_006408519.1:43492134-43493404 GCF_000296735.1 Chrysochloris asiatica | reverse complement strand
CCACTACACTACCAGTAACATATTATAGTTGAAAATATTTAGAACAAAAGTGGCCTCACTACCAACAAGAAAGAAGTGCTAGGAGTGGAATGCATCCTTTGGACCTGGGTATTCCTGCTTTAAGAACCTTCTAGTCCCAGGAGACAGAGAGATGGAACACTGGCAGGATGGCAAACGATGATGAGAATTAGTGGCAGAGAAATGGCAGCAACAGAGTCAGCAGAACCAGCAATTGGTAGGACACAGACTAGCGGGCTTCCCAAACCACAGAGAAGGCAGCTGATTGGCTTTGGACAGGTTTGTTGGTGCTGTGGGTTGCCTCCAGGCACTTACAGAGTGAGAGAGCTGAGCAGCTCTGGGCTGAGGCCTGTTAGCAAAGTGAGGTGTCTCTGGGAAGTTATTGGTGATGCTAAAGAGCTTTGCAATACTTGACAGACCAGGGCAGGGAGTAGGCTGACCCAAGAGACACACAGGGTATATGGGCAGGAGAATCCTGCCTGTGGGCACAGCCCAGAAGCTGTCATGAACAAAGAACTGTAGCCTGAGTCATCCCTGATCCTGAATTATAATATAATCTGTTACTTCCCTAACTTGTTGTTGTTAGGTGCCATTGAGTCATTACCGACTCATAGCGACCCTATGCACAACAGAATGAAACACTGCCCAGTCCTGGGCCAACCTCACTATTGTTGCCACGCTTGAGCCCATTGATGCTGCCACTTTGCCAAGCCATCCTTGTGGGGGTCTTCCTCTTTTTCTCTGACCCTCCACCTGACCAAACATGAGATCCTTCTCCAGCAACTGGTCCCTCCTAACAATATGTCCGAAGTATGAGTGGCAAAATTTGGCCATCCTGGCCTCCAATAAGCACTCTGGCTGCACTTCTCCCAACACATATCTGTTTGTTCTATAACAGTCCATGCCACTTTCAATATTCTCCTCCAACACCATAACTCAAAAGCATCTATTCTTCTATGGTCTTCCTTATTCACTGTCCAGTTCTCACATGCATATGAGGTTACCGAAAATACCATGGCTTGGGTCAGGTGCACCTTAGTCCTCAAGCTGACATCTTTGCTCTTCAACACTTTAAAGAGGTCTTCTACAACAGATTTGCCTAATGCAATATGTCGTATGATTTCTAGACTGTTGCCTTAATGAGTGCTGATAGTTGATCCAAGAAGAATGAAGTCCTTGACAACTTCAATCTTTTCTCTGTTGATAAGAATGTTGTGAATGTTGTTTATTGGTCCAGTGGTGAGGATTTTTG
>NW_006408519.1:43483469-43492034 GCF_000296735.1 Chrysochloris asiatica | reverse complement strand
AAAAAAAAAAGATTTACAGCCTTGAAAACCTATATAGGATCACTCGCTGAGTCCAAATAGACTCAATGACCGTGGATTGCATTTGGATTTATGAACCTGTTTATTATGGTGTTGCTCTTGTTAGGTGCTGTCGAGTCAGTTCCGACCCATAGTGACCTTGTATAGGAGCAACAGGTGAGCTTGAACTGCTGACCTTGCAGTTTAAATGGCTTTGCAGTCTGGTGCATTTACCCAAGCCTTTGACTGAATTAACCCACTTGGTGTGCACAAAGTCTATAAGGAAAGTCTAAGCATTTATTTCACTTTAAACAAGAGAAAACTGAGCCAGAGAGATGCTAAATAGCTTGCCACAAAACCCACAACTATAAAGCAATGGCACATTCCAGACAGCTTGTCTTCAGATCTTGTGACCTTAATCCTATCATGATCCGTGGGATCTACAGCGCCCCCTACAGTTCCTGCCTCTGGGGTGTATGGCAGTGACCTGTATAACTGACACAAAGAAAGCGTGCGGCAAACTCCTGGTTTTGCAGGGTGTTTATGCGGCGAAGCTTCCTGGAGGTGTGATTTTGCACAAATTTTGTCTCTTTTGACTTTTTAACCAGGAGATAAGCCTTTTAGGTATAATTCCTGGACCTTGTGTGTTATTTGGAAGTTACCTTTCTCACAACAAATCCATGTCCACACAAAGATCACATTTTGTTGTTGTGTTGTTGAGTGACGTCAAGTCAATTCTCACTCACAGCAACCCTGTACAGAGTTTCCGATGAGCAGCTGGTGGATTTGAACTTCGGACCCTGCGGTCTGCAGTCCAGTGCTGATACTACTGCACCACACCAGGATTCCATATTTTCAGGTGCCCTAAATTATACGCACCTGTATAAGGATCAGTGTGGTGCAGAGTCCACAGGAACACGAGTGTCTCAGCATCATTTTACTGTCACAGTCCAGAGGACCCTGGGTATCCCACATAATAAGTATCCAGATCCATATTTTATAACAAAATTTCAGAAATGGTTCTTGTTTTGGCATTCCTTCCATTAATGAAAACATAGGGTATCAACAAAGAATTGAAAGCAGAAACCAATTCGGTCATGAAAGGGTTAACTACTGCTGCTTATGAAAGAAACAAGGAGTCCATCAACAGAAAAGCCAGGGAGAGTTGAGGAAGCTCTTGAGAGTTCTGGGAAGGGCACATGGGGGAACAAGAATCAATGTCACTGGGTGGGTGGAGCCTCAGCTCAGTGCCTTGCTAAAATGAGATGTGTGTGAGAAGTTATATCCTTCACCAAAGGTCAGGAGAGAAGTCCAGAACAAAGGGGGCTGGGTGAGACTGATAGATGAATTAATGCAGACAGTATAGAAGGCTTCAAAGAAAATGTAATTAATAATCTTAGAGAAATAAAAGGAGATCCTATAATCCATAAAACAAGAAAAAATACAATCACAAAATAACATTTAAAGAATTAAAATGAGAGTTCTTGGAAATTAAAAATAAGATGACTCAATTTTCTTTAATGCAAAATATGTGCTTGATAATAAAGACAAGAAAATTTCCCAGAAATGAGAATAAAAGGAATAAGCAATTGACAATAGAAAAGAAAAAGACAAGAAAGTTGAAACAGTAATCCAGGAGGTTGAACATCCCACTAACAAGGGTTTTGAGAAAGAGAAATCAAAGAAAATAGAGGGGAAGACATTATAACAGAAACAAATTAAAAATATTTCCTAGAATGGAAGTAAGTACATAACTTCTTTCTGAGCATAAAATTAAAATGTATCAAATGAAAGCACATCATTATGAAATTTCAGAAGAAAAAAGATCGTAGATGATTTGGAGGGAAATGAAATTATAGAAAAAAGATAATGGGAAGAACATGAACACATTGGGTTTTTCAACATACGGAGCTAAGAAAATAGGAGTGGAATTTTTTTAAAATTTGAAGGGGAAAACTTTACAACTTAGGTATCTATGTTGTTGTTACCAAGTGCCATTGAGTTGGTTTCAACTCATAGTGGTTTTTTTGACTCACAATGTTTCCTAGGAGTGGTTAATGAGTTTGAACCACCAACTTTGAGATTCAAATCAACCTTGCAGTTGAGTGCTTGTCCCACAGTACCATACCTGACTCATATACATATATGTGTGCATGTGTGTGTGTGTGTGTATATATATCTGAATCCTGGGATAGCACTGCAGTATAATGCACTGAACCACAAGGTCAGTTTGAATTGCAAAATCGGTGACTCAAACTCCCCAGCCTCTCCTCACAAACCCTATAAAAGGTCACTATGAGTTGGACCCGACTCAAGGCCACTTAACAACAAGACATCTATATAATCATCCAGATTTTAAAACAAGTGTGAGCACACAATGAAGAAATAGACAAACATACCAAGTTTCACAAATGTGATTCACATTCACTTCACCCTTTCTCAGGGATGCTCTGAAGGATGTGCTCCAATGAAACAGAGGAGTAACCACCCAGCAACAGAGATTCCATTGCCAAGGAATGATGGCCTGCAGACAAGGAATGTCTGTAGGCTTTTCTAGAGTTAGATTAATCCAGATAGGAACAGGGGGGTGGAGGCTCCAGGAATCTCAAAGCAAAACATAGAGTGAGGAGAGACACAGTAGAGAGTGGTTCTGATTTAACAGAGCTGTTGTAAGGCATGAGAAAAATTGTTGTTGTTGTTAGGTGCCATCAAGTTGGTTCTGACCCATAGTGACCCTATATACAACAGAATGAAACATTGCCTTGTCCTGTGCCAGCCTCACAATTGTTGTTACACTTGAGCCCATCGATGCTCACACCATATCGATCCATCTCATACTGGGTCTTCCTCTTTTTCACTGGCCTCCACTTTACTGAGTATGATGTCCTTCTCCAGGGACTGGTCCCTCCTGGTAATATGTCCAAAGTATGAGAGACAGTCTGGCCATCCTGGTTCTGGTTGTGTTTTTTCCAACACAGATGTGTTTGTTCTTCTGGAAGTCCTTTTAATATTCTTCTCCAACACCCTAACTCAAATGTATCATTTCTTCCATGGTCTTCCTGATTCACTATCCAATTTCACTTGAGAAATTTTTGTTATACAATAAAGCCATAAACAATGTGTACTCGGTCCTTGGGTTGTACCAACATTTAAGCATGTGACTATTAATGGAATGTTTAGCATTTGAACCCACCAAGAGGTACTCTGACTGACAGGTCTGTTGATTAGCTTCTAAAAGGTGACATCCTTGAAAACCTTATGGAGCGGTTCTACTCGGAACAAATGGGACTGATCCAATGCCAACTAAAAACAATAGCAACTCTGTTCTAATCACTTTCTATATACTCAGCTAAGTCAAGGAAAACTCAGCAATTATTAAGTCAAGGAAAACCTAAGCACTTTATAAAAGAATTAAATGGAGCCATTGCACATTACTAAGGAACCCTGGTAGTGTAGTGGACTGTGAGTTGGGCTAACAACCACAAGGTCAGCAGTTCAAATCTACTAGTTGTTCTGCAGGAGAATATTCTAGTTGTTCTGGAGAAAGATGAGTCTTTCTGCTCCCATAAAGATTGACAGTCTCAGAATCCCTATATAGAATCGTTACAAGTCAGAACCGAATTGGTAGTTTAAAATCACCACCATCATTGTATGTCACTAGGCTCCACAGAAGAAAGAGGAGGCTGCCTGCTTCTGTAGAGATTTATAGTCTCAGAAACCCTATCTGGGGTCACAATGAATCGAAATTGACTTGTGAATTTGGGGGTTAGATCCATCAGTAGATACTATGCACATAAGTATACTTATGACACCACTCAATTTAGATTTGAACTTAAAATGAGACATGACCACTTTGAGAGAATGGGGAAGAAGAGATTAGGAGAAGCGCAATTCCTCACCTACCACATGAGAAAGCCAGCAGAAAATGCCTAGAACTTGACCTAATAAATAAATATAAAAACTTAAATTATGAATGTATCTATTAGATGAAATAGCTAAAAGAGTTTAATAAAGGTATGTCCTGTGGAGATAAAATCATTTAAGGACAACAATATATACTTGAATCTTTTGTACATATCTCCTTTATTGGGCACGTACCCCCACCCCAGCCCCAATTGTTGCAGGTTTGGCCACTAATACTCATGGCTACATCCTTTCCAAGAAAAAATCAGCCAACAGCAGCAGTCTTACTTGGAAATGTCTGAAAGGCTATTTCCTGTAGGGCAGTACCTGGCCAGGGGCTACCTGCTATGGGGTACAAACCCTGCCTCCTTTCCCTCAAGGTAGGACAAGTCAGGGTACCAGTTGTTAGAGATTGAACTGTGTCCTTCCAAATGATACGCTGATTTCCTTAGCCCTTCCCCAGTGAATAGACCTTGTTTAGGCACACAGAGTGCTTTCTTTGCAGACATTATCAGTTAACAGTCTTGCCAATGTGGGATGGGTCCTAATCCTAACCCCTTCTGACTGGCATCTAATGAAAGGGTGCATTAAACATAGAAACCAATTCACAACACAGGAGGAAAAACACCATGGGAAGATTCAACTACAAGAAGGAGGAGAAGAAGAATAAGAGAAGGAAGAAGAGGAAGAAGAAAAATGAATACCAAGTATTATCAGTAGTAACAGGAAGCAAGGCAAAAGGCATAGAACAGTTTCTCTCTAAAAGCCCTCAGAAGTAATCAATCTGGCCAATACCTAATTTGGACTTCTAGTTTCCAGACTGTGAGAAAATAAATCCATGTTTTATAAAGCCACCTACTTTGTGAGTGCTTCTTATAACAGCCCTAGGAGACTAAGACACTAAGAGTAAGATACCTAAGACACTAAGCTTTAGAGCTTCCATAGGCTAAGACTTTGTTGGACTTCAGTTGAAGCTACCTCCTTGCTTACTGCTTAACTTCTTCAGCTGCCCTCTTCTGCTTCTTCGTTTCCTGAGATTTCTTCTGAGAGTACTCCATCAGTGAATCACTTGCACAAGGCTCTAGGTCTCTGGCTTTGCTTTTGGGAAGCACAACCTCACACAGTTGGTTCTAGGAATTCAAGGATAGGATTCTGGAGTTGAATCACTTCCCAGCTGCTGGTAATGAGGACCAATTGCTGGCTTTCGGTGGAGAACTGGTAGCCCCTGACATCTGAGTGAATGCATTTTCTAATCCACTGGGTCTACGGTAGTGATCTAAGCCCCCTTGTTAAAAGACAGTGTCTCCACTCTATCAATATGAGGGTACATCAAAAAGTACTGCTATTAGGGTTTAAGTTCATGCATACATGATTTATTCAAAACAAAATCTGTTTAAACATGTCTCTGCAATCAGTGGATGGCCACTGATTGTCTTACTCTCATTAGGGTGATGATGTTATGTGCTGTCGAGTCCTTCCCAACTCAAAGTCACTCTGCGTAGGATTTCCAAAGTTATAAATCTTTTTGGGAGCAGAAAGCCTCATCTTTGACTGGTGGGGTCAAACAGCTGACCTTGCAGTTAGCAGCCCAACTTGTAATCCACTATGATATCAGGGCTTTTCCTCATTAGGGTGCCTTCCAAAAAAAAGGACCAATCAAGGCAATGTCTTCAGAGAGGATCTAAAGAATCACAAAGAACACACTTTAGAGAACTGGAGATATCTACCAGAAGAAAAGCTTAAAGACTTGAAAGTGGCTGTCCCTGTGAAGCAGAGCATACTGTGTGTATGTGACTCGGGAGGGGGACGAACAGGCTGCTCTTTTCTTTATAAAAATGTTTGATTCTATTTTGTTTTGTTGAGCTCAGGTGGATCAGTGTTAACACAGTTAACACTGAAAGGTTGGTGGTCACCAACTAAGTCACCAACTGCTGTCTGAGAGAAAGAAGTGACCATATGCCTCTATAAAGATGGCAACCTTGGAAACCTTATGGGGCAGTTCTACTCTGTTCTATAGGGTCACTATGGCAGTGGACTTGACTGGATGGCAGTGTGTGTAGGCTTGGTAGCTAGCCACAGGAACTGAGAGGAACAAAACTAATATTTCCAAAGAGAGGTCCCCATCTGTGTAGAAATGTTGAGAAAGGCCAAAGAAAAGATACATATAAAACATAAAGATTTTAGAAATAACCTCTAATACAGCTTTAGAGAGTTTCATGATCTTTTTGGGACAGGTACCTAGGGCAGACATGCAATTCTGCAGGACCAGGCAAATAAATCCCTGCGTCTAAAGACTGTTTATCCCCTGTGGGTCTCTGTGGACACTGACTCTGGATATTCTGAAGTTTCAGCTCCTATAGATGGAAAGATCAAAGGTCCAGAACCAAAACAAAATGAAATCCGTGCTGGAAGTTGCGACCAAGGCAACAGTTTTGCTGTGTCCTGTGACTTACAGTAGAAGCGCAGATGAGCTTTCTGATGAAGGCTGTTCTCAGGCTGGGCTGGTGAGGCAGGTCTGTGATTTCAGGAGCCAGTTGGAGAGAAAGGGAGCTGGATCTGTCAGCTCTTGGTACTTAATTCAGAAGGATGAGCAAAGGATGGCAGGATGATGGATAATTCTCTATGATAGTTATACATATTCTGAAGTGAGAAAGCAACCAGAGTGAGAAATGAGATGTGGGACAGTGGAGAAGAATGTCAGCAAATAGAACCAGGTCAGGGAAAGGATAGCATTCAAGCAATCAGAGCTAAGATGGTTAGATTTCAGCTAACTAAATCTGGCTACATGGTCTTCACAGCATGGAACAATGATGAGATGAATGTTCACGGTGCACTGGGTTTGGTAGGAAAGAACCCTGTGACTGATGAGGAATACTGGCCATGGGCCAAAAAGGAGCTTCATGTTTTCTATTTGTCTTTAGCAATTCTCAGAAAACGAGCTTGTCTCTCCCCAGGGATCAGCATTCCAAGATATGTTGGGGAAAGGTGGACTTGTTAAGACCTAGAAAACAAATGACTCTGTTATATTCTTTTCCAACAGGGAAAGGTACATACTTGTGTTACATTTACAAAATGAATGGACCTAACTCAAGTTGTATTATTCAATGAAAATTAAACAAAAGGCAATGTGACATTTGAGTTCATTTTCATCCAGTTTTGTGTATACAAGTATCTTCATTTCTTAGAGCTGCCATAATACAAATGAGTGTCTTTTAAGAACAGAAATGTACTTTCTCACAGTTTGGTGGACTCGATGTCTGAATCCAAAGAACCCATTGTCATGGATCGAATTGCACGCCTCCAAAATATGTGTCAATCAATTCCAATGGTCGCGCTAATGGAGGGGGCGGCAGCTGAACGATGTGCGAGAACTGTGCAGACCTGGTGGACATGTTAAATGAAACCCAGACCATGGAGCGGCGGGGTGAGAGGTGTCTGGAGACCAGTTCGACAGGGGGACACTGCCTAGCGGGAAGAGACTGCAGTGGCCAGCCAGGCTGTCCTACTTACCCTGGACGTGAGGGTGCTGTCGCAGCCTAGCCATTGGATCGTGGCTTTGAGGCGGGGTCGACCAACTTAGAGACCCACAAGCGCAGCCCAAAGCGTCTCATTACAACACTTTAACCCCTGCTGCGCTTCCGCCTCTTGACTGACATGACATCTGAGGATGGAAATCCCACCTTTGAGCCAGACTTAAGGGCCTTAGCGCAAGGAGATTCGTGTTTAACAGTGACCACACAACCACCACTCGTCTGCCTGTCATGCTGTGGTGGTTTGAATTGCTGTGATTCTGAGGGCTATGCCACCGGTATTTTAAATAACCAGCAGGGTCACCCATGGTGGACAGGTTTCAGATGAGCTTCCAAACAAAGACAGACTAGGAAGAAAGAGTGACAAACGACTTCCGAGTTGCTAGTCACTGAAAACTCTATGAATAGCAGAGAAACACTGTCAGATACCGGACGGAAGGTGGGAAGGCACTCAGAATGTGACTGGGGGAAAAAAAAAAATGCCTCCTCCAAGTAGAAAAAAGCTCACAGAACCTTCATTTGCTAATGGGCCACAAATCAAAATGAAGAGAAACAGCTGTAAACACCCATTGAAAATCGGAACATGGAATGTATGAAGTATGAATCTGGGAAAATTGGAAGTTGACAAAAATGAAATGGAACACATCAACATCAATATCTTAGGCATTAGTGAGCTGAAATGGTCTGGTATTGGCCATTTTGAATCTGACAACCACATGGTTTACTATGCAGGGAATGACAAGTTGAAGAGGAATGGTGTTGCGTTCATCGTCAAAAAGAACATATACAGATCAGTCATGAGGTACAATGCTGTAAGTGATAGGATAATATCCATGCGCATACAGGGAAGCCCAGTTAATACCACTATTATTCAAATTTATACACCAAACACTAAAGCCAGTGAAGTTGAAATAGAAGAATTCTACCAACTTCTTCAATCTGAAATCGATCAAACATGCAATCAAGATGTATCGCTCATTACTGGTGATTGGAATGCAAAAACAGGGAGCAAAGAGGAGGGACCAGTAGTTGGAAAATTTGGACTTGGTGATAGAAATTATGCTGGAGAACAAATGATAGATTTCTGCAAGACAAATGATTTGTTTATTTCAAATACCTTCTTTAGACAGCATAA
>NW_006408519.1:43472219-43478658 GCF_000296735.1 Chrysochloris asiatica | reverse complement strand
TTTTAAGTCCTCTTCATTTTTGGCAAACAAGGTTGTATCATCTGCATATTGCAGGTTGTTAATGGGTCTTCCTCCAATCCTTATGCCACGTTTTTCTTCATATAACCCAGCTTCTCAGATTATTTGCTCAGCATACAGGTTGAATATGTATGGTGAAAGAATACAACCCTGTTGCTCACTTTTCTTAATTTTAAACCATTCATTACTTCCCTAATACACCCCATAATTGTGAAGAACATGGAAAAAATAGGATCATGGTTACGTTAGAAAACTTCAGGGCACACAGTTTTTATTCTATAGCTTAGGTTTAGTGAATTCCAATCTATTTTAGGATTTTGAAGTTTTATTTGTAACCTGTCAAATTAGCAAAGATATATTTAGAAGCTAAAACTGAATGTTGAAAGGGTCAGTGTATCAAGCATGCCCATAACAAGACCAAAGTCCCTCTAACTCTTGACTTTGGATTAATTAGACATTTCTTGAAACACTGAGACAAAATGGAAAACAGCCCACTGAAATTGCAATAAACAAATTAAGCCACCCCCACCCCCTCACCCTCACCATGCCACAAACTGCTGCAAACTGATAAGTGATTAAAATCAGTGTTTGAATAATCAGGAAATTGGATGATTTACTAAAATTGTCCTTTAGCAAACAACTGTCAAGTTGGGTTTTAGTGAATGGATTTTCATCAAGATGACCCAAGGCCTCATCTATACACTTGGGAATTTGCAGAGCTTGGCATTTAACACAAGCTCAATGTGCTTCCTGGGGACAAACAATCTGAAGCTCCTGTCCCAGTTAGAAACAAAAAGTTAAAGGAAACTGTTGGGTTGGAATGGGATGTTTACCAATTGCCTTTCAGTGAAACTGTCAAGATTGCAACTATAGAACCAAAGAGTTGTAGATTCCAGTGTATCCAGAAGTACCTTAAAGAAAGACTTGTGATCTACTTTAGAAAAATCAACCACTGAAAACCTCATGGAGCACAGTTCTATTCTGACACAGATGGGGTCTCTCCATGAGTCAACATCAACACACACACAGCCACAACTGTGTGTGTTCGATGGACACCTATTTCTGTTTCTGGAGTCCTAGTGGCACTATAGGACAAGAACTGGACTGCTAACCACAAGGTTTGCAGTTCAAACTCAACATGAGAAAAATGAGCTGTCTTCTCCTGAAAAGATTTACAGCCCAGAAATCCTATACAGTGTTATGAGTTGAAATGAACTAGATGGCACTAGGTTTGTTTGTTTTTCTAGTCATTTCTAAGGAGCTCTAATGGCATAGTGGGTAAAGGGCTCAGTTGCTAACAAAAGATCCAATAACCACTCCATGTGCAAAAGATGTGGCAGTCAGCTTCTGTAAGATGACAACCTTGGAAACCCTGTGGGACAGTTCTACTCTGTCCTATAGACTTGCTATGGGTCAGAAGTTACTTGAACACACACAGCCAGCTAGGTCGACTTAATTTCTACTGCTTGCTCTCAGAGGAGATGCAGCTGACCTATCCAGGTCATTTGAGGATTCAGGTAAAAGAAACACTTAGAGAGCAGGAGGGGGCCTTGGGAAGGGCTCTTTATTATCTCTGGGCATTTCCACTGCGCACCATGAACTCTTCACCTCTGGACTCCTGAGGACCAGAGAGGAGACAACTGTCAGAGGCAAGAGAAGATAGTAACGCAGAGCCTTTGCAGGTGAGACAGGCAGGAATATGACAAAACCCTGACACAGGAGCCGCTAATGAGCCTTGCAGTATCATTAGTATTGGGAGTCACCCAGAACCTACCAGCTCTGCCACCCAGAGCCTTGGGAGTGGTCTGCTAATGAACAAACTGGCACATGTGCACCTAGATCCAGAATCATGGTGAGAACCTGGGAAAGACACTAGGGAGAAGCTCAACAGCCCTGCAGGCTGTGTCAAAGAAAAAAAGACTCAAATACTTTGCATGAAGACAAGTAACCGAAACATGGTAAGACTGCAGGCTGACAAAGACAGGAGAACTGTGAGACCCAGAACAACATGGCAGGTCCAGCAAGTTCCAGCTCTCAAAGGTTTCACTGTATCTGTAAGCAGCAAGTAAGTATAAAACCTCCAGAAAAGGAGATTTCCTCTCTCCCTTCCCTTTTCTTTACTTCTTTCCTTCCTCCCTGTTGCCTTCTGCCACTGGTCTTTGCTCATCCTTCCTGCCATAACCGAGCCCAGTTTCCTCCATGACAGGCTGCAGGGTGGCTGTAATTACAGATGGACGCGTTTGCTCACTTGTTTAATTTGTGTGGCTCCCTCCTCCCATACATCTGTTCAGGCATTTCTCTGATTGTCCTCCCTTCCAGCCCCAGGGAAGTACTTTCTGCCCCACTTCCTCACTAGCCCTGTGCCCCAACAGCTGGCTGGGCTGAGGTCCCAGCATGCCTTGCAGCTGCACCTGTCCCAGTTAATGACAGAGGTGGTGTGAGGAACAAAGGAGATGGCTGATTTCTTCCCAAACCCCAACCACCATCGCACTGGAGTGTCTTCTGTGTGCTTTGCCCCATACTCAAGCCAAGAGCTTAGTCCCCACAGCTCAGTTTGTCCCAAACAGCAGAGGAACTTGTCTTGCCAAAGGCCCCAAGGCAATTCTTCTCTGTTGTTCAGACGTTGGCAACACAACATTAAGCAGCATGACCTTCCAGAGGAGGCTGCCTGCATATGACACCAGGTCCAGGGAAACTAAGTGAGAAGCACAGGATGTCAGCAAGAAGGGGATGAAGCTGCACACAAAGTTCCTGTCCCCAGTGTTGGTTTTCTTTTAGCTTCTAGGCTTGGCTCCTCCTTCCATTTTCAAAGCCAGCAGCTTAGCATCCTCAAATCTCTCTATCTCCTTTCTCAGCTTCTGCCACCACCTCTCCTTCTCTGTCACTGACCCTCTGTCCTATAAATCCCTTCATGTTTATACCGGGTCCACCTGAGTATTCCAGAGTACTCTCAAAATCCTTAAAGTTCCTGGGTGGTCCAAATGGCTAATGCACTCAACTGCTAAAGTCCAGGTTGATGTTTCAAGTGCACCCATCAGAGCTTTGGAAGCCAGGTCTGAAAACCTAGCCATTGGAAACCCTATCAGCACCATTCTACTCTGATCCCCATGGGGTCAACTACAACAGCAACTTGTTCTGGTACTCGGGATCCTTAAGTTCATCACATCTGCAAAAGTGCCTTTCACCATGCATAGTCACAGGTTCCAGAGATTAGGGTATGGATGGTCTTAGAGACCAAGGAACTCCCTAGCAAACCCAACTGACAGATGAGAAAACTGAGATGTGACCACAACTCATCTTATATGTAGACCAACCTGGAGCCCAAATCTTTCCACTTAGAGGCCATGCTCTCTCTGTTTAAGAGGCTGCTTCCTTTGTTGTTGTTAAGTGCTGTTGAGTTGGTTCTGACTCACAGTGATCCTGTAAAGGGTTTCCAAGGAGCAGCTGGTGAGCTTGAACCGTCAACCTTGTGGCTCAAACTCACCTTGCAGTCCAGGGAATTAACCAGTAGCATCACACCAGCACTCCAGGCTACTTCCTAGAGCCCTCAAAAGAAATACACTCTGCAAACCATCCCAGGAGGGACAGACAAGAGCTCTGTCCAGTCACGTAGAATGAAATGACTTTAAGTTCACCCTGAGGTAGAGCTTCCCCAGGGTGTTTGGGAAGGACAGGTAGGAAGGAGAAGTTAGGAAGAAAAGAGAACTTTGGAGGAGTGTTGAGGAGGGTGTCCTTGAACTGGGATGCTCGGAAGCTGGCTGGGGTTGGAGGTACCGCCTCACCTACATCTTCTTTATATATATGTATATATTAGTGCAAGTATGTACAGACCAAACTGTACCATTTCAACAATTTTCATAATAGGGCTTCAAACAGCTCATGGGAAAATGGAATGAAAAGAGAGTGGAATTTTTCCGTGAACTTTTTGAAGTCCCTCATATGTACAATTCAGTGGCATTAGGTCTTCAAGTTGGGTCATCATTCTCTGTATTCTTTGCCACATCATTCTATCACCATTAACAAACTCAATGCCCCCAAAAAAGTTTTTCCCATCCCATGTTGTATGGTGGAGGGGTAGGGGGGTGGCTCTTTGAAGCTGTTTATGTTTCTTAAGATTTCCTAAGAAACATTTGGACTTCTGGTATGGCACTGTAGAAACAGCACTGGACTGTGAACTGTACAATCAGTAGTTCAAACCCACCAGCTGCTCCTCAGAAATCCTATACAGAGTTGCTATGAGTCTGAGCTGACTTGATGGCACTTAAGAGCAACATGAAGAACCATTACTGAACACTGGTAATGGGCCCAACCAGGAGATGAAGGAAAAATTCAAAAGTCCAGACTAGCTCAGGTTCAGATGTGGTTTTTAGCTGCTATTGAGTCAGCCCCAGCTCCTGGTGACCCCATGCCCTTCAGATCATTGTGATACATATGGTTTCCACTGGCTGATTTTCAGAAGTAGATCATCAAGCCTTTCTTCCTAATTCAAGTTAGTCGGGAAGCACTGCCAAAATTTTTCTAGCATCAGAACAACACACAAGCCTCCATCAACAGATAGGTGCATTTATGAAATACATTGGCCCAGACTAGAACTGAGGTCTCCCACATGGGAGTTGAGAATTCTACCACTGACCCATGATTAATCCTCAGGCTCAGATGTCCCAAACCTAGGTGTCACTGAGTCGATTCTGGCTTATAGTGACCCAATAAGACACAGTTGAACAGATCTACAGAAGCAAGCAGCCTCATTTTTCTTCTGCGAAGTAGTTGGATTTGAACCACCAACCTTTTTATTAACAGATCAGTGTTTAACCCAGTGCCTCACCAGGGATCAACTCCCATAGACAGTTCAGAAATGAATGAATGGCTTTACCGGCTTTCTACTATAGTCCAAGAGCTTCCAGATACAAGGAGGGTGAATGACACCAACTCCTGAGTTCCCTAAGATTGAGTGGCCTCAGGGTTAGTTCCACCAAGACCCTGAAGCTTCCCGCCAGCCACCACTCAAAAGCATTTCTTAGCCTAGCTCTGAGTTGATGCTAAATGGAGAGGAGGATTTTTTTTTTTTCTCTCTCTTTTCTTTTTATGTGGTGGGTTTCCTTTCTTCCTTTCCTTCTTTCTTTTTTAATTACCATTTTCTGCTGATGCACAGACAGTGTAGAAAAAGGAAAAAGTCAGGAAGATATTCTTAACTTCTTAACACAGAGACAAAAGTGAGTGGGCCCATCCGCCACCCCACTCAGCCCACACACTCTTTGACTGACTCCGCTTCACCTGCAACTAAAGAAAACAACCTCTTTTCTGAAAACCATCTTGCCTCTAAAAATGTCATCCACCTCATTTCCCTTTTCTCTCAGCTCCCTTTTCATCCCACACCTGGGTTTCAGGAGAAAAAGAGACTGTCTCTTGGGTGAGTTTAGAGAGGAAACTGAGAAGGGAGTAGGCAGATGCAAAACCTTAACCACCAGCGGTGTGGGCCCAGGCATGCTCCTGAGGTTTCAAAGCCTCGATTATCTCCTCTAGAGAATGGTGACTGGAATTGCTACCTTCCGGATATCCAAGGCTGTTCTGTACAGCTTTTCTGTTCCTAGTTTCCAACTATGCCCCTGAGACCCACTTACAGCACCTCAATAAAAATGTGTCCATTGAACAGTACTGTGTTGTGAACACAGCACATCTTCAGTGTGTGGAATTCGGTAGGCTTGTTGTTGTTGTTGTTATGTGCCATTGAGTCAGTTCCAACTCATAGTGACCCACCCTGTACAGGGTTTCCGAGGCTGTAAATCTTTATGGGAGTAGAAAGCCTCATCTTTCTCCCATGGAACAGCTGGTAGTTTCAAACTACTGATCTTGCGGTTCGCAGCCCGATTCGTAACCACTATGCTACCAAAGGCTTAGGAAGCCTGAAATGAGTCCTGTTGGTGCATCAGTTAAGCACACTACTGCTAACTGAAAGGTAGACACTTTGAACTCACCTAGGGGCTCTGCAGGAGAAAGACCAGATCTGCTCCCGTAAAGACGACAGCCTAGAAAACCCTGTGGGGCAGCTCTACTCTGTCACATGGGGTCACGATGCGTCAAATCAACTCAAAGACACCCAACAACCACAGGAAGCTCAGATGCTGACAAGTCAGCCAGGTGGTACCCAACATAATAGTGTTAATATCGCCACCAACACCTCTGCTGTTATTACTGCTGCTGCTCTTCTATCTCATCACTATTTTCTAAGTGTTCTAGGTTTACAAAAGGTTTTCACCAATATTGTAGGCTTTATAAAACCACCTCATAAGGTTGGCTGCTTGGCTAGTCCCATTTGGACTTATAAGAAGTCCACAAGAGTCAGAACCTTACTCATGCTCACATGACACTGAGTGACCCAGTGGAGACCACCTCCAAGCCTGGGGGTCTGGTCATCATCCCA
>NW_006408519.1:43461271-43472114 GCF_000296735.1 Chrysochloris asiatica | reverse complement strand
ACAGTGAGTGACCCAGTGGAGACCACCTCCAAGCCTGGGGGTCTGGCCATCATCCTACATCATGACAGTGAGTGACCCAGTGGAGACCACCTCCATGTCTGGGGGTCTGGCCATCATCCCACATCATGACTCTCTTAGTCCAGACCTCCCAGCAGGGGAGACTGAAGCAATGGGAAGGCCTCATGAGCGATTCTCCTACCCCCGAGTCCCCAGAAGAGAGATCCCAGGGTTATCATTTGATCAGTTCAGGCAATGTGCCGAGCCAGCCACCAACACTGCACTGGGAACACAAGTTCTCAAACTTGACGTGTGTTCACCACCTATGAGAGGCAAGGTCTCTGCAGGCAAGGAAGTGTCCTTTCTGATGCCCTTGATGGAAGACCTGGATGGGTTTCATAGTGTAGTATGAGTAGCATGCAGCCTCCTTCTGTGTAGACTGGCCAAAAGAAGACCGATGGGTCATGTTCTCCCTCTGTCTCTCTTTCTCTCTCAGATAAACACACTGTCTTTCTCACACATACTATCTCTCACAAACTCTCTTTCACACACATATACACACAATCTTACACACTCACACATACTCCTCTCTCACACACACAAACACACACAGTCTTGAAGACAAAGTCTTTCATAAACCACTCAGCTTTCAAAGTAGCGACACATGCATGAAGTTAGCATCCAATGACCCAACTCTACATCCAATGACCCAACTCATGGCTTGGGACAAGAGGGCTGCCCTGGGGCAAGTCTTAGTCTCAGGAAGGGCTGCTCCTAGGCAGGGAATTAATAACTGGGTTGCTGACTACAAGGACAGCGGTTCAAACCCACTAGCCACTCTGCAGGAGAAAGACAAGGCTATCTGCTCCTATAAAGATTTACAGTCTCAAAAACCCTAAGGAGCAGAATGATGTTTTCCTGTGGGGTCACTACACGTCAGAATCAACTCAATGGCAGTGAAGTTTGGTATGTCTTCTAGAGGAGCTCTGGTGGCTTAGTGAATTCAACATTGAGCTGTTTACCAGAGTCAGCAGTCCAAACCCACGAGCCACTCCATAGGAGAAAGATTAAGCAGTTCGGTCCCATAGGATTTACATCTCTGAAACCCTGTGGAGCAGTGCTAGTCTGCCCTATGAATTAGAATCAGATGAGCATCAGAATCACTAGGGTTTTACCACTGGACCACCACTGAGCACTGGCTAGGTGTTCAATAAGCATTGTGTGGATGAATGAGGATCAATGCATCCCTGAGGGCTGCTCATGCCACTGACAAGCTCTCACTGAGTTCCCACTGCAGATTGTACCTGGCATTGGGGCACATAGAGAGCTCGGAAAGGACATTCTTAACTTTTTAGCTTCACAGACCCCATTGGTAGTCGATGGAGACCTATGGACCTCTTCTCAGGACAATATTTTAAAAATAAAATAAGATTACTTTCCAATGTAGTTATTAAAGCATCAAAAATAAAAACAGGTGTCTATTAATATATGTGCATCTTTAGTGATACATAAATAATGAGATCAAGCAGCAGTCTCCAAACTACTATAATTTCAGATGAGTGAGTGTAAATGAAAATTTGAAATGTCTTTAACAATTGTACTGCAATATGAAGTTATCTATGGAAATTACGGGCACTGTTCACAATATAATTGTTGCTACACCCATAATCCTAGAGAGTATGATGTTTGGGCAGAATGCTGGTTCTCAGTGTGGTACCAACAACATTAGCATCATCTGGAAACCATTTGAAATACAAATTCTCCAACCACCCTCCACACCCAGATGTCCTGACTCTGAGACTCTAAGTTGGGGATTGAGTGGTAACTCATTCCAATTTTCCCAGACTGCTCCTCTTTTAACTTTATGTCGTTATAACTTTTTAGTCCCAGAATTGGTTGATCACCCTATTTAAGACCCAGAAATCTGTATTTGAAGATGTCATCTGACTAATTTTGAACATTGTAGAACCACTGGACTTAGAAGTTGGTGAAACTAAGAATGTAATTTCTCTATACAAGTTCATGAAAGCCCTGAATTCAGAGACTCGGGATAAAAACCCCTAATTTAGACAGTGTGCCTGAAAGTGGGTACAACAATGAGGCAGACAATTGCAATTCAGCATGAAAAGAACTGAGGAACGTGAGCCCAAAGTCTGGGAACTTGGGAGCAGGAGCATCTTTGTAATAAGGTTATCTCTGTCTAGGGAGGAAAGAAGTGGGATGAAGGATGTGACAACAATGACAAGGATGATGGCAATGTTGATGATGGTGAAGAAAGATATCAATAGCAGTGGTTCTGTAGGGTAATCACTGGACTGAGAACCACAAGGTTCAAGCCCAACAGTCACTGCACAAGAGAAAGAAGCAGCTTTCTGCTCCTACAAGATTTACAGCCTCAGAAGCTCTCTGCAGGGTCCTTATGATTCAAAATCAGCTCAACAGTACTTAACATCAGCGTTTATATTAATTTTGTTTAACTAAGTTCCCAATTGCATTCTTAGTGCTTGACATTTTCATTGAATCCTCACAACCCTAGGGCAGGAGCCATTATTATCCCCATTTTACAGGTGAGCAAACTGAAGCACAGAACAGTTGAGAAACTTGCCCTAAGTCACACAGCTAACAAGAGGAGTAGCAAATATTGGAACCCAAGCAGCCTGACTCCAGAGTTCATGCCCTAAACTACCATGTGATCTCAGGGACTATTTGGCACTGAATAGTCACAAGAATCTTTATAAAAGCCACAATGGAGTCCTGTCCCTCCCTTTTTCTGACCATCAGCTTGGTAGAGATGTACAAACATGATTCAACGCCTGCAGAGTTTAGTAAGTCATTGTGTAGTTTCAGTTTGTCTCTCAGGCAACTTGGGATTCAAGGATACAGGTGTGGGGGTCTGATGCCCAGACCTGTTTTGTACCTTGGTCTATTGGTTATGTGTGGGGACTGAGGTCGGAATCTAAAAATAGACAGTTGTTTTTTCTCGTTTTTATGTTGTTTGTTTTTTTTAGACAGGTTGGGGAAATGTCAGGAAATGACCTAATTTGGCCTTTCCTGGAAAGGATATTATAGACAACCAAACCAAAAAGCTGAACTCACAATCATCGAGCTGATTCGAACTCATATCCACCTGTAGAGGGTTTCCCAGGCCTGTTGTGCATAGGGTCACTATGAGTCAGTACCGACTCGATGGCACCTAACAACAACAAAAAAGTTACAGAACAGAAAGCCTCAACTTTGTCCTGCAGAATGGCTTATGAGTTTGAACCTCTAGCCTTGAGGTTAGCAGTCCAGTGCTCATCCTACAGCGCCAACAGGGCTCCTTGATTATAGGAAGTTTAGGTGCAAATCCTATGCCAGTTGACAAAGCCTAAAAGACTGGCCAATGTGTTCAGCCCTTCGCGACAGTCCTCAATGTCTTCATCGGGGCTATGAGATCATGTTAGTCACATCTTCATTGCCCTGGTAACGTCAGCCTTCCATTACTACCTCCCCACCAGACACGGCTCAGACGAGGGCTTCTGGGCCTTTTCTGCTCCCTGAGTGTTATCGGCAATCTGGCGAAGCCAACGTACCACTTCTTGATGCCACTTTCAGGCCCCGGCCTGGAAGTCTCAGTTGCCAAGGCATCACATGTGTTAAGAAAGTCAATATGCCACCTTCCACATCCCCGACTAGAATCTCATCTGCCATCATACACTGTATGTTGTTGTTGTTGTTAAGTGCTGTTCAGTAGGTTCTCTTAGCAATCCCACAAACAACAGAACAAAACACTGTCCTCTCTGCTGGTTCTCATGCACTTTTACCATTTGAAAGAAGAATAGCCATTGCCAACCTGCTGGTCCTCAGAAGGATAGAGGACCAAGAGGACCAGGTGAACCACCTGCTTATCGTAATCTGAGGCAGAGCACCCCTGTGGGCCTCGGAGACCTTGGGGGTGAAACCCACATACAGTGGCTCACTATTATTGTTTTGGTTCAATGCCATCAAGTCAGTCTGGACTCATACATATCCTGTCTGTCGAGGAATTCCAAGGAGTAACTAATAGATTTGAATCATCCACCTTGTGGTTAGCAGTCCAGTGTTGAACCTACAGCACTACACCAGGACTCCACTACAGATTATTAAATAAGCACAAGTCAGTCTGTGCTTACCTTGTGTACTGAGTCCTCCAACACTGTGTGACCTCAGGTTCCTAGTCAGTCCTTTCTTGGACCCCAGGCACATAGAACTGCTTTTGGCTTTAGTGTGTCATTCCAGGATGGCCTTTAGACTTTGCATGTTAGCTCCCCTCCCCGACCCTCCCAGAGAGCTCTGTGCCAGCCTTCTTATCTGACCTCCAACCTCCACCAAAGATCAGCTTAAGCTCCTCTTCTCTCAACACCATTATCAGACACCTCAGTCCAATACTGTTCTCAACCTTAAATGAGATGTCAACCTCCCAGAGAACTTTAAAAACACAAAACAAAAAGAAAACACTCAAATCCTGTGACCAGAGATCAGGATTCATTGGTCTGGGACGAGAGTTAAACAGCTGCATTTTTAAAGTGCTCCCAGCTGATTTTAATAGCCGCGTGGGCTGAGACTCATTTGCCATCCTGAGTTTTAATTGTACCTCTTCTGGGTCTTCATCCTCTGGGGCTCTTCAGGGACCAAGCTCACCTCTTCATCTTCCTGTCTGCCAGCATTCAGCTCCCAACACCTGTACACTGCACACAGATCCAACACCTCCCTTCGCCCCAACCGTGCCTGAGTCATCTCAAAAAACAGTCTGACTCCGAGCAGAGATGGCTGGGTGGAGACGCAGCAGCTTTCTCAAGCAGTTTTCCTTCTACCTCTGCTCTCGTGGGCTTGGGCATTTGGGTTTTGAGTACTTACAGTAGTATCAGTATGGACAGCTGCTGCCCAGCCTGCAAGCTCTCGTTCAGGGCCAGAGAATCACTGCCCCCACTCAGTGTGCTGCATTTATGTTTCAGGGTCTCCACATAGGGAGCCACTCTGCCCCTTCTCCCAGTAGAAACTTTTGGTAGACCTGAGCCCAGCCTCCTGCCTCCAAGCATGTTCTGACATCAATCTCAGTCATTCCAAGTCACTGTCTGTGCTCCTGACTTCACCTGAAGGGGCAGCATCATTAGCCCCACTTACAGATAATGAAATATCAGTGGGAGCCCTCCTGGCTTAGGTTGGCCTCTTCCCTGTTGGGTGAGGTCAGCTTTTTATGGTTCCCAGGTGAGACTATAAACTAAGAGTTTCCATCATGGTCACCAGGAGCCCGATGTGGGTGTAGGATGGAGTGAGGCGGCATGCGGCAGAATAGGACACATTCTGAGGATTTGCAGTCTAGCAGGGGAGGTAGATGAACACATAGACCATGATTGTGGGGTGCAATAAGTTCCCACAGTGGGAAATTCATAGAACTTGGGGTCCTGAAAGTAAAACTCCTGAAGGTTCATGAAATAAGGAAGAAGAGGTGGCAAAGTGGTGGTCAAGAAGTTTCCAGAAAGAAACTTCTAGTTGGGTCTTATGGGAGTTGGCCAGGGGGAAGGGTGTGGTTGAGGCAGGTAGAAAATGCAGGGATAGTATTCCAGAGCAAAGGAACCACCTTCAGCCAAAGGTAAAGACCTGAAATAAAACCTGGGGAGCCCCCAGCATGTTTGAGTCACCCTGTGTCCCCAGGGCCTGCCAGCATGTGGGGTAGGCTGACAGAAGAGCCCACCCACTTCTCCCACCTCTGAGTCACTGCTATGCTTCTGAAGTCACTGATGATGCCAAGCTAGCCTGGCAGAAAGAGCGGGTGGTGCTGTCAGCCAGCCCAGGGTGGAAATCCCTGCTCTGCGTCGTTGTGAGGGTTTCTTTCCCTTCCTCAGTTCCCTTCTCTCTTCCACTAAATGAAACACTGACCTCAGGAAGTGATGGAAAATTAACACAGTGCTGGGTTCATCCACAAACCTCTCAAATTCTAGTCCTCCCCTGTTTCCACCTCAGAGATGGGGCAGGCTCTGGTGTAGCCCTACTCTGCTTCCCCCCAGAGAAGAGACAAGTTCCTGTTCAATTTCTAAAGGACCTGACCCCCTACCTGCCCAACCCTTCCCTGAATACTCCCCTGCATGTGCTTCATTGCCACTGACACCATTCCTACCCCAGTTGTGGGCAGCCTCTGACTGAAGTCCCAGGGATATTGATGCCTTCCGTGCTCCCTCGTCCCATCTTGCTTTTGTCTTCAGCTCTGACTAACGTGATGCTGGCTGAGCAGGCCGCCCAGTAGAGCAAGGTCCCACTCTAATCAATTTCCCAACAAATGGTTATTGCAGTCTCCCTCACCAGAGCTGGCCAAGGGTTGTGTGTTCACAGTAGGTGGAAGCTGTGAGGGCTCTCCCCATTTGGAGATGCTCAGAAAAGTCTTCAGAGAGGTGGTAACAGAGAAAGAAGAAAGCCTTAAATCATGAACAGAACTCTTGTAGGCAGACATGGGGATGAAAATGCTCCAGCTACTTGGTCCAACAAGAATCCAATCTTATTATTGGAGGCAAAGAACAGAGGACATGTTGCTCCAAGACCAACCAGAAATTCCATGTTATCCCAAGTGTCAGGGATAAAGGAGTTTGGGAGTCAGGGTTTTGTCATAGGCCATGGGAACACTGAGAGTTTTGCATGATCAGAGCTGTTTTCTGGAAGATTAATGTGATAGAGCCCATTTTTGAACTGTCAGAGCCTAGAGAAGGAACACTAAGGAATAGATGCCGTAATGATTCAGCAGAGACCCAATGAACAGAAAGAGGTAAAAGAAAACCTAGAAGTCAATTGTGAGCCAGCATTGCCCACCAGAATGAGTTCTCTGGGGGCAAATACAGAGTTAGATTCAACTGTGGACTCCTTAATAATGGACTGATACAATGGACTCAGACATATCAGTGATTCTGGAGATGACACAGAACTAGCCAACATCTCCTTCTGTTGTACACAGGGTCATCATGAATTAGAGCTGACTCAAAGGTATCTCACAACAACATTCAACTCTGTTCTCCAGAACTGAACACAGCACCTGCTAAGAAGGTGGCTAGAATGTTCACCCAGAGTGAGTGAATGAGCAAAGGATTGAATGAAGCCTTCAAGAGCCAGAGCTTCATGAGAGCAGCAGAAGGGAGGAAGAGACGTTGTCATGGAAGATTGGATAGAAAGGAAGGGTACTTGGTTGTAACCAGAGTGAAGAAGAAAAGGCACGCAGCAATGGGACTCAGTTTCTGCATCTGTACCTTTGGGTGGCAGCGGAGGGTTGGACAAGATGATCTCTGAAGACCTTTCTGGCTTCACGCTTCAGTAACTTGACAAGAACCCAATGTATCAGCTCTCCAGTCCTGCTGCCTCCCTTCCATGCTAAATGAGGCCAGAAGCAAAGGCTCCGCAGGTGAATGGATCATCAGGCACAGCCCAGCAGGACAGAGCCAACTTCTTCACCTGCCCCATTATTCTGACCGGGTTATTCTGGGCCGGCATCATGGCACCATGGCTGGCTCCGGCTCCTTTCCTTTTCCTTGTCCCAGGCTTTTATGAAGGTCCCTAATGATCCCTGTACTATTATACATTTTAGATACTTCATCTAATAGAGGTTCATGGAGTATAAATTAACCCCACGGAGCAGTACTGCATTAATCCCTGCAGTGATTATGCATTAAGCAAAGAATCTCTTTGCCTATTTTAAGCAGCTGAATCCAGACTGTCTGGGCTGCTTTTCTGCTTTGTCTCTGTTGCCAGCCATTCATTAATATCATCCCACTCTATGGGTCCTTCTCCACATCCACCCTCATGCACCCACCCAGCACAGAGGCCTGAGAGGCAGTGCAGAACAATGAAATGGAAATCAGTTCAGCCTCTAACAGTGTGGCTTTCAGGCTAATTTGTCACTGTCCCCATGAACTTCCTTTACCTGAGACCCAGCTGTCAGATTTTAATCAGCAATAACAGTGGCCACCTTCCAGGGTGATTATAAAAAGTCACAGATGAGGGGAGTCAGAAGGAACTTTGGAGATCATCTTGTCCAACGCTCCTCTGTCACCCATTGGGACACATGGGAAACCCAGGCCCAGAGAGGTACAAGCCCATTGTTGAGTTCCCACTATGAAGAAGACCCTCTGCCCTCCCCACTGTTACCATCTTGGATACATTAGTGCTTGTATGACCGAAGCTGAGGATGATGGGTAAAGAAAGTCACTTGGGAAAGCAAAGATCCAGAAAAGTTTCAGCTTCAGGTTCATGCTCTATGGCTGAAAATAGAACCAATTAATATTCCAAATGCATTAATGAGGTCTTCAGAATCAAGCAAAGAAAAAACTGCAGCGTACCTTCATCAGAGGTGTGTTGTACCTAACTGAGGACTTTCTGGGAAAGAAACCAAGGCCTAGCTACCCACGTTGCCTGCTTGTGTCATTCTATTTTCTAAGTCACAGATTATAATAAGGCAAGCAAGCAGAGCCTTACTCCTGAGAACTTCAGGAATATCACCGTTCCTGGGTCAGCTGTCGCTGAGGAGCTGACATCCTCAGTGTGCACAGACCCAGGTCTCCATTGTGAAAACAGAAAACCAGAGACACAGAAGACACTGATTTGTGGTCTGACCTGTTAGTAGCTGCTAGGATGACAACTCACTTCTCACAACACTAGGCAGTTCACAAAACCCTTTTGCACATCTTATCTCCAATGGAAATCACAATAATTCTGAAGAGTGGATCAAACAGTGAAAGGAACATCTTGCCCACTTATTAGCTGAGGGTGCTGAAGCAGAACAGAATTAAAGAGAGACTGCCCTGGGATCCCAGAGCCCTGGTGTTGCAGTAGATTAAATGGTGGGCTGCAAGGTCAGTGGTTCAAGCCCACCAACTGTTTCCTGGAGAAAGATGCTCCTGTAAAGATTTTCAATCTCTGCAACCCAATGGGGTAGCTCTATTTTGTCCCGTAGGGTCTCTATGACTTTGACAAAAGACTCAATAAAGACTCAATAGCAGTGGGTTTGAGGGTGTGGCCCTAAGATCATAAAACCAAAGACTGAACCAAAATCTCTGAAGTCCCATTCCATGTTCTCTACATCACCCTCCAACAGCTATGGTTGAATGTCCTACAACTCTTTCACCTCAGGATAACATAGCTCTGTGCTTATAGGGAAAACCTCGTGAAGACCTGGACAACCACTGGAACTTTGACATCACATGTAACAGAGAAAAGTGTTGAGACCGCTTTCATGATTAATATTTTCTTATTGATTAGTAGTAATTTATTAATCAACAAGTTATTGTAAGATTATCACATTCCGTACTTGATCCTTGCAACAGTTCTGTGAGATGAGCACTGTTATTATCATCATTTTACAGATGGGGAAACTGAGATCAAGAGAAGGTAAGTGACTAAGCCCAGGCCTCAGGCAGTAAGCAGCAAATCTGGTATTCAACGGTAGGTCTGAATCCAACGCCTTCTATTGAATTTGTTTGTTCATTTATGCTTTCACTCAATAAACTCTCGTGTGCCAAGTCTAAAGCAAGACTGGGTTGAGAAATATAAAGATCTGCTGAGTCGATTCCAACTCATAGCGACCCTATGTAGGGTTTCCAATGAGTGGTTCGTGAACTGCTGACCTTTCCCTATAGTCTCACTTTAGGAGAGTAAGACAGGCCCACTGGACATGGTGAGCAGGTGATGTCCACAGTGCATTAGATGTAATGCCCTCATTCCTTCTCTAGGTATAGATGCATCCTTCCCTATTCTGACAGGAACAGCAGACCCCAGGACCAACTGAAAGTGTGAGTAGATTTGGGGCAGATAAAGAGATACTTCTGCCTCCACAAAGGGTGGAAACTGTTGAGGGACTGTGGTTGGGGAGGGGATAGATAGAGCCCTGGGATCCACATATTTAGAATGAAGGTACAGGGCTCATGTGTCCTGGGAAGCAGAAGGAAGACTGGGGGCTCATAGCCCACCCCTGGGAGAACCCATCCCCCCTACAGTCCCTTCACATTTCTGCTTAACCATATACCAGATCCAAGACCCTCAATCTCCTGAACCCCAGTTGTGGAGGCTCAGTTGCATGTGGGACTGGGGTGGCAGGGACCCACCAGCAGTGCCATCACCTTTATCCTCGGCTAAAAGGGTACCGGGAAGATTTCCACCCACCTCCAGATGTCCTCCCTCTCAAGGTGCTGATGGCCTACAATCAGCTGGACATGCAGGAGCACTGGACCCACCTGCTCCTTGACCAGCTGGAGCACCCAGAGCCCAAGGAGATAGAGCTTGAGGTTGAAGAGGACTGGGTGCTTGCATGGGAGCATGAGTGCAGGAGAGCTGGGAGGCCCCATGAAAAAGAAGTTTCCAGAGCTCATAGGAAACTCAGCCCACTCCTCAGATGGATGCAGTCTGGGAAAACATTCTGTAGAAGAGTTCTTGGGGTTGAGCTGCTCTTAATGGCAATAGAAAAGTGGTTTGTTTGTTATTATTTACTTTGAAAAGCACAAGGAAAGGCCATGGTGTTGGTGAACTTTTTCAGCAGAAAGCCACAGCAACCATCTCCATGTCTGGCTACAGGTCCACCTGTAGAGTCACCAGCAGAACCTGATCCAAATCCACATCGAGTGTTGCCTCTGGAACCCAGTTCAGATCCACTGGGAGTATCTCCAGATCTACCTCTAGAGAAACCTGCAGAGCCTGTTTCAGATCCACATTGCTTGTTGCCTATGACACTCACTCCAAATCCACATGAAGAAGCACCACAGAACCCACTCCAGGTCCACACAGAGCATTGCCTCTCAAACCCACTCCAGGTCCACACAGAGCATTGCCTCTCAAACCCACTCCAGGTCCACACAGA
>NW_006408519.1:43446763-43461171 GCF_000296735.1 Chrysochloris asiatica | reverse complement strand
CTCTCAAACCCACTCCAGGTCCACACAGAGCATTGCCTCTCAAACCCACTCCAGGTCCACACAGAGCATTGCCTCTCAAACCCACTCCAGGTCCAGGCTGAGCGTCACCTCCAGAACACGCTCCAGAGCCACCTGTTGTACTGTCTCTAGAACCTGCCACAGATTCAGGACAAGCACTGCTTCCAGAACACGCTCCAGATCCACAGAGTGTTGCTTCTAGAACTCTCCCTAGCCCCATGTTAAGTGATGCCTCCAGAACCCACAGTAGAGGCCGAGCCAGTCTCATCACCTACTTCAGCATCTGTGCTGGCATCAGCTCACTCTCAGAGCCTTCTGGATCCTTACCTGACAGAGCATTTAAGTTTTTGGTATTTGTATCTTTTTTTCCTTGTTCAACATTTTCTTTATCATTTGTTGATGTTATTAAATTCTGTTGAGCAACTCTGATTCATAGTGACCCTGTACAACATTTCCAAGGAGCAGTTGGTGGGTTTGAACCACCAACTTTGTGATCTGTAGTCCTGTGCCTACAGTGCCATACCAGTAGTCTACATCATTTAATTAATTTAAAATTTTAGTTTTAACAAAATATGTATACATAAAGTTGCACGTTTTGATCAGTGTCAAGTGTATAATTCAGTGGCTTTATCTGCTTTCAGAATGCTGTTCAACCATCACCACTCTCTGGTTGCAGAGCATTTTTAACACCCCAAACAGAAACCCTGTCACCATGAGGTAGTCACTCTCCAGTACTCCTCCTCCTAGTTCCTGACATTCATAAATGTGCTTACTGTGCCTATGGATTGACCTATTCTGAATGTTTCCTCTAAATGGAATCATGTACTATGTTGCCTTTTATCCACAATGTTTTTTAAGATTTATCCAAGATGTTCCATGTGTCAGTATCTAACTTTTATGATTGAATGTTATCTCATTGTATGGTTCTATCACATTTGCTTTATCCATCTATTTATTGATGGACAATTACGTTGTCTCCACCTTTTGACTAATGTGAATAGTACTGTTGTGAGCATCCATGTTCAAGTATTTGCTTGAGTCCCTGACTCCATGATAAATGCCAGGGAGGAGAGGGTGAGGAGATTGCCCAGGTGTGAGGAGAGAGTTTGGAGAGATCAAGAAGCAGGTGAGTGAGTGGTGGGAGATGAGGACATGGAGAAGCCTAGAGAACTCCCAGATGTGAGTCAAAGAAGGCAGGAGGTATCAGGGGAGGCAGCACGATGCGTGGTGACTGAGGAGGTGGAAGGAATCATTGGGAAGACCTTGTATAAGAACCGAGAAGATTGGCAGGGCCAGAACAACCACCAGGTTTGGATAATGTGGAGGTGGGAGGAGCCAGGAGGCAGTCCAGTTATGGTGAGTGAGGAGGATGGAGTGGGAGGAGGAACTAGAAGTGAGTTTTTCCAAGAATACACAAGTGAAACCAAAGAAGAGGTGAGAAGGACTAGGAAGTTACTGAGGTGTGGCGAGTTAGGTGGTTAAGTGGAAACAGGTGAAGGTACTGGTGTAGGGAGTGAGAGGGTGGGCAGGTCAGGAGGCTGGTCAGGCTGCCTGGTCCTGGTGACTGGTCTCAGGGATGCTGTGGGACTTCTGCTGCCTCCAGACACGTGGACACAGGAAACATACCAGAGGATGCTCTGGGGTCAGTGCCACCATGTCCAGTAGTCATTACCATCCAGCTCCCTGCATCGAATCTCTGCTCCCATGGAGCAGGTCAAGAGCAGGTCGTTTTTTCCCACAGACCCAGCCAGAGGGCTGCATGGAAGAGGTGAAAACACTTGTGCTTGGCCCCAGTTGGCCACAGGTTTCCCATGTACAGGAACACCAGCTTCCTTCCCAGGAACTCCCTCTACTCAGCAGAAATCTCTGTGTCAGTGGTCAATCAGTGCTTCCTATGACACTTTCTGAGTTGAGGTGGGGGTTGGGGGCATAGGAGACTGTGGAGAGAACCTCTGTAACCTATTCCAGAATGCATTTAAGGATTGTTGTTTTTAAGTGCTGTTGACTTGGTTCTGACTCATAATGACCCATATAGGGTTTCTGAGGAGCAGTTTCTGGGTTTGAACTACCAAACTTATGGTTTGCAGTACAGTGCTAATCCTAAAGTGCCACACCAGAAGTCCTATTTAAAGGTTAGGGATACAGTTTAGAGTGTAGATTGGGGTATTGCTAGGGTAAGGTTTAGGGTTGGTGCTGGAGTTAAGGTTATGGTTTGGGGTTGGGTTGGGGCTGGGACCAGGGTCATGATTGAGGCTAGGTCTTAAGGCTAGGACTAGGGTTTAGGATTATGGTCAGGGTTAGGCTTTAGGGTTAAGGTACCAGTTTACAGTTCAGGGTTAGGGTTAGAGTAAGGTGGTGGGCCAAAGACTTCTGCAGGCTTATACCCAGGAGCCAGGGGTCAGTCAGCAAGATTTCAGGGTAGAGACAGGCAGAACTTTGCCAGAACTCCCATTTACAAACCAGAGGCAAGCCACACCCCAAGGAAATTCTATTCTAACTGGTTGGCTGATCACGTCATCATATCACGGAAAGTGTTCACATTGGTGTTACATTATAGACAAGCACTTGGTTCATGTTTGTCAAACCAGGAGCATCACAGCCATTAGTTGACAGGTAACACTGACCATCACAATCAGCCTGTCCCCTCATCCATCCATCTACTGATCCAGGCACCCCTGTGTGGTTGCATGAAGCCAACAAGTGTGCCTTGTTTCATGCAACAGGCATACTGATGTCCAAGCAACTTGTACCTGCTTCGGATCTCTGAATATTCTTTACCACTGTCCCTGATTTATCTTTAAAGAAAAACATGTGCCAACATCTTTGCACATATATCCCCTGGCAATCAGCAGTGGAGCTCACCCAGAGCTAAGGAGGCTTTGCATGGTACTGTGGAAAAACAGTGGGCTTGACTCGTATATCCTAGGTCTGTTTTTTATAAGGGCCAAACCTAGCACACATGTGCCCTTGAGAAAGTCATCTAACTTGTCTTTGCCTTGACAACCTCATTAGAAATGTTTGATTAAGACCTCTATTTTACAAGACCAAATACACAAGTCCTTTTTGGAAATCCTAGAATTACTTTTTAATGCAAAGATAAGCCCATAATACCAATCTCATACATTGGAACAGAGTTCTAGAGATTTTGAGTTTTCATGTGTCTTATCTCCTTTGTCTACTAAGAGAGCACGGTTGTGCTGTTGGAGAAACACTGAACATCAAACCATGAGGTTGGTGCTTTGAGCCCACCAGCCTTTCTGTTGGAGAGAGATGAGGATTTCTGCTCCCACAAAGAGGCATAGCCTCAGAAACCTAGACATGAGTTGGACCTGACTCAACAGCACTTGACAACAATAAGTAGACGTTATCAGTAGAAAAGTCTGGCCATCTACAACTGAAAAACCAATCACTGAAACCCTGAGGAGCCCAGTTCTGCTCTAATACACATGGGGTCTCCATGGTTCGAGTAAACTTGACGTCTAATGGGTTGGTTTGGGGTTTGTGTACTTTATCCCTTACAACAACATTGGGCATTGGCCACATTAAGGCAGTGACAATTTTAGAAATGTAGGCAATTTAAGAAATGTAGCCAAGGCCCTCCAAAGAGTAAGAGAATGAGGACTTCTGCTCACACATCCTCTTATTCAAGTTCTGGGGTCCCTCAAGCTCACCCTAGTGCTTAAAATGGTAAGAAGATTTCAGTTAATCAGGAGCCTACTTGTGTTGGGTTAATTGCATGAAATCAAAACAAAAACAATCAGACTTGTTACCTTTGAGTTGGTCATGACCCATAGTAACCCCCTATGATACGTGGACCTGACCTACAGGATTGTCCAGGCTATAACTCTTTATGGAAGCAAATTACCAGGTCTTCCTGGTGTGTTCAAACCACCAACCTTTTAGTTAGCAGTCAAGCACTTAACCACTGTGCCACCATGGTTCCTTTGAGTAGGAGATGCTAATATGGCTACGGTCATTTCCAGCCCAAGGGACAATGGCAGATAGGACATGCTATCCATCTCCACATGAAAAAAAATAGACTCCCCAGGCCCACCTTCTCACCACCACCCCACCTGTCAATTCCTCCAAGAAGACTGAAAACAGACCCCACCCTGACTTACTAGAGGATGTGTGCCCTGTATTTCCATTTCCCCACCTCCAAGATGGCCCTAGTAAAACCTACTCCACCAGCAAGTCAGTGGACCTGTGAGACTCAAAGTCTTGGGAAACCACACTGGTAATTACATGGCTTGAGTCTCAATGGGCACTTCCCAGTCCTCTGACCTCTCAGTATCAGTTTCCCAAACACTTCTTGATCCCCACTGTGTACCAAGCAGGCACTAGGTGCCAGGGTGCCAGGGTGTAAGGGGGTACTGTCCATACCCTAATGATGACTAAAACCTTTCATGTTGGTGGAAGCTTCAAGACCAGGATGGGAAATGTCTAAGACAGCAGGCACAGTTGTGAAGTATCTGATTTTCAGTGGTGGTTCAAGGCAGAATTCTCACTGTCCATGCAGAAGACCCAGATTCAATTCCCAGCTAATATACTTCATTCACAGCTAGTGCTGTGGAGGCCTGCATGTTGTTATGATGTTGAACAGTTTCCAGTAGAACTTCCAGAAAGACTTGGAAGAAAGGCTGTCAATTTACTTTGCAAAATCAGTCGATGAAAATCCTATGATCACAGGATCTGATCCCCAAATGACCATTGGGATGGTACAAGACAGGGCAGCATTCCATTCAGTTGTGCACGGGGTCACCATGCATCGGGGTCAGCTTCAAGGCAACCAACAACAATAACATCCCTTCATCATTGACTCAGTAGCTACCATGTACTTTCTCAACATTGGCCCTCCTGACATTTGAGCTGCATAAGTGTTAGTTGGGAAGAGAGATAGCTGTTCAGTGCATTATAGAATAGTAACATTCCTGGCCACATTCTGACAACCAGAAGTATTTTTAGGCATTGCTCATTGTCCCCAGGGACACAATCTTCCTGGTTGGAAACAGCTGGTTTCACACAATGCTGGATACTGGGATATTTGATGAAGGGGGATATATTATGTGGAGATGGATGGACCCCTTCAAGGATCTTCTAGTCTAGGGGCACAGACATAAGCCCTGATCCATCCTGTTGGAGATGAGAACTGGAGGGTAGCTGGAAAGTGGGGTGATGTGTGTTTTAGACAGAAAAGTGTGGCTGCAGTGTGATGGATGGAATCGAGAGGCAGCTGGAAGGAGGGCAGATAGGAGGTGGGAGCTATGATTCTGATGGGAAGGGGTGTGGTCCTGAGCCTGAGTCATACGATGGTGGTCTGGGTGGTCTGGAGGGGGCTGGCTGAAGAATGATCCTCAGACAGAATGGACAGAAATGAAAACGTAAGAAGCTGGAGGGGAGGGACAGAATGTGGCAGCTGTCTGAGGAGCACTTTAAAGGGGGTAGAAATTGGACAGTTTAATGAAGTCTATGAGGTCAGAGTCTCTCCTATGTAGAATAGGGATTGCGTGATCTCCCAGACTCCTTTCCTCTCTGACTCAAATGTTCCAGAGTAGAACCAGGAACTTCCAAAACCTGCTCTTATCTCTCCCACTCTCCTGCCTCCCCCTCTCACTCCCAGGTTCTACAAGGCTCTCTTAACAGAGGGAAAACGGCGTTCTCCTGAGTCCCAGGAGGCTGAGACCTGGGGCCCCCTCCATTCTGTATCCTCCCACCAGGAAGGTACACAGCCTCCTCCAGCTACATGGTGCGGGGGCCACTGAGCAGGACACAGGTGACTCAGATAATGAGCTCTGGTGACAAGGGACCTAGTGTCAAAAGGAGAAGTTCCACCTCACCCAGGACTTAGACTGAGCCCACGGGCTCTGTGAGATGAAGGCTGAGTCAGTTTGACAGCTTACCAGGCATCATCCCTGCATCTCTCTGGCTGCATCACCCCCGCCCAGGGGGGATGCTTTTCTAGATGCTGCATTTTCCAGTTAAAACAGAAGGGCCCTGGAGGCTGGAAACTTGAGGCTCTATCCTTGACTTTAGATGTCTCACTTTTCCTTTATGAAGCCCTGTCTCAATAGAAAGATCAAACTGGGTGGTTTCGTTTCCTGTCCAACTGGTCACTGATCCTCTAAACTCAATTCACCTCCTCACACCACACACACCTTACTTGGGTGTTATAGGTCATCTCGCACAAACACACATGGTCAAGAGATTACAACGAGATGTGGAGGATGTTTTCTCTAAGCAGTGTCCTTGTACTTCCACCATTTAAAGCAGCATGGTATTAAGACTGCCTCCAAGATATTGTTTAGACTACAATAAAAGAAGATCGAATCCCGATGAGAAAGCAAGAAAGACCCTGAGGGAGACAGAGAATGTACCCAAAAGATGGCACATTGCTAACCTGCCATGAAATGACCTGAATAACTACTACAGGTGTGCATCAGTCAGGGTCCCAACAGAAAGTAGTGGTCCATGCCAGATAGATCCTTGAGGAGACTTTAATGATGTAACTATGTACACACATGGTTGGCTTAAAGAAACCAGTAAGGGATTGTGCAGAACCCAAGAGCTATCAAAATCAAGGAGCAGTTACCTCCTCTAGGACTCAAAGGAGAAAGAAGTTTCCAGAATCCAGAGAGCGAAGTTGCATGGGAAAAGACTCCCACAGGAATTATGGTCTTCAGTAAAAAAAAGTGCCACCAACCCAGGATGACCTGGCAGGAAGGATGTCGTGGGACAAGTGACCCAACTTCACTCCACTCCCTTGCTCTAACTCCTGCCTGGGTTCCCTAGAGGCCCGACACAACTCTTAAAATCCACACAGCCAGCCTCCCTGGCATATTGGGTAATGACAAATGGGGAGGGAAAGGAGAGGGCCAGGGTGTGGAGAAGAAAGAGCATGAGTCTTCTCCATACCTCAGTGGGGTGCTGAGATGAGGAAAAACTTTCTGCAATAGAGAGGTCTTGGCAACCAGTTCATCTTCTCTCTTGCATGGCAGCTCCACAGAAGCTGACTCCAGCTTCAAGTGCTGACTACACCACTGTGACTAAGGCAACCAGAACACTGCATGCCCCAGAACCAGGATAGGCACTGGACCTAGTCCAATAAGTGTGACTCTGTGGGTTAATGCGCCAGACTGCAAAGTCATTTGAACTGCAAGGTTGGTGGTTCAAACTCACCAGCTGCTCCTCGGAAACCCTATACAGGGTCACTATGGGTCAGAACCAACTCAATGGCACTTAACAACAATAACAACAACCTCATAAAAGTAGTGGCTGTGAGATCTGGGCAGAACACTGGTTCTCAGGCCAAAGTATCAATAACATTCCTAGCATCTGGAAACCATTTGAAATGCAAATTTTTGACCTGCCCTCCCATAGCTACCCCTACTGTCTCTGAGATTCTGGAGTTGGGGCTAAAGTGTCCAATTCCTCCCAATTTGCTCTTGGGGTGACAATGGAGCAGGGCTACAACCATACCATGATGAACATGACACATGAGTGAGAACAGACTTTTGTTTCATAAACCACCAAGACTTAGGGTTAGTCACAATGCAGCATCACATGACTTATCCTGAATGATAGGAAGAGGCACAGCAGGATCTGATTAAGAGACACAGTTGACTCAGAATAATCCATCCCTGTTGTTGGTAAGTGTCATCAAGTTGGTTCCAATTCATAGTGACCTGTATAGAGTTTCAAGAAGCAACTTCTGGGTTTGAACAGCTGACCTTTCAGTTACCAGTCCAGTACTTATCCTACAGTGCCATTTGAGGACTGCAATCCACCCCTACTCCTGGGCAAACTCAACGGGTCATCTCTGAAGAATGGCCTATCAGCACATATCAAATTCCTAATGGACACATTTCTGCATCCCTTCAGGAGCAGCTTTGGTGAGAGGCAGCCCCACAGGGGTGAATGGATTTCATGTAGGGGTAACATGAGGTCATTTCACTGACAATGTGGGCCAGATCACTGGCAGGCCCTGAGGTTTTTGGAGCAGAGAAAATAAAGGGAAATCACATTTCTTACACAAGGTGTCAGGCACTTTGTAAACTTTATCTCATGAAGAACTGAGGTTTCTTCTCATTTCATAGGTAAAAAACAACAACTCATGCTTTGTCATGGAGTCCTGGTGTGGCACTATGGGTTAATGCACTGGACCACAAGGTCAATTTGAGCCACAAAGTCAGCGGTTCAAACCCACCAGCTGCTCCTCAGAAATCCTATAGAAGGTCACTCTGAGTCAGAATCAACTGGATGGCACTTAACAACAACAACAATGTTTTGTCATACAAAGTCGCTCAACTGGTTCAACCCAGAACTCAAACCCAAAGCCTTGAACTACAAGCAGTGCAGCCCTATTTCTGTGGTGTCTCTAGCAGACACAGCCACTAAGAAGCTGAAGCCCTGCCGCCAGCTACAAGCATTTGTGTCGATATTTATTGGAAGTGTGGAATATGAAGTCTTCTGTTAATGAAATTAGATTCGCCTCCACATCCATCATCTTTTCTGTATCTGCAACATCCAAATTGAATCTGAGGTGGAGATGGCAGAATTCATCAGGACCGGGATAATTCAATGAACGCTGCCATGTGGGTTCTAAATAGTCCATGCAGGCTGAGCGTCACAGCAATTGGGGAATATCATCTTTCTTTAATAATTTGGGAATTCAATCTTTTTAAGCCAGACTATATGGCCTAACACTTGGCTAAACCTAATGAAATGACACTCAAATGGCAGTGGCTCACAAGCAATGTTTCTGGAACCCCTCCTACCACTTCATCTCCTTTGCTCCTTTCTTCTTTGTTTCCCCACTTCTCGGGCTGCATCCTTAGCATGGAAATTGGGGTAGCATTTAGTTCATTCACTATCGATGTGGCTGAGAAAAGTTAAGAGGAAGGAAGAAGAAAAGATGGCAACAGAAGTAGGCTGAAAATGGAGGTGGTTGGATCACTTGCTAGATGGCGTATATTGTTCTAGGCAAGAATTCACACATATTCTTTTGGATACCTACCATTCAGAGTGATCTTAGAGATTGTTCCTCCCCACCAATTTATAGTGGTCATTCTGGGGTCACAAGAGTAAGGAAGAAGTAAAGATATTTAAGGAAGTTATAAACCGGATCTTTTGGCCATTTAGCCTCGAATGGCCAAGAGAAGCAGCTGTGTTGTGTGAAGTAAGCTTTCAAAATGAATATCCTTGAAGACAATACAAGCTTTCCTAGTCCTACCCTGTAACTTTACTACCTAATGTACAATAGATGCTTGCAAAGCTTATTTGTTCTACCAGTACTCAAATGTCCATATTATTCTTCAAGGTTTGTTTGTTTATTCCTATACTCAACCTTTATTTTTATTCCATAAATATTTATTGAGTGCCTGCCATGTGTCAAGCACGCTTGGTGTAGGCCTTAGAATTATAACCCCACTGCCTTCAAGTTGCTTCAATTCATAGTGACCCCCAGGGAAGACTAGAATAGCACCATAAGGTTTCTGAGACTATAAATCTTTATGGGCATAGATAACCTAGTCTTTCTCTCTCAAAGCAGATGGGGGATTTGAACCACTGACATTTAGGTCAGCAGCCCAATGTTTAACCCACTGCAACACTAGGTCTCCTTATTGGAAAGTTAGGAAATTATGAAAACTCCTAATTAGCAGTGAAAAAAATACATGATAAAAACTCCTGCCCTGCTGAAGTTTACATTCTAGTGGATGGAGACAGATATGAAACAAAGTAATTAGTAAAATCTGTGATATTTTGGGAGCCCAGTGGTTCCATACAGTAAGCACTGGACTGTGAACCACAGGTTCAGCAATTTAAGCCTACCAACCACTCAGTGGGAGAAAGTTGAGGTTTTCTACTCCGGCAAAGATTTAAAGGAAACCCTATACGGAGTCACTGTGAGTCAGACTGACTCGAGGGCATTTAACAACAGCAACAATGGTGTTTTAGAAGTTGTTAAGTGTAACGGAGTGAGCAGTGGTGGATCAGTAGCAGAATTCTCACTATCCATGTGGGAGAACCAGGTTCAATGATCAATGTGCCTCATGTGCGTCAACCACCTTCCTGTCAACAGATGCTGGTGTGTTGTCATGATGCCGAGCAGACTTCAACAGAACTTCCAGACTAAAATGAAATTGGAAAAAAGGATTGATGATCTCCCTCTGAGACACAGCCAATGAAAACCCATAGAGCACAGTGGTCTGATGTACAACCCATCATGAAGGGTGACACAGGCCCAGACAGTGTTTCCTCCTGTTGTGTGTGAGGTCTCCATGAATGGGGGTTCACTCAATGGAAACCAACAAGAGTTGGGAGAAAAGTAAAGGAAGTGAAAGGCAGTTAGAAATGCTTGACAATTAAGATATAATATTTAAGCAGAACACTCAGGAAACATATGAAAACGTGACAGTTGAGTATGGATGTGAAGAAGCAAGGAATGGTACTTCTGACAGAGAGAAAAAGCATAACTAGGTCCCAAAGCATGAGCATACTTTGAGATCAAGGAACAGCTAGGAGGTCAGTGTGGTCACAGAGCTGTTAGGAAGGAATTGCAGTAACAGGTGAAGGAGTCAGAGGGGAATGAAAGAACAAATCATGTTGACTGACCACATAGCCCATCCTCACTTTTCACTCTAAGATGGGACGCAATGGAAGAGGAGTGAGTAGGAAAGCAGCCTCATCTGACTTATGTTTTAACCAGATACATTATTTTTGAGATTTGAAAAAAAAAAAAAAAGATAATTAGAGAGGAGACTAGCAGGGGGGATGCATTAATCTGGGAATATTACCTGGGATATATGGAATCTATACCATTCCCATCATCCTTTTGGAATGTGTTGCATCATTGTCCCCATGTCTCTATTACAGTTCAGGTCTTTGTCATCACTAGCCTTTGCTATTGTAATGACTTCTTGGCTGGTCTTTCTTTCTCTATTTTGCTATTTCTTTCTCTATATTGCTATTGTAATGACTTCTTGGCTGGCTTAGTCAGAGTAGGAGAGGTTATGCTGTAGCCACAAATCAATCCTGGAATCCAAGTGAATGTATTACTATGCCATCATTGGGTCTGAGTCAGCCTGGCTCTTGTATCCTCTGAAGGATGTGCCCTCCACGATCTTCACAACAGCAGAAGAAAATTCTAATGGAGCATTATAGTGAGAGAATCCTCGAAGTTGCTCACAATTCTGCCCACATCTTTTCAACCAGAACCCAGTCATATGGCCTGAATTAATTCAATGGCAGGCTGAGAAATGTAGAGCAGCTCATGAATATTTGATGTCCACCAATATTCTTCCAAATCTGTGTTGGAAGAAGTACAGCCAGAATAATCCTTAGAAGCCAGGTTGTTAAGACTTTCTCTATCATACTTCTGACATGTTATCAGGAGGGACCAGTCCCTGGAGAAGGAAAGACATCATTCATGCTTGCTAAAGAAGCGCATCAGTGAAAAAGAGAAAGACTTCCCAACAAGATGGTTTGTCACAGTGCCAGCAGCACTGGACTCAAATGCAGCAACGATTATGAGGATGGTGCAGGAAAGTTTTCCATTCTGTTGTGCATAGGGTTGCTATGAGTTGGAACTGACTCCATGACACCTAACAATAATAACAGCATGCTGTGCCATGCATCCTTCCAGTTCTAGTTGTGTTCTTTGCAAAGTGTAAACATTACCATGATCCCCTCGTGTGAATAATTTGGTGATACATCCCAGTCCATTGACAGTTTATTATGATATAATCAGAGGCTTTCCCCTTACCAATTCCCCCCTCTTCTAGATATGTTTTACTTTGTAAGAAGATAATTTTATCTAACCCATTTTGACTACCCTTCTTCTTCAGCCAGAAATCCATTACTACAATAATAAATAGTTCTTAAAATTTAGTACGTTCTGAAGAACGTTATTATTTTTTCTAAATTAATTCTAGGGTACAGCCTAGATTTTAAAACAGATAGGTGGTGGCTCACTGACTATGTTTTTCAGAACTGTCATAAACCAATCATCAACACCCACTTCAGTCAAGAAAGAAAAATATCAATGTTGCCAAAGTTTGGACTCAGATCCAGTACTTCTTTAAATAAATTCAGGAATGATATTATGACCCACTAGGATTCCTGGTGTGGCACTTTAGATTAAGCACTGAGCTGCTATCCTCAAGGTTGATGATTCAAATTCACCAACCACTCCTTGGAAACCTTACACAGTGTTGCTATTAGTTGGCACTTAACAATAACCCTAACACAGTGAAAGTGGGGGTTTGTGGTGCTGTAAGACTGATATCACAAGGTCAGCAATTCAAACCCACCAGACACTATTTGGGAGAAAGATGAAGCTTTCTGCTCCTGTAAACATTTAAAACCTTGACACCTCTATACAGGATCGCTATGAGTCAAAATCAACTCCATGGCAGTGAGTGAGAGGGGAATGAGGATTTAAGAACAATCCTGGTCTCAGTGATTGTCTTTAAGTTGATCTGTTCTCCTTCTGATGCATCATTAGCTTTTGGAGACTCTAGCAAGGAGCTCTGGTAGCATAGTGATTACGAATCGGGCTGCTAACCTCAAGGTTGGCAGTTTGAAACTACCAGCTGTTCCGCGGGAGAAAGATGAGACTTTCTGCTCCTGTAAAGATTTACCACCTTGGAAACCCTGTACAGGGTCACTATGCATTGGAACTGACTCTACGGTACTTAACAACAATAGCCAGGTACAGCATCCTAGACCTTATCGGTATCTCAGCAAGAAGATGGGAGCAGATGCATATTGTGAAAAGAGGGCAAAACAACCTCTTCACTGATTACTGTTGTTGTTGTTAAGTGCTGTCGAGTCGATTCCGACCCATAGCAACCCTGTATCGGGTTTCCAAGGAGCAGCTGGTGAGCTTGAACCGCCGACCTTGCAGTTCAAATGACTTTGCAGTCTGACGCATTAGCCCACAGAGCTGATTCTTACTCTCAAAGTTTTGGGTGCAAGACCTCTGTCAAAGGACCCTAGTAAGTATTGATTTATGCATTTATCTTGCAGAGTAGACCATGAGCTTCTCTATGACAAGAGCTGACTCTTTTTCACCTCTGTGTTCATGGTATAATTACATATGCAATGAGTTAGCATTTGCAATATAAAAGAGCAAAACAGAAAGAATGGAACGGTATTATTGATCTAAGGATTCTGGAGACCTATCCAAGGTCCTGAAATATATATCCTGGGACTTCATTCAACATGCTGTACTAAGTGTTGTGCTGAGTGTGAAGATCCAGAGATAAATAAACCTCTGTCTCAAAAAGCACATTGCTGATGTCAGATGAATCTTGGCCAAAAAGGAAAGAATACCAGAAAGAGATAACATAGACACAGTGCTCTAAAAACTGGGCCTGAATGTACCATCCCAGAACCAAACTCTCCAGGTCCCTGCAGCTCAGCACTGCTGACATTCCACCCCCTTCCCATTCCAAGGCACTTCCCCCTGTGAGTGTCCCTGGGATCCAAGGACGTAGTTCCCCAGGACCCCAGGGCCAACCGCTAAATACACCACAACATTATACAAAGTAAGAAACTATAAAAACACCAGCAGCAGTGCAACCAACAGTGTGGCATTTTGAATGGGAGTGAGCAGATAGAGGGTCAAGAGAGCACTCCCATAGCAAAGAACTGATGGATCTGCAGAGATAAAGTCTGTTTTTGATTTTTTTTGTTGTTACTTTTGGAAGAGAGGGTCCTCCTTCTATTTTGAGGGAATGCTCTCTCTTTTTACCTTGCCCAACAAGAGTCAGAAATTGCAGCCTTACAGGCAAGCTATAATCATACTTATAAAACCCCGCCATCTAGGTAAGAGCCAATAGTAGCTGCTATACACCAGAGTCCTGCTGTGGTGCTGTGGGTTAATGTGCCAGACTGCAAAGTCGTTTGAACTGCAAGGCCGGCAGTTCAAGCTCACCAGCTGCTCCTCGGAAACCCTATACAGGGTTGCTATGAGTCAGAATCGACTTAACAGCACTTAACAACAACAACATACACCTAAGCAGAATCTATGACCAATACTTGTTAAAACACTCTGAATTGAGTTGTAAGAGTAGTAAAAGTTTAGCTTATCTACTGATCCAACTTACCAAGAGACAGTTGGTGAGAGCTTAAGAATACACCAACATACATTCATCTAATTAATACAAATAAAACAACACCAAGATGCCTAAAAAGCAACAGGAAATTCCTGGTCACGTGTAGAAATAAAACAGAGTAGCTCAACCAAACAGCCAAGAGAAAGAGCTAGACTTTGCATTGGAGGGAGTGCAGGCTTTGGAGCTACACAAAAAGGAATGATATTGAGGTGTATCCAAATGTTCCACAGAAAGATCAAGGAAAATAAAGATGTCAGAAAAGCACTAGAGGAA
>NW_006408519.1:43444264-43445864 GCF_000296735.1 Chrysochloris asiatica | reverse complement strand
ATTAAGGGATTTATAAAAGCCAAGCCAACACTTCAAAACATACTAAAGAGAGTTCTTTGGGCTGAGAACCAACAAGAGCTGACAACAACCAGAGATTGACATATGTGGCAACACCACCCAGAACTAAGTTCAGTGATGGAAGATCCCAGAAAAGAACAAAACTACAAGAATGAAATTAGGGTATATGAATAGTCAGTCTATGATCAGAACAATTACAATGCGAAAGAAGGGGAATGTATAAGAACAGAGGTCCAGGTGGTGAGGAAGTCCAGTAGATTTCAGGATAAAACAGACTGTTTTTAAAGGAGGAGGAAAGTAATAGAATATAGGGTAAATTCAAAGAAGCTTAACACTTCATAGCATATCAATAAAAGGAAAATCCAAGAAGATTATTAAAACTTTAAATAATGTGCTGGAAATATTAGCCTGAGCTATAAGGCAAGAAAGGGAAATTAAAGACATCCAAATTAGCAAGGAAAAAGTAAAATCCTCTCTGTTTGCAGATGGTATGGTCCTTTACATAGAAAATCTCAAAAACTCAGCAAAAAAATTACTGAAACTCATTGAAAGATTCAGCATAGTGCAGGGTACAAGATCAACATACAAAAATCAGTTGGATTCCTCTATATTAGTAAAAACAGCTTTGTAAAGGAAACTAGAAAAATAATACCACTTATAAAAGCCACCCAAAGGATGAAATATTTAGGACTAAATCTAACCATAGAAGCAAAATAACTATACAGAGAAAACTACTAAACACTATTACAAGAAACCAAGAGATTTACAAAAATGTAAGTACATACCATGCTCATGGATAGGAAGACCCAACATTGTGAAAATGTCAATATTATCAATAGCAATCTACAGATATAATACAATCCCAATCCAGATTCCAACAACATTCTTTCAGTAAATGGGGAAAAAATTATCACAGATTTTTTATGTAAGGGAAAGAGTCCTCGATAATCAAAGTACTGCTTAAGAAGAATAACAAAGATGGAGGCCTCTCACGCCCTGGTTTCAAATTTTACTACGTGGTCACAGTGGTCAAAACAGCCTGGTATTAGTACAATAAAAGATATATAGATCAATGGAACAAAATTGAGAATGCAGAAGTTAATTTGTCCACATACAGTCAACTGATCTTTGACAAAGAGTCAAAATATATTAAATGGGGAACAGATAGTCTCTTCAAAAAATGGTGCTGGCAAAACTGGAAGCCAATAAGCAAAGAATGAAACAAGACCTATAATTCACACCACATACAAAAACTAACTCAACCTAAATGTAAAACCTTGAACTATAAAGGTCATTAATGAAAAAACAGGGACAAATTTAAGGGTTCTAATACAGGGCACACATAGGCTATTAAACATTGCAAAAAACACACAAACAATAGAAGAAAAAATAGATGACTGGGACATACTAAAACTAGAAAAATATGTGCATCAAAAGATTTAACCAAAAGAGTAAAAATGGAGCACACAGACTGAGAGAAAAAAATTTTGCAATGACATATCAGACAAGGGACTAATCTCTAAAATCTATAGGAATCTACAACATCTCTAAAAGAAAAGGACAAATAACCCAATTTAAAAAT
>NW_006408519.1:43420161-43443751 GCF_000296735.1 Chrysochloris asiatica | reverse complement strand
ACACAAGGAGGAAGAGGGAAATATACTAGAAGGGAGAGGGGGTGGATGAACAAGGAAGATAGGGGAAGACTTAGAGAAGTATGAATAAGCTAAATCTGATAGTGGTAAATAATGATGGATCCTCAAATCCTTAACCTTGGAAAAACAGGGATCAAGACATAGTCTAAATGCGTCTATGGATATTGGTTTCCCCTCCCTATTATTGCAAAATAGATATTTAAATAGAATAGAAAGGAATATTGGGAAATATGATTACAGAAAGCTTATAAGCCCATCTTCAGCCTATAACTGATTCAATTAGCTAAAAGAGGTACTAGAATTTGTCCAAGGAAATAGGCTTCTTGCTAAGCCTTTGTGGAGTATAGGGCCTTAGGTGGAATCCTGAGTCCCACCCAGAACCTACTAAAGTACGACATTCCCAGTTGAAAGGACAGGCTGACCAACCCGGAGCAGCTAGAGGAACAGAAGACATTTCTTGAAAGAAAGACCAGCAAGGGGGGAAAAAAAGCAGACAGGCTGGTACAAGATCACCTGGGAGTCATCAAGGCAAGAAAAGCCAGTCCACTCAGGTAAACTCCTTTCCAAGACTGAAACTCAAAGGGAACACAAGAGCAGTCTTGTAAGCTCACTGGTCACCACACAACCATCACTGGTCTACTTGTGAGTTGAAGTGAGGGAAATGCAGCAATGAATACAAGGGCTGAGTTCAACCACAGACACCCATCGACCTTGAGATAAGACAGAGAGAAGAAGGGCTGGCTGGTCTGAAATTTAGGGAGACTTGGAAACTTCCTAGCCAACGGACACTGACCTAGCCACTGGCGGCTAAAGCTGAAAGTGAATGGGTCAGCTTGTCTAAAGTGGGAGGATGCATGCGAGAATGCCCAAACTTGCAGATAGTATCCATTTGACAGCTTGGATGGCTTGCTGATCAGAACTCACCAGAGGAAGATAAAGAAGTTTGATACAGGAAGCAAACATAAATTGCTGCAATTTGATGAACAGGACTTTTGCTTATGGATGTAGTTGCTCAAAATTCCAACCAAAAAGGAAGGATTCTTCATATCAAGGATCAAGCCTGTCCACTCAGTACACAGGTTTGATACAGATGGGTAATTGGGGTGCTATTGAGGCATGAAGAGTCTGGCTTACAAGCTTTCAAGAGTGTGTTCAGTTTCAGAATGAGGCATGTAAAGTAGAATCCCCATTGAATAGTTTTCCTCTTGCCCAGATAGGTCTGGTGAAAGGGGATGGATTAGGATGGGGATAGGATTCTTTTGAAACAATAGTGAGTAGTTAGTATCATGACTAATTGTGATTGTCACAACTGTAAAGGTAGAAGATGTGAAACAAAAAGCGAGGAGTAGTTAAACTTTCATTCCAGGTATAGAGGATCCTAGAACCATCAAGAAGGAAGAATATGAGCAGAGCATGGGATCCTAACCAGAAAAGCAGCGACAGCAGAGATGGAAACAGAAGCAATGGCACAGAGATAGAACCGCTGAGGACTCTAGATCCATGGAATGAGAAAGGCTTTGTTCCTGTGGGCAGGAGGCTGTCTTGCAAAATGGGCCCTTTGGTCATTTAAACAAGCACATATTTTCTGTGTGTTTGGTGTACATAAAAAGAAAAAGCAAGGGAGAGGGGATTAAAGTAAATACTGTTAACCGATGGTGTATGGAGGGGATTGTAATCAAAATACAATTGGTTGAGTAAGGCTGATGATCTGCCCTGTAAACTATCTCTCAATTCACAATAAAAGCTTTAAAAAAAAAAGAAAAGAAAAGAAAGAATACCAGAAAGTTGTTCCCTTGTGCTTTATTGACTATGCAAAGACTCTGTAGATCATGGCAAACTATGAATAACGTTGTGAATAGTAGGTACTCCAGATCGTTTAATTGTGCTCATGAGGAACCTGTACATAGAAAAAAAGGTAGTTGTTAGAACAGAACAAGAGGACACTGAACAGTTTAAAATTAGAAAAGGTATGTACTACAATTGTATCATCTCACCATATTCATTCCATCCGTATGCTGAACAAATAATTGGAGAAACTGGATTATATGAAGAAGTATGTGGCATCCAATTGGAGGAAGACTCATTAACAACCTGCCATATGCTGATGATAAAACCTTCCTTGCTGAAAGTGAAAAGGACTTAAGATACTTACTAAGGAAGATCAAAGATCACAGCCTTCAGTATGGGTTGCAACTCAATGTAAAGAAAACAAAAATCCCTACCACTGGAGCAATAAATTGTTGTTGTTGTTGTTGTTGTTGTTGTTGTTATGTGCAGTGGAGTCAGTTACGACTCATAGCTACCCTGTAGAGGGTTTCCGAGGCTGGAAATCTTTACTGGAGAAGACAAGATTGGAATTGTCACAGGCTTCATTTTAATGGGTCCACAATCAACACTCAGGGAATCAGCAGTCAAGAAATCACTCTTCAACGTTTTAAAAAGCTCTTGCGCAGCGGATTTGCCTAATGCAATACGTCGTTTGATTTCTTGACTGCTGCTTCCATCCGTGAGTTATACCTTATAACATGTGCAAACTGAGGGCACAGAGAGGTTTTGACAATTGTTCTACTCCTCTTCTATTCTCCTTCTGATCCTACCCTAAGCTAAGTACACACCTGGGAAAAATTATACACAGTTCCATTGACCACACGTAGGGCCCGCTTGTCCAGCCTCCCAACATCCTGTTCTCCAGTCCCTCTGATCTCCCTACTGTGTGTGGATATCCCCAAGTTAAAAGTTAAAGAATACGGATTGGTATATTGGGGATAACACTGGAATTGAAGGAAGTCTTTTAAAAAGACAATTTCAGGGTAATGCCTTAGCATGAAGTAACAGCTGTATTTGGATGCCTTAAGAGGTTCCTCATCTCTGACAAAGTATATCTATATATATAAGCATACTTGAAAAGGTGGTGTTAACAGGTACTAGGTGAGATTGAATAAGATCAAGTGTTGGCAAATATGTAGAGCTTGTTGTTGTTGTTGTTGTTACATGCCATTGAGTCTATTCTAGCTCCAGGCGGCCTTGTGCACGGTGGAGCAGGACACTGTCCAGCCCTGCACAAACCTCACGGTCGTTGCCATGCTTCAGCCCATTGCCACTGTCACTGTGATGTCTAGGAACTGGTCCCTCCTGGTAATGTGTCTAGAGGGTGGGAGGCAAAGTCTGGCCGTCTTGGCTTCTGAGGTACATTTTGGCTGTGCCTCTTCTATCACAGGTTTGTTTGTCTTCTGGAAATCCTTGGTACTTTTAATGAATTTTTCTAATACCAAAAAAAAAAAAAGAAAGAAAGAAATCAAATGATGGATTTCATTAGGGAAATCTGCTGCACAAGACCTCTTTAAAGTGTTTAGGAACAAAGATGTCAATTTGAAGACTAAGGTGTGCCTAACCTAAGCCGTGGTATTTTCAACTGTCTCAGATGCATGTGAAACTTGGACAGTGAATAAGAAAGATTAGAAGAATTGATTAATTTGAATTATAGTGTTGGAGAAGAATATTGAAAGAAAAACAAATAAATCTGTGTTGGAAGAAGTACAGCCAGAATGCTCCTTAAAAGCCAAGAGGGTGAGATGTTATTTCTCATACTTCAGACACATTACCAGGAGGATTATTCCCTGGAGAAGGACATTATGCCTGATAAAATGGAAAGCAGAAAAGAGAAAGACCCCCATGAATATTGACTGACACAGTGGCAGCTGCAATCGACTCAAATGTAACCGATGGTGCAAGACCAGGCAGTATTTCATTCTGTTGTGAATAGAGTCACTATGAGTCAGAACCAACTCAGTGACACCTACCAATATCAACAGCAAAGAGTGCATGTTTGGGCCCAGTGTCAAACCAGATGCTGACAAGCCCCCTCTCCCTTTCACTCCTAAACCCTTACATCCATTCCTGTGTCCACTGCATCCAGAAAGTAGGGAAACCATGCCCATGGAAACTGAAACATTTTAAGCATTAGTCTTTGATTCAGGGAACCTGGAACTCTTCCATTGAAGTGTCACTTTCCACAACCCACCACCATAATGCTAATGTCTTCTTATGTTAACACAAAGGTGGACCAAAGGAGATCTGAGACTTCTTCCAGCTCGGAAATTCTATGCAGACCCATTGGAAGTCACACAGAGGCCATCTTATTAATTCAAACTTGCAGAAGAAATTCTCCAAGTATAGAATCATTTATCATTTGCAGGAAGAACTCAGCAGAACTCAAGCTGTTCAAGTTCCCTTCTCCTTAGCCAAGCACGATTTCCTTGCAAAAGTTTTGGGTGGGATTTTTTTAAGCTCCAAAGAGGCTCTAAAGACTTTTTGGACATTGATCTGTACTTGTGTGCCATATGGCTAGAATTCAGTAGGAAGAAGTCAAGAACAGACAGAATGAGCCACTTGTGCCAAGCACCCAGTAATTTAGAGAGTGCCAAGAAAATGGATGGTTCAAAATGCCAAAAACAAAATTGAGAGCAGAATAGGCAAATCTTAAGAGGCACGAAAAAAAATGAATGCTCTGAAAACTTGATATATCAAGTTTTCTGCAAAACAAACCACCCCAAGACATGTTGGCTTAAAGCAACGTTTCTGTAGCTCACTATTCCTAGGGTCAGCAACTGGTGCCAACTTTATCTGGTTGGCATGGTCTGCTTGCACTTATATTCAAAGGTTTTGACTGCAATTGTTCATCTTAACTCCATGTGACTTGTCATGAACCATAACCCAAGCTAGTTCACATGGATCCTGAGAGCTCAAGATCCAATGATCAGATTTTTTTCAAGTATCATATGTGATACTGTCTCATTGGTCAAACAAATCACGTGGCCTATTTAGATTCAATAGGTGGGGAAAGATCCTACCTCTTGATGGGAGTTGTTTCAGTGCTCTGAATTTGGCTTTGACTCATAATGATCTGTATTGGCATTCTGAGGAGCAGCTGGTGGGTTTGAACCAATGACCTTGTGATTAGAAGTCCAGTGCTTATCTTACAGTGCCACACCAGAACTCCCTCCTGATAGGAAGAGCTAAAAATATGTAAATATGAAGATACAGAAATGGGAAGAGTTTGTGGTGATTTTTATAATCTATAACACGAAGATGCATTATTTTTGTTATTGTTAGATGCTGCCAAGACAGTTCCAACTCATAGAAACCCTGTGTACAACAGATCGAAATACTGCATGATCCTTCACCATTCTCACAGTCAATGTTAAGCTTGAACCCACTGCTGTTGACCCTCCACTTTACCTAGTATGATTTCCTCCTCCTGATAATATGTCCAAAGTGTGAGAGATGAAGTCTCACATCCTGGCTTCTAAGGAGCATTCTGGCTATACTTCTTCTAGCCCATGGTACTATTAATATTCTCATGCAAAACCATGACTAAAATGCATCAATTCTTCTAGTCTTCCATATTTGTTGTCTAACTTTCATGTGCATATGAAGATACTGAAAATACCATTACTTAGGTCAGATACACCTTTGTCCTCACACTGACATCTTTGCTCTTGAACACTTTGAAGAGGTCTTGTGCAGCAGATTGGTCTAATGCTGCTTTCATGAGTGTTGATAGTGAATACAAACAAACTGAAGTCTTTGACAACTTCAATCTTTTCTCCATTTGTCATGATGCCATTTATTGATCCAGTGGTTCAAGTGTTTTCTTTACATTGAGGTGCAATCCATACTGAAGGCTGTGGTCTTGGACCTTCATCCTAGGTATTTTAAGTCCTCTTCACTTCAGCAAGCATGTCATCGACATATGGCAGATTGTTATTGGCTCCCCCTCCAATCCTGATGCCACCTTCTTCTTCATATCATCCAGTTTCTTGGATTATTTGCTCAGCATACATTCACTTTGAAAAGCCAAGTCTAGGGAAAGATATTATAGGATAGGAGGCTAGCATTACATGACATTGTTTTTAAATAGTTCAAGACATACCATAGGTAAAAAGAATTGTGTTCTGAATGGAACCATAACAGATTACATAAAATAAAAGGAAGAACATTTGAACCATCAGAACTGTCCATAAAAGGCAAGGAGAAAGGAGAAAATATCTATTGGACACATACTATGAGTCGCATAAAATGACATTTCCTTTTTTAATTTTCTAATGCATGACCTCCCATATTTTATAGATGAGGGAGCATGTCTCAGAGAAGTTAAGTGATTTTGCTCAAGTTCACAAAGCTAAGATAAGGAAGAACTGGAATATGAACCTAAATCTCTTTAATAAATCCGCTCATTTGACACCATGTCATATGAGATGTTGTCTCATGTACTTTGGACATGTTATCAGGAGGACCCAGTCCCCAGAGAAGGACATCATCCTTGGTTGAAGGTCAGAAAAAATGAGGGAGACCTTCAATGAGACCAACTGACACATGGCTGAATGGATGGGCTCAAACAGTTGTGAGGCTGGCCCAGAACCAGGCAGTATTCCGTTCTGTTGTGCATAGGGTCGTTATGATTCATAACCAACTTGGGGGCACCTAACAACAACAACATGCTGCTTTGGGGCCTTTTTGGGATGAATGGAATAAAGGCATGATCACATTTGTTATGAAAATTGAGGTCTGTTGCAAGTATACAACAAGGAAATACTGCAAAGTTGCAAAATGCCTCCATAGGTCTTCACACTCCCTCACCTACCTCCTGACTCCGTTTCTAGCCTCCTACCTTGTTCTCTTTATCCCTCACCTCCAGATATCTAGGGCATTCATCCCCACCAAGACATGCTTCTTTATGGCTGACAAAGTGCCTTCATCTAAGTTCGGGTATAAGACTGGGTCTCTCTCTGCAGTATTTGGTTTTAAAGCATCTCCTGGGAATCAAGTAGTCAAAATGAGCATGTCATATAATTGCACTTTGCATACCATCTCTCAAAGGAGCCCTGGTGGTACAATGATTCAGGCTTGGCTGCTAACTGAAAGGTCAGTAGTTTGAATTTACCAACTGCTCCATGGAAGAAAGGTGTGGCAGTCAGTTTCCATAAAGATTTATAGTCTTCGAAACCCTATGGGGTCATTATGATTCAGAATCAACTCAATAGCAATGAGTTTGGGTTTTTCTTTGGGGGGGCAGGGGGTGGTTTACACTATCTCTCTACCACCCATCTGTCAGTTTGTCATATGTGATGGCATGCATGTTGTTATAATGCTGGAAGTTATGCCACCAGTATTTCAAATACCTGCAGGGTCACCGATGGTCAACAAGTTTCAGTGGAGCTTCAAGACTGAACAGATCAGAAAGGCCAATGATGGATGTACTACCAAAATATATCCAAGCAAAACCCTATGGAGAACAACAGAGTATTGTCTGATTCAAATGAAAGACAAGCCCCTAGATTGGGAGGCACAATGGCCAGCCACACCAATGGACTCAAAGATACCAACAATCATGAATACGGTACAGGACTGGACAATGTTTCGTTATATAATGGATTGGGTAGCCATGTGTGTTGTTGTTAAGTGTCATCAAGTCACTACCAACTCATAGTGACCCTATGTACAACAGAATGAAACACTGCCCAGTCCTGGGCTAACTTCACAATTGTTGCCATGCTTGAGCCCATTGATGCTGCCACTTTGCCAATCAATCTTTCTGAGGGTCTTCCTCTTTTCCTATGACCCTCCACCTTACCAAACATGATATCCCTCTCTAGTGAATGGTCCCTCCTGACAATATGTTCAAAGTATGAAAGACAAAGTTTGGCCATCCTGGCTTCCAAGGAGCACTCTGGCTGCCCTTCTTCCAACCAGATCTGTTGGTTCTTTTGGTAGCCCATGGTACTTTCAATATTCTTCTCCAACACCATAACTGAAATGCATTATTCTTCTACGATCTTCCTTATTCACCATCAAACTTTTGCATGACTATGAGGTTATTGAAAATATCCATGAGTATTCATGAGGAGAAGCCAAACCAAAGGCAGTTAACAACAAAAATTCTATCTCTGATCCTCATCAAATATGCATTGTTGTTGCTTTTAAGTGCTGTGAAATCGGTTCCGACTCATAGTGACCCTGTATAGGGTTTCTAAAGAGTGGCTGGTGAATTTGAACTGTCGACCTTGTAGTTCAAACCAACTTTGCAGTCCAGCACATAAACCCACAGCACCACACATTTGGTCAGTACAATTAATATCATTTTACAGATGAGAAACTGAGGCTCCAGATTCAAATCTAGACCCACCTAAAATCCCACAGTCTGTCTTTCCACCACTCTACTACACTCCCTCTTTAAAAAGTAGATATTGGGAGGAACCAGGAAGTATTAAAATGAGTATTAGAGAGAGATTTTCTTGAGTGGACTTGCCTTGAATTACAGCACATTCTACCAGAGCTGATGCTTAAAAAGTTCTGGTCAGTGACAAATTCATTTGATATGATCTTTCTTGCCATCAAATTTCAAATATTTTATCGTATTTGTTTCACTTTCTTTATTATAGAAAATTCCCATCATACACAATAGTGAAGCAGAGAGCATGAGGTTCCTCTGTCAATGGATCATCAGCTTGTTTGTTGGCAGATTCTCGAGTTATGAATCCCAGATGTATTATAAATATGAGCTGTTTTGCTCCCCAAATCCATAGTCAAGGACTATAGGAAGGTCCTCCTAGTATCACTTGAGCTGAACCCCTCAAGGTTGGGGCCACAAGACAAGGCCAAGTTTGCTAAAGTCATACATTGAGGTAATGGAATGGAAAGAATTAGAACCAGGGTCTCCCTCCCCATAGACCTTCCTGCTCTGAGGCACTAGATTGTTCACATGGTGACCAGCCCCTGAGTAGCCTCTGCCATCTCCAGAGGAGAAAGAAGAGGTCAGTGGGAATCGGACTTGGCCTCTATCCAGCAGGTTCAATGGACTCTGGCAACCATGCGTTCCTCTGACCTCCTCACTCTTTCAAGGGTAATTAACCAGCCAAATGGGTTCCCTGTGTTGAGTCTTTGTGCCCAAATAATCACCAACCCCCAATTGCTGGGGACAAAATCACTCCTGAGAGTCCCACCCTGACTTTCAATGTCATGTCCTTCATCAGCTCAGCTTGCATTATTTGAAAACTTGGAGCTCACACAAACGGTAGCCTTGTGAGAAGGCAACAGATTCCCAAGGTCCTGTCCTTGCTCAGAGACATATTTCCCAGGGAGAAAGGAGCTTCTCCCCAGGGAGAAGGCTTATATAGTGATAGGTCTCTGAGTGACATACATGGTTTTAGCTCCTCTACCAAAAGGTTGGTGGTTCAAACCCACCCAGCAGCACCTTGGAAGAAAGGCCTGGTGAAGTGCTTTCTGACAGCCAAGAAAATCCTGTGGAACTCAGCTGTGATACCTGGGGTCATCATGAGTTGGAATCAACTAGATGGCATTACTTTTGTTTTTCTTTTTTTACATATAGCACTTAGGCAAAGCTTAGAAGCATCCTTCTCAAATTGTGAACCCCTGGAGACCACAAAACCTAGAATGTATAGAATGGGACCCCTGTGTGGGGATTAGGCTGTGCATATAAAGCACATGTGTTAATTCATGCAATCCTAACCATAACCCTGTCAGATAAATGCTACTACCCCCATTATAATACAGAAAGAAAGAAAGGCACAGAATATAACTTGTTGAAAACCATGCAACTATTAAGTAGTTTGTTGTTGTTGCTGTTGTTGTTGTTAGGTGCCAGGAGTCAGTACTGACTCATAGCAACCCTGTGCTCAACAGAAGGAAACACTGTGCAATCCTGTGCCAACCTCACAATTTTTGCTACATTTGAGCCCATTGCTGCTGCCACTGCGCCAATCCATCTCATTGAGGGGTCTTCCTCTTTTATTGAAAATGCCATTGTGAGTCAGGTGCACCTTAGTCCTCAAACTGACATAAAATATTCTAGTGCTCTTCATCATGTTTCAATATTCAATATTCTGATGCTGGCATTGTTCCACTGCTATTCATAAGGTTTTCAGTGACTAAGTATTTAGAAGTAGTCCGTCTCCCTTTCTTCCTAGTCTGTCTTCATCTGGAAGCTCCACTGAAACCTGTCCACCATGGATGACTCTTATGATATTAAAAATACCCATGGCATAGCTTCCAGAATCACAGCAACATACAAGCCACCACGGTACGACAAACTGACAGATGAGTGGTGGTAGCAGAGAGTATTAATTAGAATAAAAGTTGTTTTAAATATTGTATAGACTACAGAAAGGGGTTATCACATGGGGAGAAGTTTTGTAGCCCAAAATATGAGACTTGAGCAGAGGAAGGCAATGAAGCATACCAGCAAGACCATTTGGAGAGAACAATATTTACAACGTCTTTTCTCAGCTCTTGGCTTACTTAATCTTGGCACTAACACGGTGATTACTATAACCCCCATTTCACAAGTGAAGAAACAGAGGCTCCCAGAGCACGAATGATTTGGCAAGTACCTAACTCAACATTAGGATGGACTCCACATCCTGCTCGCTCAGCTCCATGCCCAGGATGACATGTATTGAGTAGGGAAGACATGTGTCCTGCTTTGTCTAGGACAAAAACCCAAACCTGTGGACATCCAGTTGATTTTGACTCATGGCAATTCCAGGGGCCACAGAGGGGAACTGCTCCGTAGTTTTCTTGGCTGTAGTCTTTACAGAAGTCTTTCTTCTGTGATACTATTGGGTGAGTTTGAACTGCCGATCTTTCACTTAGCCATTGAATGCAAACCATTTGCAGCCCATTTGTGCCTATCAGGATGATATAGTCAGTAATAGTGTTCTTTCACTTTCATGACAATTCCTCTTTGGAGGATACATTATGAAACCACCTTAACTGTGAGCAATAATGTTCTCCAGGCCTATAATATCCACAAAGTGGAGCAGGGAGCACCTGCAGATCACCTTCCTCCCAGGAGGAGGTTGGCGAGCTTGGGGATGAGTGAGAGCTGCAGAGACTAAATTTAGGACAACACGTGTAGAGAAATTTTCTAGTTCCTTCCACCCACTCTCACCTCCAGCCAAGACTAATTGGAATAAGTGATTGCTCTCTGGTGAAAGGTTCAGAAAGAAGGGAGGGAAGTAACGGGGAGAAGAGTGAAGTAGATCAGGCCATTTGCCCGTATCTGGCTATATTTTGGAATTCATTAAACATCTGGGAGTTAAGATCCTCACAGAAAATCACCTGGCCCCCTGTCTATCACTAAGGTGACCCAGATTCCTTCAGCTTGTAGGCCTTTTACAGGTCATTGTCAACATCATTCTGAAAACCAATGACAGTGTTTCTGAAATGCCTTTTTCAGGTAGATACTGCAGATGGTGAACCAACATCACCAGGAAACCCCAGAAGAGTCATTATCAGACAGTGTCAGAGACACCCCACCTCGAGGGTACCAAGTGGCTAGAAGATCAGAACTGTGGAGTGAGAGGAAGGAGTGCTGGTGGCACAATGATTAACAGCTCAGTTGATAATTGAAAGATTGAAGGTTCAAGCCCATGAGCTGCTCTATGGGAGAAAGATGAGGCTGTCTGCTTCTGTAAAAATGACACCTTTGGAGGCCCTAGGAGGCAGTTTTATTCTATCCCATAGTCACTATAAGTTGTTTGTTTGCTTGCTTGCTTGCTTGCTTATGGAGTGAGAAGAGCGAAGGTTTGGGATGAGACAGAACTAGGGTTGAATTGTGCCCTATCCCAAACCAGCTGAGTGTTCCATGAACCAATATTTAGTTTTCTGCTCAAAGGAAGAAGACTCTGTCACACCCTATTGAGATTGGGGGCCACGGCTCTGGAAACGATCGTGTCGGAGACTAGCAGTTGATCTAATCAGAACATAGTCACAAAATGCATCTCAGTAACTTTATAAGGAATGAAGAGTGGTTAATTATGTGGTTCCACATACTATTTGTGTGTGTGGTGTGGTGCTGTGGGTTAATGCGCTGGACTTCAAAGTTGGTTTGAACTGCAAGATCAGTGGTTCAAGCTCAGTAGCTGCTCTTCAGAAACCCTTTACAGGGATGCTATGGGTCAGAACTAACTCCATGGCACTTAACAACAACATTCTACTTGCAGGAAGTATTATAGAGTCAAATTTTTCTGGACCTACCAACAGAATTCGGAGGACTCCCCCTCAGAAAAGCAGAATAAACCAGTGTGTTTCTTTCTTCTTTATCTGAGAGATGCAGAAAGGAGAGACGGCCAAGGTCTAGTCAAACATGTTTAGAGACATCGCAGTACAAGTCTTATGAAGCAGATAGATTGCTGTTCAAAATGGCGGCTGCAGACCCTTGGCTAGTTATTCTAAATGCTCTTTACCTCAGTCTCCTTGTGCAGGCATAAGTTGGAGATACTGTGAGTTCGGTTACAGAGCAGCACAATGAACTGAATATCATAATAAAGTAAATACAAATATCACACAAATGTTTTGGTTTTACAGTGAAAATAAAAGATATGTTTACACTCTACTGTAATCTAGTAAGTGTGCAATGTTGTTTTGTTGTTGTTTAGGGCTGTCAAATCAGGTTTGACTCATAGTGATCCTTTATAGGATTTCCAAGGAACAACTAACTGGTGGGTTTGAACCACCAATCTTGCATTAAAGCCAACCTTGAGGTCTAGTGTTTATCCTGTGGTACCACACCAGGACTCTTTTAGAAGTGTGCAGTAGCATTAGGATAAAGCTTGAAATATTGTGCGAATGATCAAAATGTGACACAAAGGAAGCACCTATTGTTGGGAAAATGACACCAGTAGACTTGTTTGTCGCAGAGCTGCCACACGCCTTCAATCTGTCAAAATAATGCAATATCTGTGAAGCACAGTAAAGTGAGATGAAATAAAGGAAGGTCTGCTTACATATAAAATGGAGACCAAGTTCTCTTCATACAGGTCTAGAAAACATTAGGTGATGTGGTTGCCCCAAAGATGTGTACAGAGGAATCACATGTTCTGCTTTGCCCCTGCAGTAGCCTTGGCTGTTGTAATTGTTGTACGCCATTGTCCAACTCATACAAACCCTATAGAGCAGAGTAGAATTTCCTAGTAGGGTTTCCAAGGCTGTAATATTTACAGAAGCAGACTGCTGACCAAGCGCTTAACCATCACACCATCAGGGTACCCAAATGCACACTATTAAAACATACATATCTTTTGGACCAAGCCTGAGACAAGGTTCAGAACCCTTCTTGGCTGTTGTTGTTAAGTGCCATAAGTCGATTCTGACTCATAGCGACCCTGTATATGATTTCTAAGGAGTGGCTGGTGGGTTTGAACTGCCAATCTTGCACCTAACAGTCCAGTGCTTATCCTACAGTTCCACAGCAGCCACTATTAATTGATCACAGTAACTCATAGGATTAAACTAGATATTGGCTCCATCTATCCTCAAATCTTGGAGTCCTGGTGTGGTGATGTGGGTTAATGTGCCAGACTGCAAATCCATTTGAACTGCAAGGTTGGTGATTCAAGCTCACCAGCTGCTCCTTGGAAACCCTATACAGGGTTGCTATGGGTTGGAACCGACTCGACAGCACTTCACAACAACAACAACCTTCAAATCTTAATCTGTTCTAGAACCAAGCTACCAGGTGGGAATACTTGCTGTTTTTGAGAAAAGTCAATTTGGCCAAGGGCACTGTGGCAGAGAGGGCTCTTTGTACACAACAGATTAATATCTTCCCTCACAAGGCAGAGCTGCTGGTGGTAGAAAACAGTGGGACAATCTGAAATGACATTTTCTCATCCTCACTTGAAGGAAGGCATGGCCTCGTGATGGTGTGAATATTCAATGATATCCATCACTTCCAGATCTGACCCATCAAGAACTCCCATGTGATCCTCCACTGAATGTTGGTGCCCTGGGCATCCTTAGAGTCCTGAGGTTTGGATTTCTAACTTATTATAGAGTTCAGGGAATTTATCCAGTGGGGTTTCATGTAAGTAAGAGATACATTTCATGTTTTAAAACATTGAGATATGAGTTGATTTCTAACCACCTCTATCAGTTAGCTTTAACTGAGAAACAAACCCCTCCCAAACTTAAACAACCATCATTTACTAGTGCTCGCAAATCTGTGAGTTGGCTGGGCAGTTCTGGGTATCTGGACTGGACGTTAACGATCTTGGCTGTGCTCACTCATCTGAGATCAACAAAGAGGTTGGCTGTGAACTGGAAGCTCTCAGATGGCTTGGGTTGAGTGATTCCACTTCCTTTCATGTGGTCCTACAGGCTTCAGCAGACTGGTGACCAGACTGGTGCCCACTGTATGGCAGGGGTCTAGAAGACACAGTGCCAACAGTCATGGCCTCTTGATTCCTTGACTTGGAGTTGACCAGTATCAGTTCCGCCATATTCCATTGGGCAAAGCATGTCATAAGGGCTCACCATATTCAAGGCTGAGGAAATATGTAGAGTCTGGAGGGTCAGAGAAAGAGAGGAAGAACCCCAATGAGATGGATTGGACAGGTGATGGCATTGATGGACTGACTCAAGCATGGCAACAGTAGTGAGGTTGACCCAGGATCCAGCAGTGTTTTGGTCTGCTCTGCATAAGGTTGTTATGAGTCAGTGCTGACTTAATGACACCTAACAACAAACGACTATGTTGGGAGGAGCTGAGAATTGAAGCCATTGTAACAATCAATACTACTGCACAGAAGTGAGTGTCACTGTAACGAATATTGTCACACTCAGCTGAGAATGACAGAGCCAGAGTTTAACTTCCAGACCTGATTAACATCAAATTGGAGCATTTTCTACGATACTATATTACTTACTATTTTAAGGAAAAAATGAACAGCTTTGGTGAAACTGACAGAAGCATCGTTCATGCAAACCCCACAAACGTATATATTGTTGTTGTTAAGTGCTGTCAAGTTGGTTCTGACTCATAGAAACCCTGTATAGGGTTTCCAAGGAGCATCTGGTGAGTTTGAATCACTGACCTTTCCATTAGCAGTCCAGTTCTTATCCTATAGTGCCATGGGGTTGGAAAATTCCCACTTTCTCCTGGTTATCCAAGGCATCCCCATGGCCACTGGAGAGGTAGAAGCTGTTGTGTTTTGCTACTTTGCAGATTTAGTGCTCCAGACATGGCTTCACCTCCCTAATTAGTTCTAATTGGATGTGAGGATCATGTTGGGTCACAACAAACTCAAAAGTTGAGTAATTTGAAAAGGATCCAGAAGTCAATTGCAAAAGAACTAGTTTTGTGATTTCCTGGGTGATGGCTCTTCTGTCTGCTTCTAACCTTGTCATGTAGAAGACTGAATTTCAAAAATGAGTTGATCTTAACTGAAAGATGGAAGCCCATGCACATTCAGTGGATCTTAGACCTCCTCACGGAACCAAACAAGCCAAATCCACTGCTTTCAAGACAATTCTAACCCACAACAACCCTAGAGAAAAAATTAGATCTGCCCACATAGAGTTCCCAAAGCTGTAAGTCTTTACAGAAGCAGACTGCATCATCTTTCTCCCATGGAGAGGCTGGTAGGTTCAAACTATCAACTTTTAGATTCGCAGTCCAATGCTTGACCCACTGTACCATCAGAGATCCTCCTCCTCATGGAGGGATTGTAATTCCTTTTACTTTCTGGGTCAGGGTAGCCCCGGGCATGTCAAAGGATGGTGGTTTCACCACTCCTCCAGTCAGCCAAGTCTCCTCAGCAGCCCTGGGCATCCCTTGAAGCTCCCACCTTAGTCCTTGTCAAAGACTCACTAGAAAGAATGTTCTATTTGGAAAAATCTGATAAATCATTTGATCCAGGTATATCATTTTACAGAAGGGCTGATTGAGGCCCCAAGAATAAAAGCTATTTGTTGTTGTTGTTGTTATGTGCCGTGGAGTCGCTTCCGACTCATAGCAACCCTGTACAGAGTTTCTGAGACTGTAAATCTTTACGGGAGCAGAAAGCCTCATCTTTCTCCTGTGGAACAGCTGGTAGTTTGGAACTGCTGACCTTGCGGTTCACAGCCCGATTCATAACCACTAAGCTACCAGAGCTTCTTTACCTAAGATTATATAGCTATGTCATCTGTCAGTTGATTATACTGTGGTGGCTTGTGTGTTGCTGTGATGCTGGAAACTATGACATTGGTATTCCAAATATAAGTAGAATCACCTATGGTGGATGAGTTTCAGCAAAGCTTCCAGCCTAAGACAGACTAGGCAGGAAGGCTTAGTGGCCCACTTCCAAAACTTAGTCAATGAAAACCCTAGAGATCACAAGGGAGCATTGTCTGATAGAAGGCTGGAAGGCAATCAGAATCCATAGAGGCCACACAACAATGGACTCAAGCATCCCAGTAATTCTGAAGATGGTGGAGAGCCAGGTACCATTCTGTTCTATTGCCTTTGGGGTAACCATGAATCAGACCCAACTCGCCAGCAGTAAGCAACAACAACATCCTAGTTGTGAGCAGCAGAGCCAAGAGGAGAACCCAGATGCAAGCACAATGGTACACCAGAGATGTCAAGGCCTTTAGACTCATCTGGATCTCAATTTCAGTCTCAGCTCTCCCATTTAGAGCTGTGTGATCTCAGGCAAATGCCTAACCTCTTTGCGCCTTAGTTTGTTCATCTTTAAAATAAACAATTTGCCTTATGATCTTCTAGGGTTATTTAGTATTTAAATGAGATAACATATATGAGGGTAAGTTAGAAAGTATTGCAACTAGGGTTCCAGTTCATTCATGCACAGGTTTAGTCCAAGCAGAACATATTTGAATATGTCTCTGTTATCAGTGGATGGCTGCAGACAAGTTCTCTCAGTAATACACTAGTCTTACTCTCAGTAGAGTGCCTTCCAAAAAAAGGGTCCAATCAGAAACAGAAGAGGGGATATGCTGGGCCAGTTCAACAGTTGAAGACTTAGAAGGTTATGGAAACTGTTTTGGGGGGATTCCAAATGGATCATCTTGATAGATTTTCTTGAAGGACACAGGACGATCATGAGGTCTTGTTAGAAAGAAGTTTTAAGAAAATGGAAAACAGCATTCGTGAGAAATACGCCAGGAAAATTGCACCGAGGAATTTTTTTTCCATCATGACAATACACTCACTCATTCTTCGAGGGCAGCAAGGCCAGAGAATTTTGTTGTGTGGGAAACCTTATCCCATCCACCGTACAGTCATGACCTTGCCCCTTCAGACTTCTTTTTGTTCTCTAAACTCAAAGAACACTTCAAAGGAACACGATCTGAGTTCCAAGAGGATGCCCAAACGGCCATTTTGATGTGGTGTAATTCGAAGAGTGCAGAATTCTTCAGGAAAGGGTTGTTGTTTTTGGTAAGTGCTGTCGAATCAATTCCAAACCATAGCAACCCTATATAAGATTTCCAAGGAGCCGCTGGTGAGCTTGAACCACCAACCTTGCAGTTTAAATGACCTTGCAGTCTGACACATTAGCCCACAGCGCCACACCAGGACTCCCAGGAAAGGGTTAGAGACCTAGGGACATGACCTTCAGAAGCATGTAGACCTAGATGGAGGATGTGTTGAGAAACAATAGCTTGCTTCTATTTTTCTATTTTTGTTTAAGAAAGGTGTCAATGCTTTTTGTAGCAATACTTTTTGACCTACTGTTGTATAAAACACACAGTAGGTGTTCAGCAGAAGACAACTGTGGCACTGGTCATACAGCCATCGTGGGGTTGAAGGTGTGATGGGAATCAGAAGCTGTCGGCCAAATGACTTTTCTGAAATCTTGAATCTTCAATAGAACACAAGTTCCAGAGAAAATAAGGACTCAGTCTGTTGATTCATCGCTGTGTTCCCAGAGCCTGGACACAGAGGACAAAAGCCATGTGTTGAGTGAGTACGTGGATTACTTATTCACTGGAGCAACAGAGAGTGCAACTGTGGGTATTTTATTTCCCTAGGGTAAATAACAAGCTCAAACATTAGTAAAGCTTCCATAAAATTAATACGTAAAGAGGGATGATGGGGTAGTTTAGCATAAGACTTTAGTCCAGAGTCCTGGATTTGAACCTCAGCTGTCATCCATGAGTATGTGACCTTAAATAAGTCATTTAACCTCTTTGAGCTTCTATTTCCCATTTACATGATGGGAGTAATCCTTCAAAGAGCTGTTGTAAATAATAAAAAGAGCAAGGTTGTTTGCTTAGCTTAGTGTCTAACACAGAGTGGGGATACCATCTGTAGAAGCTACAAAACAGGAAACGAGCACAGCCCCACATCCTAACCTCCTTCATGGAGGGAGATGAGGCTAGCTTCTCACCTAGGCATCCCAGCTGGGTTCATTGAAGATAACAGTCATGGGAATCCTCTGCCCTGCTGTGTGTCCCTACCAGCCCTGACTTCCAGAATCCTATTCTATTACAAATAGTCTAGTTGTCTCAAATATTGCTAAACCAAGTAAGGAAAAGTGGGTGAGGGGAAGAGTGGGGACTTGCCACTGGTGAGCACCAACTCTGTGCTTAGCCCATTCGTATGTGTGATTTTCCCTCTGCAGTTAGACAAAAGGAACCCTATCATTGATGTTGTGTCTCTATTTGCATTGGCCAACAAAAGGCAAATACTCAATTCATGACCCCACTTTAATGACTAGGTGGACCCATAAGTTTGCATATGTATGTCCTTACTATCTTTCCATCATATCTAGTTCAGAAGAACTCAAATATTTGGGGAACTAAAGATAGATATTCATCAATCAGTAATCCTATTTAATCTTTCCGCCCACTAGAGAAAGGCATCGCTAGCTCCACTTTGATGTCCACTAAGTAGTCTCCAAGGTCAAGTGACCTGGCCAATGCCACACAGGTACTACCAATGGCAGAACAAAATCCAAACCCTAATCAGACTGACCACAGGACCCATCTCCTTCCCATGATGGCCAGGACACTCTCACTAGGACCCCTTGCTCCCACTCTCCTTGACTCTGCTGGTCTCCTCCTCCCCTGATACAGGAAAGTACTATGTGCAAGATGATCTCCTTGGGGAAAATTCTCAGAAAAGGAATAATGGAGCCAAAAGCTATGAACCATCTATGGCTCAAATGCTATGTGAAGGCCTCATCATTTTCCCCAGACTCAAGGACGGAACATGATCTGCAAGGCCATAGTCTATTAGTGACAGGACGCTCACAACCCCACACTCTCTGACTCCCACAACCCCACACTCTCTGACTCCCACATGTGCAGGGTTTGGAACTATATGGTAGTTTCCAAGCCTTTCTCCAAAATCTCCTCACCAATATCATGGTGCCCAAAGCCCTGGAAACCAGAGTCCTGGTGTGACACTGTGGGATAAATCCCTGGACCACAAAGTCAGTTTGAACCACAAGGTAGGCAGTTCAAACTTACCAGCCACTCCTCAGAAAGTCTATACAGGATTGCTATGAGTCGGAACCAACTCAACAGCATTTAACAACAACAAACCACTGGCAGCTGTTCTTCAGGGTTAAAGCATGAGGTTTCCCAGGAGAGTAAATAATGATTTCAAATATGATGGTGAGGATAGGCTCAACTTCTAACATCGATGTCACTGTCACTGCAGAGAAACAAGACTCTGAGGAACTGAGATCCAGGATGGGCAAAGTGTTGTGGAACCACCTCTGTTCCAAAGGCTCTGCTTAATGCATTAAGTTAATGTCAAGCCATGGTGACACCACATGTGTCAAAATAGAACTGTGTCTCACAAGGTTTTCAGTGGCTACTTTTTTGGAAGGAGATCGACCAGCTCTTTCTTACAAGAAGTCTTTGAGTGGACTCACCCTCCAATCTTTTAGTTAGCAGCAGAGAATGAACCTCAATGTAAAGAAAACAAAATTCCTCACCACTAGACCAATAAATAACATCAAAATAAATGAAGAAAAGATCGAAGTTGTCAGACTTCATTTTGCTTGAATCAACCATCAACACTCATGGAAGCAGCAGCTAAGAAATCAAATGATGTATTTCATTAGGCAAATCTGCTGCACAAGAACTCTTTAAAGTGTTGAAGAGCAGAAATATCAGCTTGAGGACTAAGGTGCACCTGACCCAAGCCATGGTGTTTTCAATAACCTCAGACACGTGCAAAAGCTGGACAGTGAATAAGGACAACCATAGAAGAATTGATGAATTTGAGCTATGGCTTTGGAAAATCTTAAAAGTACCATGGACTGCCAAAACAACAAACAAATCTGTGTTGGAAGAAGTGCAACCAGAATGCTCCCTGGAGGCCAGGATGGTCAGACTTCACTCATATTTCAGACAGTTGTCAGGAGGGACCAGTCACTGAAGAAGGAGATCATGTTTGGTAAAGTGGAGGGTCAGTGACAAAGGGTAAGACCTCCTTTGGATTGGCACAGTGGCATCAGCGGTGAGGTTGTCCCAGGACTAGGCAGTGTTTCATTCTGTTGTGCACAGGGCTGCTATACGTCAGTACTGACTCAATAGCACCTAACAACAACAAGAGGAGAATGAGAGAATGTTAACTATTTGCACCACACAGGAATTCATAATCCCCTCTGATGATAGACAAGAGTCATGCAGGACAACACAAATTAGATATCTACACAGAAAGTATTCTTCTCACACTGAGCTGCTACCTTCTAGTCCACTTTAACTGATCTTAGACTCAACTTCTTCATCTGTTAAATGGGGTCCATAAGACATAACAGGGCTATTGTAAGGATTAATGAAATAACCCAGGTTAAACTCTGTCATCTTGAGCAGCATATTGAAAGCTAAAAATGGTATTTACATGAACTAATTGGATCTGTGGAGTCCTGGTGTGACACTGTAGGATAAACACTGGACTGCTAATCTGCTAAATGCAAGGTCGGTGGTTCAAATCCACCAGTCTTTCCTTGGAAACCCTACATAAGGCCACTATGAGTTGGAACTGACTAGACAGCACTTATCAACCATAATTGTATTTGTACAGTGGTTTGTTTTTTGAGGATGTCGTTATTGGGATTTGGGTGAATGTTTACAGAGCAAATTGTCTTTCCATCCAACAATTCATATACACTTTTTTCTGAGACTTTGTTTGCAATCCCCACAATATAATAGTACTCTTCCCACTTCCTTCATTCCTTTACTGTTTTCCATTTCCATTCATCCTTCTTTCCTACCCCTTCCTGTCTTCTGAGATTTATCCCTGGAAAATGCTGCCGTTTTGATGTTGCATGGTTAATTGTTCTAAGGAGTGCATGCCTCCTTGGTATCATTGTTCACCTTATAGGCCTGTGTACTGTGTGACTGGAAGTTGAGCAACGGGGGTGAGTTCGGTTCTGGGTTTGAAGGATGTCTAAAGGCCATAGCTCAAGGGTTCCACCAGTCTTATCTGACCAGTAAACCTGGTCTTGTTTGTGATTTTGAGTTTTGTTCCACACTTTTCTCCCACTCTATCCAGGAACTCCTATTGTGGTCCCTTTCAGAATGGTGAGCAGTGGTAGCTGGGCACCATCTAGTTCTTCTTGTCTACACAATGTTCTACAGTTTCCAGTATTCAATGGACATTATGTCTGTTACAGTGGTTTAAATAAATGACAGAGCCAAGTGGCCCAAGATTAATCCCAGATGTGGTATTAAAAGAAGGGATAAATTCAGCATAAACTGATTCTACTTTTCACTCTATTTTCCCTGCACCTGGGTCCTAGAGGATCAGAACTTCCTGTTTTCTGGTGACAGTCCTGGTTTACTCTGGTTATATTGGGTTATTATTAATAGCTCCCCCTTTACTCCCAAGATATGAATAATATGCTATATAATCATGATCGATCTGCATATAAAGCTGTTGCTGTTGCATTGATTCTGACTCATATTGATCAGGCAGGTGAGAGTAGAACTGACCCACAGAGTTTCCAAGTTATACACCAGACTGTGAACCACAAAGTTGGTAGTTCTAGTCCACCAGTCACTCCATGGGAGAAAGATGAAGCTTTCTGCTTCTATAAAGATTTTCAGCCTCAGAAACCCTACATATGGTCACTGTGAGTTGGAACCGACTCAACAATACACAACCATGACTACCACCAATCTTTGGAGTGACTTGTGAATTCAAACCACCAACCTTTCCGTTAGAGCATTAAATTACTGCTCCACTAGGGTTCCTTCATTCTACCTGTGTTGTTGTTAGGTGCTATCAAGATGCCTCCAAGTCATATCAACCCAATGCACAACCCAATGCACAACAGAATGAAACACTGCCCGAGCCTACATCATCTTCTTAATTGTTACTATGTTTGAGCCCATTGTTGCAACTACTGTGTCTATCCATTCCATTGGGATCTTCCTCTTTCTTGCTTGCCCTCTTAGCATGATGTCCTTTTCCAAGGACTGGCCCCTTCTGATGATATATCCCAAGTACATGAGACAAATGCTCACCATCCTCACTTCTAAGGAGCCTCTGGCTGAGTTCTTCCATGGTAATTCCAATATTATTCACCAACACCATAATTCAAATGCATCAATTTCTCTCTGGTCTTTCTTATTGGTTGTCCAGTTTTCACATGCAAATGAGATGACTGAAAATAACATGACTTGGGTCAGACACACTTTAGTCCTCAAAGTAACATCTTTGCTCCTTAGACACTTTAAAGAGATTGTTGCTGTTGTCGTTGTTTTCAGTAGATTAGCCCAACGCAATATGTCCTTTTATTTCTTGACTGTTGTTTCTAATGAGCATTGATTGTGGACCCAAGTAAAATGAAATCCTTGACACCTTCCTTTTTTTCTCTATTCATCATGATGTTGTTTATTGGTTCAGTTGCGAAGATTTTTTAAATTTCTTTACATTGAGATTCAATCCATACTGAAGGCTATATTCTTTGCTCTTCATCAGTAAGTATTCCAAGTCCTCTTCACTTCCAGAAAGCAAGGTTGTGTCATCTGTATATTGTAGGTTGTTGATAAATCTTCTTCAATCCTGATGCCAGGTTCTTCTTCATATAGTCCAGCTTCTCAGATTATTTGCTTAGCGTATAGATTGAATAAGGATGGTGAAAGTATACAACCCAGGTGCACACCTTTCCTAATTTTAGAATCACTCTACCTGTGTTGTTGTTGTGTGCCATTGAGTCGTTTCTGACTCATAGTGACCCTATATAGAGCTTCTGAGAGCAGCTGGTGGTTTTCAACTGCAGACCTTGAGGTTAGTAGTCCAGTGCTTATCCTACAGTGTCACCAATTGGCCTGGAGAGATCTGGGGTTGATGTTATAATGTTGCTGCTAACTACATTTTGTTTTTATATTTCTTTTAGATACTGTTTTGAGGTTATTAAAAGCACCATTTTTAAATTTAGAAATAATTTCTGCCTTTCAGATTGGATAGCTAACTTTAACTTTGGAGTAAATTCTTCCATTGCCCTGGAAGGATCTTCCTATATCTGTAAGTTTAAGTACTCACCTCCCCACTGTTCTTGGAGGAATAAATCTGAATTTTCTCAAGGACCAGGAAGGAGTCCGATACTCAGAGGAGTCAGGAGTTTCTGGCAATGGGTTGTTTAGAGGTCAAGGGAGTTTTCCCTTGCCTTTTGGGGCAGACCAAGAGCTGAGTGAGGAGGCAGCTGTATATGTACGATGAGATGAGGTATAGGCTGATTCCAACAATAGTCACCTGGAATGGCAATGGGAATGTTTGAGCTGCACTTAGAGACTGTGGTTGCTGTTA
>NW_006408519.1:43405811-43418208 GCF_000296735.1 Chrysochloris asiatica | reverse complement strand
GTCACACCACTATGCTATAGTGACCTAAAAAGAGTCAACATCCCATGGGTCCTTTGTTAATACACCAGTTAGTTGAAGAAGGCTGAGGAGCTTGATAATTTGGGTATAAATGGATTGCCATGGCATTTTGTAGACAGATTGGTGAGAGCTGGGGCAGACTAAATACTCATAGCATAACAAATTCAAAACAAACAAGGGTTCAGTAGAAATCTGTTCAACTAATCAATAAAACAATAGAAGCACAGGAACCAATAAGAGGCCATCAAAAGGGGAGCATAGCCCCCTTTTTCAAAGGGAAGAAATGACCCTAGAGATTCAACTAGCCTGGCGATAATCTCCTCCTTTTGGCTTCTGCAAGTTCCTTTAACAGCACACTCTCCCCTCCTGGTGATGAAAGGTGGCCATAAGCATGAATGGCTTCAATGTCCGTCTCCAACAATCTGGCAACCTCTTGACATAGTTCCTTGATTCTGAATGGTGGTTCTTGGGTCCATTCCTGAGCCAATCACTGTGACCACTGTTCTGGGTCATGAAAACCCCCTCTTCTAACTATAAATAGGTTTAGTTCCACAAAAATAATATGGAGGAAAAAGAAGAGAAGATAGATCTCAAGTGAAAATTAGAAGTTCTTTCAGAAAGAACTATGGGGATGGGTGCTGGGGAGACATAGCATAAACATTCATTATCCAAAGCATATGACCTTGGGTTACTTAATTAGCCTCATTGAACTTCAGTTTCCTTATGAATCAAAAGATGATTACAATGAAAATCTTACCATGTTTTTTGTGCAATTTGAAAGAAATAACATAGAAAAAGCCTAGAATAGTGTCTGGCAGAGAGCAGGAATCCAGAGTGTCACATGAAATAATTTCTTTTCTTTTAGATTTAGTTTCATTTTTATTATACAGGGATTTGCTTTCCTTTCTTTATGGAAACTTGTCAGTAATATCTTTATTAGGACACAAAGGTGGCTTCTACTGAATAAAACAAATCTATTATCCCCTGCCAAGCTTCCAGGCATCCAAGGTTAACAATGTTCTTTAGCATTCACCATGAAGGGAGGCATAGAGCAAAGACTCGGGGAATTTTCCACCGGCCTTGAAGAGTAGTCCAAGTTATAAAAAGAATGTTCATGTTTAAAAATTAAGCGTTTGGTTTAAATATTTAAGTGTTTCATTTTTCCCCCTGCCTGGTTGTTAATTCAGTATTAAAACAGAAGAGTTGATTTACATCCCCTGGCATTGGTCTCCAGGGCCTTCTACAGAGGAGCCCACCATTCTTTCTTCAGAGTTAGAATCATTTTAACAGTTTACCACTTATTAAGTATCTACTATGTCCAAGCATCATGATAAGTGCTTTACCCTTGTCAACTTGTTTTCTCTTAACCTTAGCTTTGCAAAGAAACCATTATTCCCATTTTCCAGGTAAAGAGGCTGAGGTTTCAAGAGGTTTAGTTGTTGGTCCAAGATAACCCAGCTAGCTTGGGACAGAGATTGAGTCTGGGATATTAATTCAACTCTATGTGACATTGTCCAAGAGACGCAGCTAGCCTGTGACAGTCTCAGATGTCCTATAGGGTCGCTATGAGTCAGAACCAACTTGACGGCACTTCACATCTGACATTAAAGTCTATATAATTTCAGCTACATTGCATTTAAAAATCACTATTTCATCATAGTTTTGATGAAAGTTTACAAAGCAAATTCATTTCCATTCAGCAACTTATACACAGATAGCTCTGTGACACATTCATTGCAATCCCTGCAACGTGTCAGCACTCAGCTCATTTTTACCTGGGGTTCCCTATTCCTATTTGTCGTCCTGTTTCCTGAATTTTCCTGCCTTCTTGACTTTGCTTTAGGGAAAATACTGCCCTTTTGATCTCACACAAATGATTGTTTTACCAGGCGTTCTTGTTCAGTTAGTGGCTAAGAAGTGATCTCCAGGAATAGCTTCAGTCCTACATTAGAAAGATATCAAAGGACCATAGTCTAAGGAGTTCTAGCCTCTATCAGATGCGTTATTATGGTCTTTTTTATTAATTTGAATTTTGTTCTACCTCTTTCTCCCACCCTATCCAGTACCTTCTGTTGTGATCATGGTCAGAGTAGTAGGGTTTAGTAGCCAAGCACCATCTAGTTCTTCTGGTCTCAGATTGGTGGAGGCTATACTTCATGTGGTCCATTATTCCCTCTTGATTAATTGTTTCCTTGAGTCATTGATTTTCTTCACTCTTCTTTGCTCCAGATCTTGCAACTAAGAAGCTGCAAAGACCCCAGTTGCTACTCACCAAAGTAGGATGTAAAACATTGTCTATATGTTACACCAATTGACCTACATATCCCTAAGACTATGGTCCCTAGCCATCAATCCCAGTATGTCAGTCCTGGGAGGTGTTGGGTTTGGGCTAAGAGATTTTCATGACTGTGCCTCTTATGTGCTTTATTATATTCATGGTATATTTGCAGCATACATGTAAGTAGGAATATCGACTGTCAACCCATGATATGCATGTATACCCATATGCCCTCCCTTCCCTGACCAACTTACAAAACTACCTACATTGCATTTTACCCTGAAGATCTTAGGTCAGGAATCTGATTTCAAGTCTCTCAGGACACGGGGCAGTACCACCCCTAAGATGACCCATTAGCCTTCTCACCAGTTGCACAAGAGAATTTACAAAAATCTGATTAGCGCCCAACAAGGTGCTTGCAAACGATAAAAATCACAAGATGAAAACAAGTCCTTGGTATAAATCAAGCATAGTGGAGGCAGGCACTTTGAAGTAGCACTTAAGACACATCATCAGCAAAGTAATGAGATATTTATTGTTTTCAAGATTTACTGGCACTCTAATAAATGCCAGAATTGACATCCATCCGTGTGGGTGGAGAATTCTGCCAGTATGACAAGCTGGAACATTCCTCGGAGGATTTAGGAAGAAAACAGGAGTGGTGTGTTCTTCTGGTCAATCTGTGGGTTCTCATTGGGGAGAAATGTCTGCCAACATCAGCGTTCTCAATGGAAGCCCAGGGGGACATGAGAATTCTCAGTCTGCCATCTATTGCACAGAGAATAAAATGAGGACTAGAGAAGAGACATGACTTGCCCAAGGCCACACAGCAAGTCAGCGGTGGACAGCAATCTTTAACTGGAACTCCTGACCCTCCATGCAGAGCTCTTTGGAAGATGCAGGTCTTACTGCATATACTGTAAGCACCTGCTGCGCTTGGTTGAACTTTCTCTAATTTTCTGGCTTTTTTCAAGCCCTTTAAAAATAGAAAAGAACATTTTCTAGTAAAAACTAATAGGAGACTGTAGTGGAAACCATCTATATAGCAGTGTGCAGAGGTGGGAGTAGGGTCTCTTGACTGAATAGGAGAGAGGGGTAATCAGTAGCCTTGGGAAGGGACAGACAGGCTGTGCCTGCAGATTTACAAGGGGGCTTCAATGGTTCATGGAAAAGTGGAATTAATGGAGTTTTTCCACAAACTTTTTGAAGTTCCTTCATACAGTAATCCCAGAGGGTCACAACAGCTCGAAACACACACACACACACACAACCTAGTGGTTGTGTTGTCCATGTCCCAGTTAAGGCATGTCCCAAAGTCCTCCCAGCAGAGTCTAAAGTCTGCAAAGATTTCCCACATGGTCAGAACCTTGGTCAAGTTCCTTCACTTCTCTGGGTTTCACTTTCCCCCTAAGGAAAATAAAATTAGATGATGGTGGTTCATTAAACAAGATCAAATCAGTAGATTACAGAACTTGCTCAAAAGCACAGTTAGATAGAAACAGTACTGGAGCCAAAGTTAGGGTCTTCTGTCTTATGCTATTCCCACTACAGAATGCTCAGGACTAGCCCCTCTGCTTGGACTGAGCAATTTTTCTAGGTTATACACTTCATTTGGTTATTTTTTAAAGAGTGAAGAGATCTTGAGGACTCATATTCTAACCTCTAATTTGCCTTTAAATCAAGATCAAACTTAAGGCATATTCCCTCTCTAGATATTTATTTTCTTCTTCTGTCAAATGAATGGATTTGTCTAATGAGTGGTATCCATTCTTTGATTTCTTGGGTGTTTAGGATGCTGAGAGAGAAGTGATGGGACTATCAGCTCTTGTTACCTACTGTTTATTGGTTACCACTCTCTCTACTCTATCTCTTACTAACAGCCCCATATTTTGTCCAGGATGGCCAAATGTCAAGCCTGTATGACTCCCAGATCCCTTAACCAGATATTTCCCAGAATCTCTTGCAGCTAGGCTGGCTAACCAGTGCTGATGGAGACCTAAAGCAAAGTCTTATGAGGAGTTTTAGAGAATGGTTGTGAGTTCCAGGTGAGAGAAACAGACAAGAGAGGACAGCCTGCTGGCTTTGCCCCTTCTCCTTGCCTTGAATACCCTTGTGGTCTCTGGAGCAGCTGCAGACATTGTGAGACAACTAGCATGAAGTAAATGCTAAGAACAACAGAGGAGAAAGAAAAATCCAGAATCCTTCATGGCATGGCTGAGCTGTCTCACCAGCTCCAAAATTGCCTCCCTCGGGACCTCTTGTTAAATAAACAGTTAAAGTCCCTTTGGTTGAAGAAACTGTTACTTAGGAGTTCTGGAAAGTTATATAAATGAAAACATCTGTTTGCTGTGCTAGAGACTGAAATTCTACCCATTGATGTGGTCATGGTGATAATATCCTGCTGATCAGAATACCTTATCACATGATACATTTGTCTTTGAATACCAAGAAATGGTCAAATGAGTGCTTGGTAATAAATGCAGTTGGTTTAGTAGATGAAAATCTTTCTAGATGTGGGTCCCCTAAGGGATGAAGAGAAAAATTACAAAGGAGTCTTTGGTGGTGAAAAGAGACAAAGAAGAATGCCATTACTGGACCGGCCATGCTGTGCACTGGCCAGATGCCTGGGAGTTTGAGCACTCACTTTGTAGCAGGCACTGAGCAAGGTGGTGGAACCCTCGGAGTTTATAGAGACTCAGTGAGGTCAACTGTTCTAAAACAAATAATAGGTGAGATGGAAATTACCAAAGAGGTAAGGTTTACAGAAGAAGCTGTAACTACAGAAGGTACTAGCTCATTGAAGGACCCAGGAAGGGCCTCTCCTTCACTCCTCGCTTCAGTTCACACCTAGAGAGTGTGAGTCAGAGTTAGCCTGAAGCAGAGAAGTGGATGGAAATTTCCTGCGAGAGTGTAGAATCACATTCAATCCTCAGGACCATCCTGCCCTGCATACCTTGTCTTAGAGACCTAGAGCTGCTGTAACATAAACATTCCAAGTGGGTGGCTTTAGCAGACATTTCTTCTCTCACAGTTTAGGAGGTAAGACCTCTGAATCAGGGCACCAGCCCTTGGGGGAGGTCTTTCCATAACCATCAACTCTGGGGCAAAGTCCTTACTTCTTGGTTCTTAAGTCATCTTCATGTGACATTATGCTTGTCTTCTTCCATCTCTGCTTGCTTCTTTATGCCTCGATAGCTCACAATTGAAAGGCTTAAGACATGCCCAACACTAACATGGCCTTTTAACATAACAAAGAAAACCTACTCCCAAATGGAATTATAATCACAGGTATGTTGTTGCTGTTAAATGCCTTCGAGTTGGTTCTGACTCATAGCAACCCTATATAAGGTTTCCAAGGAGCAGCTGGTGGGTTTGAACCATCAACCTTGTGGCCAGCACTCCAGTGCTTATCCTATAATGCCGTACGAGGAGTACCCACATAGATACAGGTGTTAGAATTTACAAGACATATTTTGTGGGTGCACAATTATTTTCACAGCATTCTACCCTTTGATCTCCTAAAATTAATGCTCTTCATCTACGCAAAACACCCTTGGAAACTCATGCAACATTTCTTCTCATGGTCCTTCTGACAGCTCTGCTGACCTCTGGCCTGCTCCAGGGATGGGCCTTCTCTTCATGGAGGACAGCAGATGTAGTGGCTTTTTTGTCCTGTTTCCTGCCTGTAGAATTCCAAGAGGCAGATAGCTTTCTTTCCTTTTGTCCTGTCAGTCTTTGCTGTCCAGTTCTCTCCTGTGGCAGTTGGTGAGGTCCATCAGACACAGGCTTAATCGCTTAAAAAAAAAAAAAAAATTGTGTAGCCACATCCTGTAGTGACAATTCTAGAACATGTGTTCTGAGTTTATACAATAGAATGTACCAAATCTTTAAGCTTTGTTTTCACTTTGCACAATTCATTTCTAAGTCCATCTCTTTCTTCTGGCATTTTACTATAAGTGGCAAGAATAAACTATGTAACCCCTTTAATATTTTGCTGAAAAATCTCATCAGTCGGATATCTAATTCATCACTTTACAAATTATGGTGATGATGGTTGCATGCCACCAAGTCAGTTCCAACACATAGCATCTCTGTATATGGTTTCTGAGACTGTAAATGAGCAGAAAGCCTCATCTTTCTCTGTCAGAGCAACTGGTAGATTCAAACTGCTGACTGCAGTTAACAGCCCAGCTCTTAATCCACTGCACTACCAGGGCTAAAGCTTGGCCCTTCCTCCATTATCCAACCACATGTTCATCATTTTCTTCTAAAATCTGCCAAAGTAATAAAAGTCTCATACTCCACTGAAAGTGAAAGCAAAAAGCTTTATTGAGGAATACACAACTCAAGTTGGCTAATGTTGAATAGGTCTACAATGCACTCCATGCTTAGAGAAGGGAAAGGATCGCTGTCTAAAGTTCTATGCACTTTCTAACTGCTTAATATTTTTTTTAGTATAATCCATATATTAAAAATATATAATATAAGACAGTCAGAAAGCAAAACCACACATACATGTTTTATAACATCAGCTACTTATTTCACAGGACTCCTGGTATGGGGCTATCGGATCAGCACTGGACTCTGAACTACAAGGTCGGCAGTTCAAACCCACCAGCTGTTCCTCAGAAACCTCGTACAGGGTTGCTATGAGTCAGAATCGACTCAATGGTACTTAACTATAACAACAAGGCACAATGGATTAAGCATTGGACTAGTAACCACAAGGTCAGCAGTTCAAAACCACCAACCACTCTGAGGGAGAAAGGCAAGGCTGCCTGCTCTCATAACCTTAAGGAGCAATTCTGTTCTGTCCTATGGGGTCTCTAAGAGCCAGAAATGACTACGTGACAGTGGTTTTATATACTGATATAAAGAATGTGATTTAAAACTCTCAGAAAAACAGGAATCGAAGAGAAATTCCTTAACATAATTAAAGACATATATGCATATATGCAAAACCATGGTGCTGTAGGGTAAGCATTGGTCTGCTAACCTCAAGGTTAGTGGTTCAAAACCACCAACTGCTCTGCAGCAGAATGACAAGGCTGTTTGTTCCCCTAAAAATTTATAGTCTTAGAAATCCTATTATTATAAGGTTGCTATGAATCAGAATTAAGGAGCTCTGGTAGTGTAGTGGTTACTAATTGGGCTGCGAACCACAAGGCTCAAAAGTACCAGCTGCTCCATGGGAGAAAGATGAGGCTTTCTGCTCCTGTAAAGATTTACAGCCTCGCAAACCCTGTTCAGAGTCGCTATGGGTGAGAACCAACTGGACAGCACTTAACAACAACAACAATGAATCAGAATGATCTTATTGGGAAGTAAGTTTGGGGATTTTTTTATTGGTTTGTAGGGGAGTTTTAGCTCCAAGCCGTCACCAGTCATCTGTTTGTTTGTTGATAGTGGTGACTTATGTGCTGTTGTGATTCTGGGAGCAATGTCACCAATATTTCAAATATTATCAGAGTTACCCATGGTGGGCTACTTTCAGTGGAGCCTCTAGACTAAGACAGACTGTGAAGAAGAACCTGGCAATCTACTTTAAAAAATTAGCCAGTGAAAACCCTATGCATATCAACAGAATATTGTCTAATATACTTCCAGAAGATGAGCTCCTCAGGCTGGAAGGCATGCAAATATGAAGGAGAAAGAGGACCCTCCTCAATGTATAATCAACCTTAACAATGTGAATGGAGTAAAGTTCAGGACCTTCATTTGCAGGTGGGGCACACTCAAAACAAGAAGAAATAGCTGCAAACATTTACTAATAGCCAGAATATAGAGTGCATGAAGAATGAATCTAGGAAAACTGAGAATTGTTAAAAATGAACAGAGTCCTGGTATGACACTATAGGATAAGCACTGGACCACAAGATAGGTTTGAACCACAAGATCTGCAGTTCAAACTCACCAGATACTCCTCAGAAACCCTATACAGGGTCACTATGAGCCATAACTTACTCAATAGCAGTTAGCAGCAGCAACAACAACAAAAATGAGCAGGAATGCTTGAAAACAGATATCCTAGATATTAATAAACTAAAATATTCTAATAAAGACCATTTTGAATCAGAAATCTTATGGTCTACCATGGCAGGAATTAAAAATTGAAGAAGAACGGCATCACATTCATCATAAAAAAGAAAATTTCAAGATCTATTCTGAAATACAGTATTGTCAGTAATTAGATAGCATGCATGTGCCTCCAAGGAATACCAATTAATATAACTATTACTGAAATTTACACAACAACCTCTAATTCCAAAATGAAGAAAGTAAAGATTTTTACAAACATCTGCAGCCTGAAATCAATCAATGCAATCAAGATGTATTGATAATACTAGAAAATGAGAATGCAAAAGTGGAAAATAAATAAGAAAGATCAATAGTTGGAAAATATGGTGTTTGCAACAAAAACAATGTTGGAGATTACATGATAGAATTTTGTAAAACCAATGATCTATTCATTGAAAATACCTTTCTCAACAACATAAACAGTGATTGTACATGGGGCTCTCACCAGATAGAATATATGAGAATCGAATAGACTACACCCATGGAAAGATATGATGGAGAAGTTCAATAATATTAACCAGAACAAGGCAAGCAGCTGGCTGCAAAACAAACCATCAGTAGCTCATTTCCAAGTTCAAGTTGAAAGTGAAGAAAATTAAAAACAAGTCCATAAGAGCCAAGATATGACCCTGAGTTTTTCCCACCTGAATTTAGAGACTATCTGAAAAATAGATTTGATATACTGATCAGGTGAGCCATGAGACGACATCAAGGACATCAAAAAGGAAGAAAGCAAGAGGTCATTAAAAAGAGAGGAAAGAAATCACAGATCAAAATGGATGTCAGGGAGAGACGGGGCTTGCTGGCGCATAGGGTAAAGGTACAGTGAAGATCTCCATCAGTAACACGACAGAATACCAGACAAAGTGGATTCAGGACGGAGCTCCAAAACTCGGAACCATATAGGTAGGACTACTTTAAAAGTCTGAAGGCTTATAGCTAGTGGAACTTGTAGTGGAAGTAATAAATCTCATACTTAAGAATCTGCCAGGCAAGGAAGCCAGGAGCCAAAAACTTGGGTGAGGCCAAATGGCACGACCAAGTGGGGGAAGCAAACAGACCCACCGTAGAATAATGCCATGTGAACCTCGGAGCAAAGATGGACTATATACTTACTGGTTTTGCTTTGTTCTGATTTTTTTTATGTTCATTGGCCCCTCACTGGCTGTGCACCTCCATTCTGGTGACTAGAGGGGGCGTACCTGAGCAATTGGACACCCTCCACCCCCACCACTGGTGGGTTCTTCTACCACACATGTGCATAGATACCCTCAGGATTTAAAGCAACAGGCAACTCAAAACGACAAGACCTGGCACTGAACTATTTATGAATAGAAAAAAGGCCAGAACAGGAGGTGTGGAGAGGGAAAGAGTTTAAAAACAAACCAGCCAAAAATTGAATCCTGAGGTACAGCATAACAACCAACAGTGGCATCTTGATATTTATCAAACAGCCTTGAAGGCAAGAAGCTGAAAGAGGACATTAAAGACATACTCATATTAGGCTACATTTTTTTTTTTCTTTTTTCTTCTCTCTCTCCTCTCCTTTTTCTGCAATTATACACTGTAGTATCCAATCTGTTTTTTGGTTTGGTTTTGGTTTTTGGTTTTTTATTTCCCTTGCTTTTTTGCTGTTGCTGTTGGGTTTTTTTATTTTTATTTTTGTTGTTCTGTTGTATTTTGCTTTTGTTCCCCCTTTTACCTATAGGGGGCTCTTTCTCTCCCTATAGTACTGAAGAAGAGACAACATTTGATGCCATATAGTTAATATACAATCACACCTTATAAAGCCTCACAATCCATGCAAGAACCAATACCAACTGCCATACACCAGGGAGGCAGACAACACCTGCAAAAGTTATTCTGAGTTAAACAGTAAGAAAAGTGAAAAGGGAAGCCCACCTCCTGATTACATCTACCTGGAGGCAATCAGAAAGCATCACAAATACCAAAACACACAGTTAATTAAGTATTAAGGCCACAGCTAAACATTAAACAAGTCCAAGAAGCAAAAACAGATGCCCATATCAGCACACATTCAGAAACAAGATAAAATGTCTGATCCAAATGACATAGAGGTGGACTTGGACTCCATTATGGAAGAGGGGCAGGCCTTAGAAATGTCTGAGAAGGAATTCAGAAAAATGATTATAAAATGTTTCAAATACTTTAAAATGGAGTTGAGAAAAATGAGGAAGAAGTCAGGTAAGCACAACAGGAACAATCAAATAAGATAGATACAGTATTAGAAACAATTGGAACCTCTTCTACAGAAAGAGGTTCAAACAATCATAGAATATCAGAAATAGACAATACTCTGAAAGGGCAAAGGAGTAGAATTGAAGAGATGGAAGGCAGAGCTAATGAACTGGAGGACAAATCTCTCAATACCACTAAGATAGAAGAGCAAACAGAAAAAAAGGATTAAAAAAATCTGAAGAAAGTCTAAGATTCATGTTGGACAACATGAAGAGGAATAACTTAAGAATTATTGGCATTCTGGAACAGGAAGAATCACGCAAGCCCACAGAAGAGATAGTTGAAGAGCTTCTGGAAGAAAATTTCTCTAACATACTGAAAAGTGAAAACATAAGCATTCAAGAAGCTCAATGAACCCCAGGAAGGATAGACTCCAAAAGAAAATCACTGAGACATATCATAGTCAAGCTCTCCAAAATCAAAAATAAGGAGACAATCCTGAAAGCAGCTACAGAAAAGAAAAGCGTTACATACCAAGCCAAGCAAGTCAGATTAAGCTTGGATCTCTCAGCAGAAACCATGCAGGCAAGAAGGCAATGAGGAGACATATATAAAACCTTGAAAGAAAAAAAAAATTGCCAGCCAAGAATCCTCTACTGAGCAAAGCTACCAATCAAATATGATGGCATAATAAAAAATTCCAGAATAAACAGAAGCTAAGGGACTTTGCCAAAGCCAACCCTGCACTACAAAACATCCTAAAAGAAGTTCTGTGGACTGAGAACCAACAAGAACAGACAACAGCCAGAGACTGACATACGTAGCAGCACCTCCCAGAACTAAATTGACAGAAGGAATAGTTGAGAACAGAACAAAACTATAAGAACAAACTCAGAGAATCTGGGAGGTCAGTCTATGATCAAAACAATTACAATGCGAAAGAAGGTAAACACATAGGAACAGAGATCCTGATGGTGAGAATGTTAGGCAGATTACAGGATAAAATAGACTGCACAAAATGGATGTCATAAGAGACTCTGAAACTTGTTCTTGAATGTGCAATAGCTCAACCAGATGGAAGAAATAATGAAGAAAAACAACTGAAGAGAAGATTTCAAAGGTTGGCTCAAGAAGACAAAGTATTATGATGGAATATGCAAGCACTTGGAGAGAGAAAATCAAAAGGGAAGAAGACACGCAACATGTATCCAGCTGAAAAATCTTAAGAAAAAATTCAAACTTCAAGTTGTAATATTAAAGAATTCAAAATTTTGAATGATGCTGGAAGTATCAAAAGAAAATGGAAGAAATACACAGAGTTACAATACTTAAAAGAATTGGTTGGCATTCAGCCATTTCAGGAGGTAATATATGATCAAGAACTGATGGGATTAAATAAAGAAGTCCAAGTGCACTGAAGGCACTGGCAAGAACACAAGGCTCCATCAATTGACGAATATCAATTGAGATGTTTCAACAAACAGGTGCAGCACTAGACGTACTTATTTGTCTGTAGCAAGAAATTTGGAAAACAATTACTGGGTCAAATGACTGGAATATATTCATATTTGTGTCAATTTCACAGAAAGATAACCCAAAAATGTGAAAATTATTGAACTATATCATTAATATCACATGCAAATAACATTTTGCTGAAGATAATTTAAAAATTATTGCAGCAGTGCATCAACAAGGAACTGCCAAAAATGTAAACTTGACTCAGAATGAGACGTGGAATGAGGGATATCACTGTTACTGTCAGGTGAATCTTTACTGAAAGTAAAGAATATCAGAAAGATGTTTACCTGGGTTTTATTGACCATG
>NW_006408519.1:43403187-43404696 GCF_000296735.1 Chrysochloris asiatica | reverse complement strand
AATAGTAAAAGCCTAGATTGCCTTGAAGAGACTGTTGGTAGAGTTATGGACATCAAAGGCAATTCAGAAGGAAAAACTATAGAGAAAGTCTCTATCATCTTACAGAATACATATGGTGCTAGCCACAGGATGTTGTTTGAAATATGGATACCAAATGTACTTCTGGTGAAGCTTCAAAAGAAAAGGATGAACATGCGATTGGACAATGGAGGAACGCAGATGTTTTTTCTACAGTGGCGAAGAACCTTCCTGAATCATGTTCAAGTGTTTGGTGGAAGTAGAACTTGTAAGCAATGAACTTGAGTAACTGGTTGATAAGATTTCTAACCAAGATTGTAAAGGGGCTGTGTGGTTTCTCCTTGCCACTTATAGTAAAATACAAAAAGAAAGAAATGGACTCAAAAATTAATTGTGCAGAAGTAAATATTGATGTATGCTCAATGTTGGAACAATAGGGCTAGGTGATACAGGGATCAAGGAATAGACTGAATGGGTATAAGAGGGGAAATAATGTTATGATACTTGACTGTCTTATGAATATTGGTTTCCCTTGCCTACTACAGTAAAATAGAGCTTGAGTGGAATAGAAAAGAATATCGGGAAATATGATTATGGAAAGCTTGTAAGCCTGTCTTCAGCCTATAACTGATTGGAATACCTAAGAGGGGTTCTAGAACTTGCCCAGTGAAATAGGCTTCCTGTAGAGCCTTTGTAGTATATAGGACCTTAGGTGGAATCCTGAGCCCCATCCAGAACCTTCAGAAGTGGGACATTCCCATTTGAAGGGACAAGCAGACAAGTCTGGAGTCACCAGAGGAACAGTAGATACTTCTTGAAAGAAAGACCAGCAGGAAAAACTCCAAAACAAAAATGGCAGTCGGATTGACTGCTACAAGAACAAGCAAGTTGTTCGGTGGGGAGTCATCAAGGCAAGTAATCAAGTCCCTTCAGGACAAAGCCCCCTCCAAGACTCAAACTCAAAGGGAATGCATGAGCAAACATGTAAGCTTGCTGGTGACCACATTGGTTTCCTGGTGAGTGGAAGACAGGGAACGGCAGCAATGAAAATATGGGCCAACTTCAAGCATGTTCCATAGACCCCATTGACCTGGAGATGAAAGAGAGAAGAGGAGGATTTGGTTGGTCTGAAGTGTAGTGAGACCTGGGGACTCCTGAGCCCATGGAAAAGGATATAGCCACAGAAGGCTGGAGTTGAAAGTGAAGTTCCCAGCTGATGTGAAGTGAGGAGAGATGCACAAGAAAGCCCAAAAAAGGAAACAAGTGTAAATTGCTAATATTTGATGAATTTTTTGTTTCATCAAGTGTAAAAAACTATAATCTGATGATGTATAGTTATGGATGTAGTAGCTCAAAATAGCAACTCAGAGGGAAGGAGTCTTCACATCCAAGATCAATCCTATCCTCTCTGTATACAGGGTTGATAGAGATGGGCAACTTAGACATTGGCTACCTAAAATGGCAGGGGCTATAAAGGCACAAAGTGACTAG
>NW_006408519.1:43399674-43401337 GCF_000296735.1 Chrysochloris asiatica | reverse complement strand
AGGACCATCAAAGGAGAAGAGCATGAGCAGAATGTGGGGTCCTATCCAGAGAAACAGAGACACCAGAGATGGAAGCAGAGATGAAAGCATGGAGAGAGAGAGCAGCTGAGGACTCTGGACTCATGAAAAGAGAAAGACTGTGTGCTGGCAGCCAGGTGCTGGTGGCCGGGAGGCAGGCTTGCAGATTGTGTCCTTTGGTTGTTTAAATGATTATATATTCCTGAGTGTTTTTGTGTACATCCTCCCCCACCCCAAAAAAAATAAAAACAACAGAGATAATAGAAGCAAATACTGTTGAATGATTATGCATAGAAGAGATTGTAATCATTGCAATGAAACGATTAATGTAAAACTTATGGTCCCCCATGTAAACGATCACTCAATTCACAATAAAAAGTTAAAAAAAAAAAAATGAGCTATGAAAAACAAAAGCAAAACCTAAGGACTAGGAAAATTCTGTTTTAAAAACAACACATGTTCTAGAATGTAAACCAAAGATGTGGACATGCAAGCTTTTGTTAAAGAGGTTAAGCCTATGGCTAATAGAGATAGCCAAGTACCATAGCTGAAATCCAATCAGGTGGATATCCATGGTCTTCCTTATTCACTCTCCAACTTTCACATGCATAAGAGGAGATATAAACTACTACTGCTTGGGTCAGGTGCACCTTAGTCCACAGGATCTTTACCCTCTTTAAATCCCGTGTCCAAAGTCATCGAGTTAGGAAGTGGCAGGGCAGTGGTTGGAAATCAGGATTTTCAATTCTTAAATTGAGGGCACTTTCTACCATATCAGAAGAGGAATTTAAGGGCCCACACAGCTTGAAAATGACAGACCCATAAGGAGAACAATCTCTTCCTGTTCACCCACAGACTGTGTGTGGTGGCCACCCTGAGCAAATTGACACCCACAGCACCCATTCAGAGACGTTTCTTTCCAGCTGGCGTGGCCGGCAGAGCAGACTCTGGGCCCCCAGCCCTGCCCTCATTGAAACATGTTGCTTTGAAAGTTAAGGCATCTGTGGTTGTGTGCTGCCAAGACTGGGCCCACTGCCCTCTCTGCGGGCACCTTCTCCTTGGAACAACGGGTCCCTGGTTTTCCCAGCACAGAAAGTTGCTTCCACCATCTCAGCTGTCTTCTATGTATGTGGATTGGGCTTCTCACCTCTGGGACCAGGTCAAAGTTGCATATGTGTCATACTTTTGTGTGGGTTACAGGGCAAGACGTTGGTTAGTCCCAACGTCTGTGGAGGCAAATTGTTTCCATCTCTAAATGCAGGAGGTGGTGGTGGTGATTATGTGCCATGGAGTTGTTTTCAACTCATAGTGACCCTGCATAAGGTTTCCACGGCGGCAAATGTTTACAGGAGCAGAAAGCCTCATCTTTCTCCCATGGAACAGCTGATAGTTTTGAACCGCTGAACTTGAGGTTAGCAGCCCAACTCATAACCACTATATTATGTGGTCTCTGTGATCTCTTTAGTGGCTACCTCCAACAGAGGTCACATGAAGACAGCACGAAGGACATTTAAAGATTTTAAGAGATTTAAATGCCAAGATATCATGAACATTTAAAAACATATAAGGAAATTCTGTCACTAAAATAAACCCAGCACTGTGCTCCACATCCAATTGGCCAGTGGATTCTGATGGCTCTACTTTC
>NW_006408519.1:43393577-43399239 GCF_000296735.1 Chrysochloris asiatica | reverse complement strand
ATCTGCTGGATCACCCACAGACTGACCACTTCTCCTCCCCTGCCATTGACTCTCTAAAGGCTTGCAGTCATTTGCCTGCTGCAAACCCCCCAGTGGCTCCCACCTCTCTCAGAGTGGAACCAAAGTAGGTAGAATGGCTGCTACACTCAGGTGGTTTGTCCTCATACCCTCTCTTACTTCCTCTCCTTTGAAATGCCCCTGTCTCATCCTCCAGCCACACTGGCCTCCCAGCTGCCTTTGAACACATCAAGCACTGCCCATCTAGGAACTTATGGATTGCCATACTTCTTTCTGGCTGGAACATTCCATCCAGGGCACAAGTACCTCATACCTCTGAACCTGTGTACTCTTGTCACCTTCTCTACAAGGAGTCTCTAGTTCCCTTACTTAAAATTCAACCAATCATGGAAACAGCTCAAACATTCAATAGATGAATGGATAAACAAAACATGGTACATACTTAACAATACACAACCCAATGTTGATGTTGTTAAGTGCCATTAAGACAGTTCTGACTCATAGCAACCCTTCATAGGGTTTCCAAGGAGTGGAGGCTGGGTTTGAACTGCCAACTTTGTGGTTAGCAGTCCAGTGCTTATCCTGTAGCTCCACATTAGTACTACCCAATAGACTACCATATTTGTGCCCAACTAGTGTGCATGTTATACTATTTTGTGTGTGAAGATTTCTTACAAGGGGAGGGTGCAGTTGGGAAACAAACATAATAATGTGCACGTTATTTGTATGAAAATACTGTATCACTGTGCCATAAAGAGAAATGAAGTCCTGGTCATGGATGAAGCCTGAAAATATTATGATGAGTGAAATAAGTCAGACACAAAGGAACAAATCATATAGCATACCACTTGTATGAAATATCTAGAAAAGACAGACTCATAGGGACAAAAGTCTATTCATGGTTACCAAGGGTTGAAGGAAGGTGTGGGGATGTGGGGGTGCCCAAAGAGCTGACAATCTGTTTCCAAAACGAAAATCAACAGGACATTGTGTGCTATGGTGCTGGAAGATGAGACCCCTAGATTGGAAGACTCCACACAACCACCTAAACAGTGGACCTAATTATACTGAAGATCATGAAGACAGAACCAACAGAGAACAACATGTCCTCCTGTCAAGCTTAAGGTCACTGTCTTAGGTCAGATTTTCTATAGAAAAGCTTAAGGTTTTTCTAGGCCAGATTTTCTAGAGAAGCAAAACCAATGAAACATATATTGTGTAGATAGATAGATAGATAGATGGATGGATGGATGGATGGATGGATGGATGGACAGACAGTTTATTGTCAAGGAAATGGCTTACAATTGTAGTGTCCAGGGCCTCAGCTGAAGAGCAAGAGAGCATTTCCCATTTGTCATTATATTGAGAGCAGGCCGCACCCCCAAGGAAGCATCTTTTTAATTAATTGGCTGCTCATAGCCAATCATCATAGAGTCCACTATGCCTGTATTAGGCTCCATCACCATGGAATAAGCACACGTTGACTGCCAACCCTCTGGAAATTCTGGCCTAGACAAGTTGACACAGAACTCTAACCATTCCAGTTACCGTGCATCAGAACCAACTCAATGGAAACCAACAATAATGTGTTGCTGTCAAGTGCCCTTGAGTCTGGTTCTGACTCAGAGTGACCCTGTATGGGTTTCCAAGGATGGCTGATGGGTTTGAACAACTAAACTTATCCCACAGTGTCACATCTCAGGATGAAAATGATTGTGAAGTGTACAGCTCAGTGACATTAAGTTATGCAACCCTCTCCAAATGGTCTCTAGCTCCCCACCTGAGAAGCTCAGGGTCCCTCAGCAATGAATTCCCATCCCCTGGTGACCCTGGTGACCACAAATAAACTTTGGTCTCTGTGCATTTGCCTATGGTAGACATTTCATAATGAGGTTATATGATGTTTGTCCCTCTGTGACCATCTGATTTCACTCACCATACTTCCAAGGTCCATTGTGTTGCAGCCGGTACCAGAACTTCATTTCTCTTTGTTGTTCGTTGTTGTTGTAGTCCAATCAGTTCCAATTCAAGGTGCCCCCAGGTATGCACAGTAGAACAGATCTTTAGGTGTCTCAAGATCTTGTGAAAGCAGATTGTCAAGTTTGTCTTTCATGGCACCTTTGTTGTTGTTGTTAAGTGCCATTGAGTTGATTCCAACCCATAGTGACCTTGTATAGGGTTTCCGAGGAGTAGCTGGTGAGCTTGAACAGCCAACCTTGCAGTTCAAACGGCTTTGCAGTCTGGTGCATTAACCCACAGTGCCACACCAGTTTAGGTGGGTTCATATTACCAACCTTTTGACTAGTGGTCCAGTGCCTATCCATTTGTGGCACCCACGACTGCTCATCTCTTTACACGGCTGAGTAATATTCTGTTGTATGTCTAGACCACATGCATTTCTCACTTCATCTGCTGACGGCCACTTGGGTTGCTCCCAGCTTTGGGTTGTTATGGGTTGGGCTGCTAGGGATCTTAGTGTGTAGAGGCGGCACTGGTATTACTTAGAACCATGACATAATAGTGAGCAAGGACTACTCCATGTCCAGGTGAGTGACAGTCAGGTCTCCCATGGGTCACTCACCAGCCAAGTCTGACCAGTGGGTTTTTCGGCCCCTGAAATGCAGACACTGCCTCAACAAATTTACAAATGATTCAATGACATAGATCCTCAGAGAGTCCCCTGAATCATCGAAATCACAAGGCTAAAACTTCAAACACCAAGGTTTCCTGAAATATTAATTAACACTGGATAAAGAAGCAACTCAGTGGGAAATAATGAGAGAGACTTGAAAACTTTTGGAATTACAGATTTCCAACTAGCAGGGACCTTGTATGATATCCATTCATTGACTCATTGTGCAGATGGCCAGCAGGGTCCTAGTGTGACACCCACAGGCACATGGCCAAAGAGGGAGCAACTCCTTCAATTGCAGCCTGTGAGTCTCCCCTGCCTTCTACCACCCTCAGGTCCAGTTTAGATAAAGAATCAGGTGGAAGACAGAATTGACAATAATATGCATCTCTGCCCTCATTGCCAAACGCAGGAGCGAGTCCACTCTGCAACACGCAGGTCCCAGCTAAGGGTTTGGGTTTTGTTCGTTTATTTTATATGAGGCAAATCCAAAACAGTTTAGGATATGCTGACAAGGGCCCATGAGCAAGAGCAGCTTTTGCAGTAAACGCTGATTAATCCAGCTAAAGTGTCGTTCTCAAGCTATTTCACAATACTCTGTTATTTATGCTAAGTGGAAAATGTCCATTCTGGTTTTTCCCTGTTTTTCATTGTAAAGAGATATCTGTCAGGGTTCTTGTTATTATAATTGTTCTTCTTGTTAAGTGCCATCGAGTTCATTTGGATGTGTTTCCCAAGAGCGGCTGGTGGGTTTGAACCGCCGACCTTGCTGTTCAACACGACTTTGCACTTGAGTGCATTATCTTGCAGCGCCACACCAGGATTCTGTCAGGGCTTAGTGGCAAGCAATATGAGGGGACTTCAAAAAGTTTGTGGAACATTCAATTATCTTTTCATTCCATTTTTCCACGCACTGTTTGAACCCCCCGGTAGAAGCGGACTCTGGCTGATCGATCAGGAAAGAAGCTATTTAAAGGATATTAGAAGTATCGTAATCAAAAGGAGAGAAATAGGAACATGACAGGGGAGAGCCCTGGTAGACACTCTCTAAGCCAAGTGTCATGCATCATAAATAATGAGCTCAATCAACTTGGTTACCTGCAGACGCAATGCACCCTGGGAAAGACGAGCTCACGGATCATGAGAGTGTTAGTATTTACAGGAATTCCCTAACAGGACACCACAAACTATGTGACTGAAAGCCAACAGAAATGTACCCTGTCACAATTCCGGAAGCTAGGGTTACATAATCAGTATGGCTCCTGAAAGTTCTAGATGTCTGGTGACTTCCAGCAAGTCTCAGCATTCGTTGGCTTGTAGCTTCATCAGTCCTATCCCCATGGCCTTCTTCCCTGTGTGTGTCTCTGTGTGTCCTCTCTCCTTGTAAGCACTTCTAGCACGATCCAGGTTCATTTCATTTAAGGTGATTAGGTAAACCACCGTCATTCAATGCCTCTATTTCCAAACAAGATCACATCGGAAGTTCCAGGTGGACAGTATCCATGCCCAACTAGATGGCAGCTAATAACAACAACAGTGATATCCAACCCAGCACAAAGAGGAAAGAACAGGTAATCCCTGGCTGAAGGATTTTATGCCTGTCGATACTTTGAATCGATGTTAAGGTCATGACAGACAAAGAAGCAATAGTGAGAAATTGTTCTGGAGAGAAGGAGCCCTGCTGGGCTATGGGTTAAGTGTTGGACTGTTAACCAAAAGGTCAGAGGTCAGAAATCCCCAGCAGCTCCATGGGGATGCCAGCCATCTGCTTCCATAAGGTGTGTAGTTGTGGAAATCCTGTGAGGTAGTCCTACTCTATCCAACTTATAGGGTTTCTAAAAGTTGGAATCAACACAATGGCAGTGGGTTGAGTTTGAGTTTGTTTCCAGAGTAAAAGAGCCCAAAGACAGAAAGGACAGTTAAATAGAATGTGTGGCCCAAATAGGGCCCAGGGTGAGAAAATAATGCTTTTGCTCTAAAGCAGAGTGGGGAACATCCAGCCTGTGAGCCACCTAAGGCCCAAGAAATCATTTGATCTGACCTTGCCGAGGCAACCGTGGTTCCAGCCGTCACACAGTTACTGGTGTTGAGTAGTGCCATCAGGTGGTTCTGACTCACAGTGACCCTGAACAGGGTTTCCGAGGTGTAGCTAGTGGGTTTGAACTGAAGACCGGTGGTTCAAATCAACCCCGCAGTCCAGCGCATTAACCCACAACCACACAGCAACAATTTTTAAGTTGATAATTTGTATAGCCCACGAATGCTGGTATAAATGTTGGCAGATAAAAGTTTCCCCACCCCTGCTCTAAAAGGTATCAGTGATTCAGTAGGTGGCGTCTGATTAAGGGTTGTCGATTGGAAGAATAGCATTGTATCTGTGTGTATCCCTTGATTTTGACCATTGTATTAAGGTTATAGAGTCCTGGTATGGTACTATAGGCTAAGCATTGGACTGCGAACCACAAAGTTGGTGAGTCTGGAACCAACTCAACAGCACTTAGCAACAACACTACCACTAAGGTTATGATGGAAGAGTTGGGTGGGAGGGCAGCTCAGAGAAAGGCAATAAGAGTTTCTGTGTCAGGAGCAGCATCCTAAATGGGCCTGCTGCTGCCAACTAGTCTTCCACACGCTGCTGGGAACTGACCCACCTCCAGTGCAGGCAACTTGACCTGCACCAAGACCCTCCCCAAACCAGGTGCTCTACCACCACCATCTGCAACAAAATGTGCTACTGGGGCGTCAGAACTCCCATGTCTCACTTCCAAATCCCATCTGCCGCAGGCACCAGTGGTCAGCTTGTTCCAAGGGCACGTGGTCAGAATCCTACTTGCAGGAGAGGCTGTGACTGAGCTTTAGGCTATCTTCCTTGGGGATGCTGAAACTCAAACCAAGAAATTCCTCCGAGTCCAAGGAGGGTATTGAGCTCAAAGATGCCAGTCAACAGGATAGTTTGGGTGCTGGGGAGGGGGCAATATACAAGTAAGGAAAGGGGAATGGAAGAACAAAGCA
>NW_006408519.1:43378449-43391939 GCF_000296735.1 Chrysochloris asiatica | reverse complement strand
AAAAAAAAAAAAAAAAAAAAAGATGCCAGTCAATTAAGAACATGACTTTTGTCTACTAGAAAAGACAAAAGATTCTTCAACCTAGTCAATCCTTACCGATCTAATTTGTCAATGTTGTTGTTGTTAAGTGTTGTCGAGTTGTTTCCCAGTTATGGCGACCCTGTATAGGGTTTCTGAGGAGCAGCTGGTAGATCTGAACTGCCGACCCTGTGGTTCGCATCCCAGTGCTGGTCCTACAGCACCACACCAGGGGTCAGTATCCATGCTTCCATATCTGTGATTGTCTAAAATATGGCTCAGGTAAGAGCTGATAATAGTTCATCAAGCTGTCATCCGTTCCAGATACAACTGAACTCAAACTTGGCCCACTCTGGAATAAAGTATTTATCTTCCTCTCTTGATGCTTGTACTCCAGCTGCTATAAAGTCTTATGTTGGATTGTGAGGTGTATATGACAATTCCCAGTCTTCTATCTGCTGTTTATGACAAGCTTGAATCAAATAAAAATGCTTTTGACCATTTGTGAGTCTAAAACACCAAGGAGCTTGATTTGCACGCCAGCACATGACAGGAGAGATGAGGAGGCATTTCCACACAGCGTGTGGTTCTGAGACTCCACTCTCCATACGAGTCACCCGCCATCTTTGCTACAACCCAGGCTGGGAGAGCGATTTGGCAGAAACCTTGTTGTTTGCTGCCATGGAGTCAATTCTAGCATCTGTGGTACAAGGTAGAACTGCCCCCTAAGGGTTTTCTTGGCTGTGATCTGTATGGAAGTGAATCTCCAGGTCTTTCTTCCTGGATTCTGGAGTCTGTACTGCTAACAATGTTCCCGCCTTTCCAAAGTTCCCATGGCAACTAGATCTCTGGGGGAGGGGGAGGCAGGTGGGTGGAGCCTCGGTAGGTCGCTCAGTGAGAATAAAGGTGAAAGAGAGAGGGAGTTACTCAACCATTTTCCAGAAATTGCAAATAGTTCAAACAGTGGTGCTGAGGAGATGAAACTGGAGCTGGAGAAAACAGCTTCTACAGAAAAAAGGGACAGAAAAGCTGCCTCCAAATTCAACTTAGGTCTATGGGGTAACAAATGGTTTGTGCTCTGCTGCCAAAGATTGGTGGTTTAAACTCACCTGAGGTGCTTCAGTAGAAAGTCCTGGAGATCTGCTTCCAATAAAGGTCACAAACAAGAAAAGCCTCAGGGAGCAGTTCTGCTCTCTACCACATGGGGTCGCTAGGACTCAGAATGGATGTGATGGGAACTGTTGTTGTTGTTAAGTGCCATCGAGTCGGTTCCGACCCATAGCGACCCTGTACAGGGTTTCCGAGGGTGTAAATCTTTACGGGAGTAGAAAGCCTCATCTTTCTCCCGCGGAGCGGCTGGTAGTTTCGAACTGCTGACCTTAAGGTTCGCAGCCCGATTCGTAACCACTACGCTACTAACAGCAATAAAATCTAATGCTGCCCAGGGCTTCATAGTCGGCTCGTGTAAACCAAACCTGCTAGTTGTGCCTGGGTATCTTTTAACAATGTATTTATTTTTGCCAAGATGGGTACAGATTGTTCCATCCCCTCTCGTTGTCCCTTCCCTGAAACAAAGACAGAGATTCTTACTCCTACAGGATTTCTGCTCTCTGTTTGTCTGACCAGAGACAGAAATGATAGGTCTTCAGCCCCATCCAGGCCCCAGGCTGGTGGGGACACCCCCTCCATCCACAGGCCTGCCCCCAGCAGAGCTCTGGTGGACTCTTTAATCCTTGCATTGTAGCAGAAATGGATTCCGCTGACTCTGAATCAAAAGCCTTTCTCCCCTTGAGCTCCCCATGGCCTGAATCGATGGGATTAGAGATGGTTGATTTCATTAGTCTGGTTGCAGCCTTACTTTGTTACTTTCTCATTGACAGTGAAATAATGGGGAACAAACCAAAGAGATCTGTCATTATAAAGGGACTGATGTGGCTGTTTGAGGAATACAGCAGGACTGGATGGCAGCCCAGGGGAGCAGGTGTGAGAGCTGCTTGGGCAGTCTTGGGTGTGTGCATGAACTGAGACTGATGGAGCTGGAGCCCTGAATCGGCGTGGGAACCACTTATGGAGAATTACTGAATAATGGTACCCAGGCTTCATTCCCTCGGGTCTGGGTGGGTCTGGGGAGCCCACCTCTTTAGACAGTGTCTCAGCGATTCTGAAGACCCCTGCACTGGACTCATACAACCCTTGACTTCATTCTTTACGCATGTCCTCACTCCCTCCCTACTGGATGGGAGAAGGTCTCATCAGTGACCAAGTGCTGCATCCTTCCTGCTCAGTGGAGATTAGAGATTCAAGTCCACCCAGAAAGTCCACCCATAAGAAAGGTCCAGTGATCTACTTCCACCCACAGGAGCACAGTTCTATTCTGACACACACGGGGTCACTGTGAGTCAGAATTGACCCCACGGCATCTGGTAACTTCTGGTCTCTACCGCTCTGGCACATGCTGTTGGTGTTCCCTGGTGGTGCTGTAGGATAAGCACTGGATTACCAACCATGCGGTCAGTAGTACAAACCCACCGGCCTCTCCATGGCAGAAAGATAAGGTTTTCTGCTCCCATTCTTGTTGTTGTTAAGTGCCATCAAGTCGGTTCCAACTCACATCGACCCTGTATAGGGTTTCCAAGGAGTGAATGGTAAGTTTGAACCGCCAACCTTGCAGTCCACAGCACCAGCCCCGGAAACCCTATCAAGGGTCACCAAGTCAGTTGGGATTCCTTTCAAGAAGAGCTGTGGTGGTACCGTGGTTTAGGGCTGGACTGCTAACTGAAAGGTCAGTAGTTCAAACCCATGAGCTGCTCTATAAGACAAAGCTGAGTTAGTCAGCTTCTGTACAGATTTATGGTCTGAGAAAGTCTATGGAGTAACAATCAACTCAGCCGCAGTGGGCTGTTCCCTCTCCCCACAGGTTTCTTTTCCTCCTCCATTCCCACTCTTCCCTCCAACTAGTAAATTCATCCTCATTACACAGACCCCAAACAAACATGTGTGTCTCTGTAAAGCCCACCCTGACTCTCCCAGGCCAAGTCTGTCATTCTTTTCCTGTTGGCATGGAGCTTTCGGTCCATTCCTTCATCAGGGTACATATTCAATCACGCAGTTTTCATGTCTTCTTCCTGGACTTGTATTCTGTTCATTTCAGGATCCCCAGAACCTAGAAGAGTGCCATATGGGTTGAGTATTCAAAATACGCATGCTGGATGAAAGAATGAATGAACCCATCAACCAATCTATTGGAGCCACTATCACTATCTGAAGCACCACTTCGCAACTGAGGATAAAACATAACATTGTCTCAGTGACGAGACTTCAGAGAGGTCAGTAGCTCACTCTACACCCCAAAACAGCTGCCCTCAAATCTCATTACAGTGCATGAAATTCTCACCATTCATTTATTCGTTTCACTCATCCAATATTGATTGGGATGAAAACGCCTCAAGATTAACTTGAAATTGTACTTGGACTCTGTCAAGCCTGCCAGTCTGAGCAAAGCACAGAGAAAGAGCTAATCTCCATGTGGACAGGTTCCAGGAAGACTTGCTGGCACTGGGGAGATGGCAGCCCTGTTGGCTAAAAGAGGAGAAAAAGATGGAGTTGATCGAAAGAGATGGTGAGTTCATCCGGGGGTACAACGATCTGGGGGGCCAGAGGGACAGCTCAGAGAAAGGGGTGCAGACATGCAACTGGAGCTCAAAGAAGCATTGTGGCAGGTGGTGACCACAGGTTCACCCAAGTCCAGGCAGGTCCAGACCCTACAATGAGTAGAGACCATCATCACACAAGAGAAGTCTGTGGCACAAGAAGGAAAAATAGCAAAAGACCTCATCCTAGGAAACATTCATGTTACTATTGTTGTTAAGCGCTGTCGAGTCGATCCTGATTGCATAGGGTTTTGAGGAGCAGCTGTTGAGTCTGAACCACCAACCTTGCAGTTCAAACTGACCTTGCAGTCCAGTGCATTATCCTGCAGGGCCACGCCAGGAGTCCTGGGAAACCTGCTTGGTGGTGGTGGTTATGGTGCTGGAGTCAGTTCCAACTCATAGCGATCCTGTACAGGGTTTCTGAGGCTGTAAATCTTTATGGGAGCAGAAAGCCTCATCTTTCTCCCGCGAAACAGCTGGTAGTTTCAAACTGCTGTCCTTGAGGTTTGCAGCCCTATTCATAACCCCTATGCTACCAGAGGTCCTTGCTTAGTGGAGAAAAATTAAGGCACCTGACGTTTACCTAAGCTTTCAAACTTGAGCTTCCCAATATGCCTAGCTCCATACCTGCCACAGAAGCCCCTAGAGTGGTGCGAACAGCTAGCATACTCAGCTGCTAACCAGACAGTAAAAGGGCCCAGTCCACCCAGAAAGAAGCACCTCAGAAGAAATACCTGGAGATCTACTTTGGTGGGGAGGGGGTTCATAGCCTTTGAGAATTCTATTTAGCACAGTTTTATTGACACATACAGGGTCTCCTTAAATTGAAACTACTCAGGAGCCACTGGTTTGGTGTCTGACACATAATGTTTGCTCAATTAAACATTGAAGGAATGAATGAACAAACTTGGTGGTGTAAATTTCATTATAGTTTTATTCTTATTTTCTAATCTTGCAGTGACATAACACTAAAATCAGCCATAGTGGAAGCATTTATACCCCAGAAATTAAAAATGCTACAAACCTTTCTTTGGAGAGGGATTTGGGGTGTTTGCTTGGTTATTGTTTATTTGCTTCCAGATGTCTGATTATATGTTCATTAAAACATTTGTACAGTAAGGGCAGGGTTCATTTTACCTAGGCAGTATACTTACATCATTACTATACTGAAAGCCTTCAATTCCAGCCCTTTCTTAGAGCCTGTGAGGAAACTGAGGCCTGAGACGTTAAATGACTTGAGCAAAGTAGCACAGCTGGGGCTCACACCCGAGCCTTCTGACTCAGGGCTTCCTGCTACATGGCTGGCTGAAGTCAGTTTCCTGCAAGGCTGCCACTGTACACCCAAACCCACAGCCTCCCTTCCCCTGGATCATGGTTGTGTGCCATGGAGTCGGTTCTGACTCATAGCAACCCTGTGTCGGGTTTCTGAGACTGTAAAGGAGCTCTGGTAGCGTAGTGGTTACGAATCGGGCTGCGAACCTTAAGGTCAGCAGTTCGAAACTACCAGCCGCTCCGCGGGAGAAAGATGAGGCTTTCTACTCCCGTAAAGATTTACACCCTCGGAAACCCTGTACAGGGTCGCTATGGGTTGGACCCGACTCGATGGCACTTAACAACAACAACAACAACAAACCTTTATAGGAACAGAAAGCCTCATCTTTCTCTCTCAGAAATCCTGGTAGATTCAAACTACTGACCTTGCAGTTAACATCTCAGCTCATTTTCACTTGGACCTGTGACTTTTTGTTTCCACGCTCCTAACTCCCAGCATGCACAATAAAGGAATTGTATCTTTGAGTCTAAACAGGTTCTTTTGTAGTCAGCATATAGTTAGTACCCGACGTTTAATTGTTGCTGAACCAGATGTTGTTTAGGTGATGGGTGGAGGACATGAAGGAGTTGCAAGTGCCAAGGGTAAATCCTGATTTTCTTGCCTCATGATCAGGGTGTTGGTGGTGCCAACCCTGGGGATAGAGTAGGAGGAACAGAGCAGGGAAGGAATGCAATTTTTCAGCACCAGCTTTCTTTCAGCACTCATGGGTCCTATTTCAGAAGCACAGTGCAGTGCTTGATAGCATATTCTCAGAGCTATGCAGAAGTCCTGGGGTGGCACTGTGGGTTAATACGCTGGACCACAAAGTCAATTTGAACTGCAAGGTCGGCGTTTCAAGCTCACCAGCCACTCCTCAGAAACCCTATACAGGGTCATTATGGGTCGGAACTGACTCAACGGCAACAATGCAACCATCACCACAATCCGTTTCACATCTCCATCACCTCACAAACAAGTGACCTCTCCATGCCTCCATCCTCCCAGCCCTAAGCAACCACTAGTCTACTTTTTCCAGTTACCTCGCCTGGACAGTCCATTGTTGTTGGTAAGTGCCGTCGAGTTGTTTCCGATTCACAGCGACCCTGTATTGAATTTCCTAGGAACAGCTGGTAAGCTTGAACCACTGACCTTATGGTTCAAACCGACCTTGCAGTCCAGCACATTAACCCACAGTGCCACACCAAAGCATTTCATAGAATCATATAATGCATTGTCTTTTTAATTAATACAATATTTCCAATGCTTATCCATGTCATAAGCTTGTATCCATACTTGCTCTCTTTCGATGGATGAATAATGTTCTATTACATGTACAAACCAAATTCTGTGTATCCATTTATCAGATGATGGATATTGGGGTTGTAACTAGTTTTTGTGTGGATGTATATTTTCATTTCTTCTGGGCATGTGCCTAGGAGTGGAATTGCTGGGTCCAATAGCAACTCTATGCTTAACTTTTTGAGGGAAATGGAACTCACTTTTGAGCACGTTGATTTAAAGGTGTCTGCATTTGAATTACAGTGCTGGTGAAGAGCAATTGGTTTGGTTTGAGTTTATCGTCACAGTGTGCAAATAAATATTCATTTATTTCCAGTTCCTCATGCAGTGTTACTAAGACACATTAAGTTCATCTCCCATGTTTTTGTGAGGACATGGGAAAGCATGTCAGACACTGGACTTACTTAAACAAAGTGAGCTGTTGGGATAAAGGAGAGAACAAGTCTATGTAGGGTGTTGGATACTTTGTCAATGAGCAGATCTCAAAGTACTGTAGCATGGTAGAAAAAAAAACTTTGGACTAAGGATGAAGAAATCTAGGAAGTTCTGATTCTGCTGCCACCAGCTGGGGAAGTCTCTTATAGCCCTGAGCGCCCCCTTTCTTATTCCATGAAATAGGTCAAGTAACAATTTTCCTCTCAGTGTTGCCATGTAACTAAAATGAGGCTGTTTGCTAGTGGAAGTGCTGACCCCCAGGTAGAATTGCAGCGGTGAGACACGACAGATACTCACACTCATCAGACCAGTAGGAAGAATCTGGGAGAATTTTCAGTCCTCCCAGAGACAGGGAGACATCTAAAAGGTGGACTATGGTATCTCTAGCCTGGTTCATGGAAATAGTTCGTGTTAACCCCAAAGTCATGGTAACCACTCCAAGTTCTCTTCCAATTTCAAGATTCTCTCTATAAAAATCTCTCTCCCTTACAGATAATACCCACTTGACCTGGCTTCAATGACTGGATGATCAGAGCTCAACTAGAAGAAGAAAGAAGAGGGAAAAAAGAGTAATTTGATGAACTTGACCTACACCTATGGATGCAGTAGCTCAAAAGAGGGAACAAATCTTTACAGCAAGAATCATTCCCAACCCCTCCATACACAGAGTAGACAGGGATGGGCAACTTGGACATTGGCTATCCAAAGTGTGTGTGTGTGGGGGGGGGGGGGGTGCTGCAAAGGCAAGAAGTGACTGGCTTACAAGCTTTCAAGAGAGAGCCTAGATCCAGAGAGCGTGGAGGAAGGTAGAATCTCCACTGAGTAGTATCCAATCTGTCTAGGCAGGGCTGATGAAAGGAAATGTGGATAGGTCTCTTGTAATACAATAGTGAATAATTGTTATCAGGACTGATTGTGAGGGTTGGAAATGTAAAGGTAGACATTTTGTAGCAAGGAGGGGAGTGATTAACTTTGCAGTCTAGGAGCGGAGATCCCTCGGACCATTAAGGGAGAAGAGCGGAGAGCAGGACCCTACCCAGAGAAGCAGTGATGCCTGAGATGGAGGCAGAGACGATGACATGGAGAGATGGAGCAGCAGGGGACTGAGGACACAGAAAAGGAAAGGGGCTGTGTGCTGGTGACTAGGGGGGTGGGGGGAAGGTTTGCAGTGTATACCCTTTGGTTGGTTGATGATACATAGAGGAGATTGTAACCATGGCAATGAAATGATGTACAATAGGATGAATGTAAAACTAATGTTCTCCCATGTAAACTATCGCATAATTCACAATAAAACGTTTGTTGTTGTTGTTTTTTCATCTGTCTCCCTTGATAAGGATGGAAGAGAATGTGGTCGGAGATGATGGTTGAGACAAACTCCTCACTGCAATCCTCACCCTCAGTTCATAAGTGTCTGTCCTCTTTCTTCTCTTTGGATTCTCAGACTCTTATGACAACTATCACCTGCCCATACACCACTAAGGGAGTTCACTGGGATGCTTGTCTCAGCAGACATCTTGTGTCCTTCCTCATGTCTACCTTAATAAACACCAGAGACAGCAACCAGGAGGTGCATGCCCAGCACTTTCATAAAAGAAATCAGGTTATGATAGGAAGGACTATTCCAAAAGTAGGAAATCACTATGACAAAGCATTAAGACTTGACCCCATTGTGGAGAGCTATTAACTGGGACAGCTTCAATTCCAGACACCCCACCATCTAAGTGCCAAGACACCATCTAAGTGTGGAGTTCTCCAAGTCTGATCAATAATGTCATTTCTTTCTCAACATGTGAACAAGCTTTGAGATGGGCTGGGCTGACAACATATTATATAAAATAGAAGACTCCTGCTTGCTCCCATTCTTTCTTCTCAATGTCTCTTCCCAGTTTTGTGACACCATTGGGTTGCTTCTACTTCTGCAATACTTCTCTCCTGGCCACACATTCAAAGTACCTGAGCTGAAGTCTCAACATGCACACTTCTAAGGAGCACTCTGGCTATACTTCTGCTGTGAGCATCCTAACAGCAGAGAATGTGTCTATTTTTCTTTATTTACTCACTAATGTGCTGATCATTTCCACTCAGGTGAGCTCTATCCATGGTTTTGAACCTTGGTTCCAGCTCATAGAGACCCTATAAGACAGAGTAGAACTACCCCACAGGGTCCCCAAGACGAGTCTTGATGGAAGCAAAGTACAACATCTTTCACCCTCAGAGTGGCTGGTGGATTCGAACTTTCCACCTTGCGATGAAGCCCACTATATCCCCAGGGCTCCTTCAGGAAGTCACTTTGTTGTTGTGAGCTGCTGTGGACATGGTTCTGACTAAGTGATCTTACGTCACCAGGATAACAGGATGAAACACTGTCTGGCCGTGCACTACCCTCACAGTGACTGTGAAATTTGAGCCCACTACTGCAGCCACTGTGTCAATCCATCTTGTTGAGGGTCTTCTTCCTCTTTTTCACTGACCTTTTGCTTTACCAAGCATGGCGTCCTTCTCCAGGGACTGCTCCCTCCTGACAATATGTCCAAAGTCTCAACATCCTGACTTCTAAGGAGCACTCTAGCTGCACTTCTTTCAAGACAGATTTGTTTGTTCTTCTGGCAGCCCACGGTATATTCAATATTCTTTAGCAGCCCATAATTCAAATGCAGTCATCTTTAAATCAACATGCTCAAAAGTCAGTTCTATTTCTCTCAAACATTCGATTGTTGTTTGACCCAGAAACTAGCGTATACCTAGCATATATGAAAACACATGTCCACACACATGCACAAAAACTTGTACATGAATGTTCGTAGCAGTTTTATTCATAATACCCAAAAGATAATAACCCAATACCCATCAGCTGATGAATGGATAAAAAGAAAGATGACTTATTACATGACTCTGAAATGGCTGGACTGGGTAAATGGAGAAAGTAGCTCGGGGCTGGAGGGATAGAGGCATGGAGAGGTTGCTTAGTAAGGCTTCTTTGTGAAATGATGAAGATATTGTGAAACTGCTTGTGACTCATGATGTCCCCATATGTTATAAGGTACAACTACTCTTGAGGGTTTTCTTAAGGAGCACTGGTGGCTCAGTGGGTAAGCACTTAGCTGTGAACTGAAAGGTTGTCAGTTTGAGCTCACCAGTTGCTCCACGGGAGAACGACAGTCTGCATCCATAAAGATTACAGATTTGAAAACCCTATGTGGGAAATTGGCCCCTGTCCTATATGGTTGCTATAAGTTGGAAGCAGCTGGACAACAGTGAGTCTGTAGGGTTTTCTTAGCTTGCATTTTTACAGAAACACATTGCCAGGTCTTTTTTGTGTGACACTGCTGGATGAGTTCAAGCCACCATCCTTTAGTTTACTTTGTTGTTGTTGTTGTTATGTGCCGTGGAGTTGGTTCCAACTCATAGCGACCTTGTACAGGGTTTCCAAGGCTGTAAATCTTTACGGGAGCAGAAAGCCTCATTTTTCTCCCATGAAACAGCTGGTAGTTTTGAACTGCTGACCCTGAGGTTCGCAGCCCGATTCGTTTACTTTAGTCAAGCACAAACCCATCAACTCTTGCCATAGTCATCAAATCAGTTTCAACTCACGGCAACCTTGTAAACAAAAGGACAAAACCCTGTCCAGGCCTATGCCAGCCTCATGACCTCACACTAGGTTGTGTTTGAGCTCATTGCTGTAGTCACTGAGTCCATCTATCTCCTTGAGGGCCTTCCTCTTCTTCATTAACCCTTTACCTTACCAGGCATGAATGATGTCCTTCCTTCCCCAGAGACTGGTCCCTCCTGGTGACCTGTCTAAAGTCAAAGTCTCACTATCCTGTCTCCTAAGGAGCATCTGGAATCTTGCTGTGGTGCTGTAGGATAATCACTGTACTACAAGGTTGATTTGAACCACAAGGTCAGTGGTTCAAATCCACCAACTGCTCCTTGGAAACTCTATGCAGGGTTGCTAGGAGTTGGAACCGACTCAATGGCATTTAACAACAACAACAAGCATCTGGCTGCACTTCCTCCAACACAGATTTATTTGTTCTTCAGGTGGTGGTGATGGTGTGCCGTGGAATCAGTTCTGACTCATATGACCCTGTATAGGGTTTCTGAGGCTGTAATTCTTTACAGGAGCAGAAAGCTTCATCTTTCTCCTGAGAAGCCACTAGTAGTTTTGAACTAGCTGAACTTGAGGTTAGCACCCCGATTTGTAACCACTATGCTACAAGAGCTCCTTGTTCTTCAGGTAGCCCATAGTATATTGACTATTCTTCACAAGCCCCATGATTCAAAGGCATCCCATGTTCTTGGGTCTTCCTTATTCATCATCCAGCTTACACATGCACCTTAGGCGACAGAAAACACAGTAGCTTGGAACAGGTGCTCCTTTGCCCTCAAAGCAACATCTTTGCTCTTTAACATTTTTAACTGGTCTTGTGCAGCAAATTTGCCCATTGCAATGCACTGTTTGATTTCCTGACTGCTGTGTCCATGGGCATTGATTGTGGATCCAACTAATATGAAATCCTTGACTTTAACATTGTAGTTTTTGTTAAGTGCAGTTGAGTCCATTCTGACTCCTAGTTACCCTGTATAGAGTTCTCTGAGGTTGGAGTCTTTGCAGGAGCAGAAAGCCTCATTTCTCCTTCAGTGCAACTGGTGGGCTCAAACCACTGACCCTGTGGTTAGCAGTCTAGTGTTGATCCTACAGAACCACTGCACTTCTCTTGGTGTAAATAGCCAGGTAGAAAAGACTGATAAGGAAACCTGAACTCCAGGTCTGTCTCATCCTTGTTCTGGCTGTGACTCCTGACCTAGGGGTCAGGATCAGAGGTGAGAGACCCAGTAAAGCATTGCTTCCTTTTACTTACATATTAATCTGTAGTGATTAATTTCACATGAGTCTCACTACATCTTGAATATGGCGAAAACCACGGTAAACTGTGTTATATATGAAACTGATTAATACATAACCCTAACGAAGTCCATGCTTCCTTTGTGACTCGATCCTCCTTGCTTGTCAGGGGGTGTCAATTCGAAAAGGGGATTTGATCCTGTAAGGGAGGTGCTGAGGGGTTGGGAAAGAGACAGATGCCAGCCAGACCTGGAAGCAGAATCTTTGATGTGGTGAAAATATGGGAAATTGTTCACTCCAGACAAGTAAGTAAGCACAAGTAAGCTCGTGCTTACGTTGTTTACTGGGTACTCCACCCCTGTTCAGTCTCCATGTCTGCAAATCAGACATCCACTCTGCATGTCTCACAAGACAGTGAACGAGCCAGGTGATCTGTCATGTTCTGGACAACTCTGAAGTCGAGCTTCAATTATCCTCAAGACATCTGAACCTGAAGGCTGATATATAATTGCTTCTCTCCACAAGGGGAATAGGATGAGGTACTTGTTTGTTTCTTTTACCCACTGGGGAATAAGTGTTATCTAGGGGCATTGGGCTGCTGTTTAATCATGCGAAGGTGTGGTGCAGTGCAGGCAGAATGGGGTCTACTCAGGTGTCACTGTGTGGAGAGAGGAAGATGAAACAGATAAGATGATTTACACCCTCTTCCATTATTCACAGCCGCTTGGAATGCGGTATTAAATAATTCAGAGACTTAGGGATTGATGATAGTTTTGGAAATCCAGCATAAAGGGGCTGCAGAAAAGTTGGGATTCCACAAAAGCAGAGGCCAGGTGGAGGGCAGTTACTGGGTATCAAGTACTCATCAGAGCTGGGAAGAAGGGTCTTCCCTCAGGTACAAAACAGACTCTGGGTCTTGGACAAGAGAGCTTTGACTCTGGCTGGGCAATGCTAACTTTAACCCTAACCCTAACTCTAACCCAAACACAAACCTTAACTCTAATCCTAGCCCCAGCCCTGACCCAAACATTTGTTGTAGTTAAGTGCCATTTCGTCTGTTACAACTCATAGTGACCCTGTATAGGTTTCCAAGGCTGTAAATCTTTACAAGAACAGAAAGCTTCATCTTTCTCCTGTGGAATAGATGGTGGGTTTGTGACTCAGGGTCCAGAGTCACCATGAGCCAGACCCAAACACTAGCCTTATCCTTAACCCTAGCCTTAGCCCTAGCCCTAACTCTAACCCTGACCCTAGCCTTATCTAGCCCTAACAATAATGCTTGCCCTAATCCTAATTCTACCCCTACATATAAACCATACCAACACTATCCCTTAGTAGGAGAGACCACCCTGGATCTGGGAAAGCAGAGGGTGGGCCTTCTAAAGACTGCCTACAGCCTCCCTGCAGTCAGTACTGAGGGTATCAGTTGGAGGACTTACAAGGTGGGCCTTCAAAAAGTTTGCAGAAACATGGAATTGAAATATAACAGAATTTTTTACAAACTTTCCAAAGCCCGTCATATTTATGTAAGTACAAAGGTAATTCAGAAACGGATTCTTTAAAATCACTGTTGTTGGTATGTGCTGTTGAGTTGGATCCAACTCATAGCAACCCTGTATAGGGTTTCCGAGGAATGGCTGGTGAGCTTGTACCTCCAACCTTGCAGTTCAAACCAACTTTGCAGCCCAGAGCATTAACACACAGTGCCACACCAAGACCCCTTAAAATTGTAGACACCTTTATTACACAAACAGGTTCTTGTCTCTTGGCACACCCTCCATCTAGGTTGACAACTCCTGGAGGCAGAGTTTCCATCTCTCTAACCCTTAACTGATTGGAATGCAAAGGTTGGGAGCAAAGAGGAAGGATCAGTAGTTGGAAAATATGGCCTTGGTGATAGAAATGATGCTGGAGAATGCATGATAGA
>NW_006408519.1:43371047-43375734 GCF_000296735.1 Chrysochloris asiatica | reverse complement strand
TTTCTCCTTTGGAATCCCCAAAACAGTCACTATAACCTTCCAAGCTGACCTCTCTGAATTGAATTGAGCTGGCCCAGTAGAGCCACTAAAAAGCTAGTTTTGATGACCTCTTTTTTTTTTTTTAAGGCACCCTAATGACACTAAGACAAGTGTATTAGTGATAGAACTTACCTGTAGCCATCCGCTGGTCCCAGAGGCATATTTAAACACGCTTCATTGGGAATAAACCTGTGCATGTATGAACCAGAAGGAGTCCAGTTAGTGTTACATGTCAGGTTACTAACCGCAAGGTCAGCAGTTCGAATCCATCAGCCGCTCCATCAGAAAGCAAAGGCCTTCTGCTCCCGTAAAGATTCACAGTCTCAGGAGCCCTATACAGGGTCGCTGTGTGTCAGAATTAACTCAAGGACATGCAAAAGCAGCAGCAGGTATAAACTGGAATCACTTTTGGGCTTCCCCTTGTATTTACATACGTGTACACTGCAAGTCCTGGGGTTTCAGCCATGTTAAAAGGGTCCAATGAGACCATGATGATTAAAACACTTGGTACAAGACAAGTAGACACTCTACCCTAAGCACCATAGAACCAGGTCATCAGCTACCAGTGTCTCTGAACAGACCAGGATCTTCACACCTGTGACCAGGGGTTACCTGTTTTCTCAGCTGGTAATGATGAGCCACTGCCTACTCTGTCTGGCAAACTCCTACTCATCCTTCAAAGCCCATCAGTGTCACCACGTCTATGCAGCCACCCCTACTTTTCCAGGCTCATTAGCTGTTCCTTCCTCTGCCTCCACAGCCCCGAGTAGACACATCCAAGACTACCAGCCTCCCGTGATTCTGGTGTAATCTGTTTGGGTGTTGATCGATTTCTCCCACCCTAACTTTTGGCTCCAAAGGGTTTTTAGTTACTTAAAGTCTCACCAATGAATCCTACTCAGCTCTGTACCTAGCACATGGGGGGGGGGGGCGGGGAGTGGATTCCATGCTGCCTCACATTGAAGCTTTCATGATTCACAGGAGACAAGAAGTAATTTGTGAGATTTGAAAAGAATTGTCTGAACCTCTATAGGTCTCAATACAGAAACATAACTGGGCCAGAAATAGAGATTTAAATGACTTGCTTTCTTCGATTTTTTTTTTAAACCTTTTTATAATGGAAGAAAACTCACCCATTGGTTTTGTGGCTGGATGTAGTTTTTCATGCAAGAATATGTTTTCTGCCTCAGTAACGTAGCTCCCTACACATCTCAGGACCCTTCCCCTTCCCTTTGCTGGAAAAGACAGTTATGAGAATACTTGGACTTTACTTTCTTGTGAGCTTAGAAAAGATAATTGCTTAAAGCTGAGTTTGGGGCTGCTGATAATCCAATTTGGGGCTTGGGCATAATTTTTTTGTGGAATCTGATGCCTTTTTTCCTCTGTGGTTCTCTTGGCCATGGCATATCACTCTGTAGGAGAGATACTCATGGTCTTTGGGATTTTCTTTGCTCAACAAATAAGAAGGAAGTTGTTGTTGTTGTTGTTGTTATGTGCCGTGGAGTCAGTTCCGACTCATAGCGACCCTGCACAGGGTTTCCGAGGCTGTTAATCTTTACGGGAGCAGAACGCCTCATCTTTCTCCCGCGGAGCAGCTAGTAGTTTCGAACTGCTGACCTTGTGGTTCGCAGCTCGATTCATAACCACTACGCTACCAGAGTACCACCTGAGAAATAGAGAATTGTGGGCAATTCCGTGTCAGAGTTACCAGCAAGCAAGGTAAGCACAAGCTGACTTGTGTTTACTTACTAATCTGTAGAGAACAACATCATATTTGTACCACTTCAAAGATTCTAGCATCTGATTCCCTCCCACAGAAACCTTTCCAAATTTATCATCCCAGACAGGGAGGGAAGACCCAGTCAACAAGGTAAGCATAGGCTTCCTTGAGCTTCTTTAGCCATTTTGTGAAATTTGAGAATATACGACACAGTGTCATATATATTTTAAAGACATCTTTGGCCAAGCCCATGTGAAACTGTTCATTGAAGATTAGTAAAGTAAGTACAAGGAAACCTGTGTTTACCTTGCTTGCTGAGTAACCTGACCCCGCACATAGTCTTTTCTTGATCTGACCCCACAGATGAATTCCCAAAAAGCAGGTCTCGTGGGTTGTGCCACATCTTTGCTGTGGTGAAAAACAAGTGAATTTGTCCACTACAGACTAGTGATGAGGTTTAAGTTGGCCAGGGCTCAGCTTGCTGACTGAGTATTCTGTCCCTGATGGACACCATTTGAATGGTGATGGAGACTTGTATGAATATGCAGATCCATCCATGTCTGGAGCCAAAAGCAATTTCTCTGAAACAGTGGCAAGGCACCCACCATTCCTTCTGCCTTGCTGCTTACCTTGTGGTATGGCAGGAGCTCAGACAGCGAATAGTCCCTTTTGTCAAAATTACACATCAAGGGCAAGAAGGGGGTTGGGGTGGGTGGGTAGCCAAGCCTTGCTTCCATCTGTGTTGAATTTATAATCTTCCCTCTCCCAGTGCCCTCCAGAGACTCCTGGGAGCTTGGGCTGGGTGTTGGGACTCTTGAGACAAAATCTTCAGTCCTCATCCTATACCTGAGGGAGCGGGTCCATTGGAGGATACACACCATTAGCCCAAGGACCCAGGGGCAGGTTACTCAGTAGAAGCAGAATCTTGGATGTGATGAAAACCCGTGAAATGGGATTTGTGTGGTTCCTTCCCCAGGTGATTCTTAAGCCTGCATCTTGTTCAAATGTAGATTCTGGGTCAATATATTTGGGACAGAAATGTAAATTCTGAGCATGGGGAGTTGAATGGGTTCAAAGTCCAGCCCTACTGTATAGTATCGATAATAATTTGAATTAGTATCTAATTTAAAATACAGATTATTGCTGTTATTGTGGTTAAGTGCCAAATTCAGAATATGTTTCTTTAAAAAAAAAAAAAAATCCGGTTTCTATCTTCTGTTGACAGTGGGAGAAATCAAGCAGCCCTGGACTCACATTTCTGTCTGGAACACAACAACAGAGAGGCTTTCAATGAGATGCCTTGGTTCACCCCAGTCCCCATCACTCCCTAATGTATGTTTGTCTTAGTTTTGATGAGTTCACTTAAGTCCCTACTGCCTGGGCATCTCTGTCTGTGACCAGTTACTATGACTATCTCCATCTGTGACCCTCAAATCTCCCTCTGCCTCTCTATTAATAGGACTTTTGTCATTGGAGTTGAGGTTCACCTGGATAATTCAGGATGATCTCATCTCAGATACTTAATAACTTAATTACAGCTGAAGAGTCCATTATTCCTAACAATGCTACATTCACGTGTTCCAGGGGACTTATCTGGGGAGACTTCATGCTGCCCAAAGAGCCCGGTAGTGTAGTGGGTTCCACATTGGACTGCTAACCACAAGGTTCGAGTACACCAGATACTCTCTGGTAGACAGATGAGGCTTTCTGCTCCCGTAGATTTACAGGCTCAGAAACCCTATACAGGGTTGCTATGAATCGGAATTAACTCCATGGCACACTGCCACCATCATGAAGCTCACTATATTCTTCATTCTCCTCCTTCTAATGGTTCCGTGACTCAGTTTTACATTAACTTAATGAGCCCCAGTTTCTCTTTCGCAGCCTCGAGATTCTGTGATCCAGTTAGTGACTGAAGAAAGAAAGGTCGCATTAACCAACCAAACAAGTGGCTTAAAAATATCAGATCTTTTTTATTATTATTTTTTTAATTGTTTGTTCCTGTATTTTCATTTTCTCTCTTCTCTCTGCCTTTGAAAGTTCATTTATTCGGGACAAACACCAGATGCTGATCAAAACTCCAAGTCCCTTCTGCTACCAAGTTCCATGGGTGATTCAGAGACTCTTTCCGACAAGCCATTATTGATGAAGATGAACTCAGGGTTATGGGAACAAAAGGCTGTCTCCTTGTATCAGCACCCAACCGGCATAAGACAAAAGGTGTATGCCCGTACAGGGGAGTTTGAACACATCCTCTGAGTTTTAAAATTAGTCACAGGATTGCTTTTATTTTTACCTTTTCCTGGGGAGAGAGAGTAAGACAGGGGCAGCAACGAATAGTTCTCAGTGACTCTCTTTGACTTTTTTTTATGATAAGAACATTTATTATATTTAGAATTAGTCAGCTGGTCTCCATTTCAATTATTACAAACCACAAGGTTGATGGTTCAAGCCCACCAGCTACTCTGCAGGAGAAAGATTAGGCTTTCTGCCCACAAAGATTTTTCAAAAGTCTCAGAACCCCTATTTAAGGTTGCTATGACTTAGAACTGACTTGACAGCATGTAACAACAACAACCAACAACATCTAGAGTATTGTAATCTAGGCTGACCAACAGAAAGAAGCCTTCTGTTCACTCTCAGACCTGCTCAGGGGTTGATATTGGCCAATGAAAGCTGTAAAGCTTTCTCTCAGCCGGCTAGGTCTTGGCATCCACAATAAACCCACGTGAATTGTCTTTGATCTTCTTTGTGGCCAACTTCATCATCAACAGTGGGAATTTGATTATGGGATGATAACCCAGCTCGTTTCTCCTGAGAGTATTCTTCTTAGGATATTGGGTGCCTTGAGAGCCATAGAGTACCTGGGTGGTGCATGCTCAAGTACTAATCAAATGTTGGAGATTTAAGCCCACTCAGAGGAGCCTC
>NW_006408519.1:43368243-43370947 GCF_000296735.1 Chrysochloris asiatica | reverse complement strand
TGTTGATGGTTGATCCAAGAAGAATGAAGTCCTTGACAACTTCAATCTTTTCTCCGTTAATACGAATGTTGTTTATTGGTCCAGTGGTGAGGATTTTTGGTTTCTTTACATGGAGATGTAATCCATACCGAAGGCTGTGCTCTTTGATCTTCATCAGTAAGTATTTTAAGTCCTCTTCACTTTCAGCAAGCAAAGTTGTATCATCTGCATATCGCACATTGTTAATGAATCTTCCTTCAATCCTGATGCCAGGCTGTAAAGGGTTTCCGAGGAGTAGCTGATGGGTTGGAACCACCAATATTGTGCTTAGCAGTCCAGTGCTTGTTCTGCATCTCCACATGAAGACTCAATTTAGAATAAAAGGTTTGTTCAAAACATTACAGCTTGCCCTCATATTGAGTCAAAGTATCTTCCATAGTGGTGCATACTCTCTGTTTTGGGGCACACTGCCTTAGCTCCATCTTCCTGTTATGTTCCATCTTTTCTAATGGATGTATTTCTATCCATCTCTCATGTCCTAGGAAGCCTACCCAGACCTCAGCTAGACCCTTCTTTCCTGAGGGTCCCTTAACACCCTAACTTCTTCCATCTAAAGTCTCAACACACTAAATTCTAGTTGTCTACTGACTTATACTCGGTAAACAAACATTGACTGAAATCCTCGATGATGATGCTGTTAGGTGTTATTGTGTCTGTTCTGATTCACTGTGACCATGTGTAGAGCAGAACCAAAGAGAGCCATAGAGTACCTGGGTGGTGCATGCTCAAGTACTAATCAAATGTTGGAGATTTAAGCCCACTCAGAGGAGCCTCGGATGAAAGGCCTGGCCATCTTCTTCCCAACATTCAGTCACTGAAACTCTATGGAGTACAGTTCTACTCAAACACACACGATGTGATCATTGTGAGTTAGAGTCAGCTTGATCACAAACTCTGTTGTTGTTGAAAGTCCCAGTGTCTTAGACTGGGCTGCTGGAATAGGGTGACACATGGATATTTCTTCTGTGAGTATGTCTGCTTGTTAGCACTGCTATCTTAGCTTTTGTTTTGGCTTCAGTTTTGGAAAGGGCAGTGGCTTTCTTCGTTTGGGGGACCATCTTGTCCAAAAAGTCCTTTTCTTTTCAAAGTAACCCCATCCACGCTCCAATCAAAATAAACAGCAGTGTTATCTGTAGTAAAAATTTCAGAAAAAGCAAACAGTACTTAACCTAGACCTCTAAGCATACCAACAGATACAACCAAATTTAGTAGGCTAATGTATATTTCCTTCCAGAATTTTCCCTGTGATGAATCTACCCATTGATTTTAACATGTGTGAGCATTTCTCCCTTATCTGTTCTTCAAAACTGAACTTGCATGCATGAATGCAATTTGCAGGAAGGCATGGGTGGACAGATCTGCAGCCAGGTCCTCCTCAGTCTCCTTGCCACATTTATCTGCCATGTGGTTTCTCCTCCTCACAGACGAAGCACCTACAGATACCCTGGTCAATTATCTTGACTCCGCTTTCTCTGACTATTTATGCTGGCGGTCATTTATAGGGACTTTTGAAGAGCGGGATTCAGTGTTTCATTTGTTCTAACCCAATCCTGACAAACTCGGTAGCTGCCCCTGCCTCCTATCTCCCCACTGTGGAAATGCCAACCTATTTGGCAAGTGTCCAAAGTCTTGCATGATGTGGTCCCATCCAAGCTGCCCAGTTTGTCTTCCCTGGTGTTTCCAAATTGAGTTTAAAATCCAGCCAGTTTAAATTACCTGTAGTATTTGCCTACCCTACCCCACCCCCACTGTTTCACACCTCCCTGCCTTAGCCTACTAGTTCCAAAACACCAGGCCTTTGGCAACTTGCCATTTTCACACACCATCTGTACCATTATTTAGTTAATATTTATTTTTAAAATTAACTTTTACTTCAAAAGTAGATTTTTAACTTAGCAACAATAATTACAAAATCATGGCTTTGATGTACTGGAAAGACGTGTGTATATACATTTTTTCCCTCATCTATAAGAAAACATATTTAAGCAGTTTAATTATTAAAATAAAAAATTACAGTTTGTATGTTGAGTGAAATTAATTAATCACAATAGGACAAATATTGTTTGAGACCATTGTTGTAAAAAGTTAAGAAAAGGTTTTCTTGATAAAAGAAACATTCTGTGATGGTCACTGGGGAGAGGGAAGGAAAATTGTTCAAGAGCTTCTGGGTAGGCACGTGTTAACATGGATGACAGAACAGGCAATATACAACAAGAGGAAGGTTAGCAGAGGAAAGATGAAGGTAGAGGGAGACATAGGGAGGAATCCCATGTTAAAGGGAATAGAGGTAAATGCTGTTAACTGACGGTACATGCAGGAGGTTGCAATCATTGTAATGAGCAAAGTATATGGTTTGTTGAACATAAAACTGATGATCTACTCTGTAAAGCTTCACTCAGTTTACAGTGTTGTTGTTATTAAGTACCATCTAGTTGATTCCAATTCATTGCTGTTGTTGTTGTTAGGTGCCATGGAGTCAGTACCAACTGATAGCAACCCAATGCACAACAGAATGAAACACTGCCCAGCCCTGGGCTAACCTCACAATTGTTGCCACGCTTGAGCCCATTGATACTGCCACTGTGCCAATCCATCTCGCGGGGGGGCTTCCTCTTTTTCTCTGACCCTCCACCTTACCAAACATGATATCCTTCTCCAGCGACTG
>NW_006408519.1:43358751-43367939 GCF_000296735.1 Chrysochloris asiatica | reverse complement strand
TGTTGATGGTTGATCCAAGAAGAATGAAGTCCTTGACAACTTCAATCTTTTCTCCGTTAATACGAATGTTGTTTATTGGTCCAGTGGTGAGGATTTTTGGTTTCTTTACATGGAGATGTAATCCATACCGAAGGCTGTGCTCTTTGATCTTCATCAGTAAGTATTTTAAGTCCTCTTCACTTTCAGCAAGCAAAGTTGTATCATCTGCATATCGCACATTGTTAATGAATCTTCCTTCAATCCTGATGCCAGGCTGTAAAGGGTTTCCGAGGAGTAGCTGATGGGTTGGAACCACCAATATTGTGCTTAGCAGTCCAGTGCTTGTTCTGCATCTCCACATGAAGACTCAATTTAGAATAAAAGGTTTGTTCAAAACATTACAGCTTGCCCTCATATTGAGTCAAAGTATCTTCCATAGTGGTGCATACTCTCTGTTTTGGGGCACACTGCCTTAGCTCCATCTTCCTGTTATGTTCCATCTTTTCTAATGGATGTATTTCTATCCATCTCTCATGTCCTAGGAAGCCTACCCAGACCTCAGCTAGACCCTTCTTTCCTGAGGGTCCCTTAACACCCTAACTTCTTCCATCTAAAGTCTCAACACACTAAATTCTAGTTGTCTACTGACTTATCCTCGGTAAACAAACATTGACTGAAATCCTCGATGATGATGCTGTTAGGTGTTATTGTGTCTGTTCTGATTCACTGTGACCATGTGTAGAGCAGAACCAAACACTGCCCAGTCCTACACCATCCTCAATCTTCTCTGTGTTTGAGCCACTGTGTCAATCCATGTTCTTGAGGGCCTTCCTCTTTTTTTTTTTCTTTTTTTTTTTTAATGTTTTATTGTGAATTATGTGATAGTTTACATGGGAGAACATTAGTTTTACATTCATTCTATCATATATCATTTCATTGCCACGGTTACAATCCCCTCTATGCATCATCAACCAACCAAAGAGTATACACTACAAGCCTCCCCCCGGTTGTCAGCACACAGCTCCTCTCCCTCTCTGTGTCTAAAGTCCCCAGCTGCTCCATCTCTCCATGTCTCTGCCTCCATCTCAGGCATCATTGCTTCTCTGGGTAGGGTCCTGCTCTCCACTCTTATCCCTTGATGGTCCCAGGGACCTCTGCTCCTAGAATGAAAAGTTAATCACTCCCTTCCTTGCTACAAACGTCTACCTTTACATTTTCAACCCTCACAAGCATTCGGGCCTTCCTCTTTTTCACTGACTTTATCAAGCATTATGTCCTTCTCCAAGGACTGCTTCCTCCTGATATAGCATGTCCAAAGTACAAGAGCTATGATATTATGATGTAGTGCTGATAAAAGAATTGTGGCTGCCCGTGAGGAGGTCTTCACCTACTGTGGTTTCTGTGTTGACCATGGTAACTTAGAGAAAAGCTATCAATCTGGCCCAGTGCATGAGGTAGAGTATAGGCTTCCCCACAGGTGAAAACCCTAAGCTGAGCTTTCACACCCAACAGCTTAGGAAATATTTACTAACACAGAACAAATTCATACAGGCAATGCAAAGGAACAAAAATAGCATGAGACACACAGAATATAAGCAAAGAAAATGACAGGAATCTGACCGTATTAGTTATTACATTAAATATAAATGGATTAAACACTCCAATTAAAAGTCAGAGATTGTCAAACTGAATTTAAAAAAAAAAAAAAGACCTAATTATATGCTGCATGAGAGATAGACCTGGTAATTTATTCCCTTAAAGACTGTGCCCTAAGAAATCCTATGAGGCAATTCTATGCTGTCACAGAGGGTCACTATGAGTTGAAATCCACTCAGTGACACCCAATAACAAGTACAGTATTCCATTCGATAAAGTAGAGGCAGTAGAAATAGGCTTCCTTAGTGTAGAAAAAACAGCTCTGATATGACAAGTGCAGCAAAGACTCTACTAACAATACTTCCCCAGGGAAGTATATTCATTTATAATTTCATTCCACTGAAGAAGAGGATGTTTGAGGGCTTGCTTAAACCCTTTTCTTTGAAAAAAAGAAAAGAAAGTTTATAAAAAGAAAAAAGGAGAGTATTTGGCTTCCTTGTGCATACAGACAGCTCTCCTATCCCGGGTGCCCTTAGGGAGCTGCCGGAGAAAGTTTGCTGTTGCCTGAGTTGCCTTCCCTTCATAACTGTCAGCTCAACTACTTTGGCGACACTTTCCTGAGAGGTGGGAGGAAGGACAAGTGGCTTCGCTGGTATTTAAACCAAAAAACAAAAGGGAAGACTTAACTAGCCAGGCACTAGGGCCACTTCCATGGCTTCAGGGAAACAGTGAACAATAGAAGTGGAGGTAAGAGACAAAGATTCATGCAAACACTGGGCCAGGGTACCACAGCGCCTAAAGAAAGGTGTCATAGATTGAATTGTGTAGCCCAAAAATATGTGACAACTTGGCTGAGCCATGATTCTCAGTGCTTTGGAAGTTATATTGCTGTTAGGTGCCACAGAGTCATATCCAACCCACAGTGGTCCTGTGTACAATGCCGCTGGGTCCTAGAAGTCATGCAGTGATGTAATTTGGCTGTCATAGAATGATCCCCCATGGTGTGATCTGATATCATAAGCTACTCAGTGGTAAGGGGACTAGGGTGAGATACAGCACCTTACTTAAGTCCCAGCCTCGATCTGATGTAGGGGAAGTTTCTCTAGGGTGTGACCTGCAGCAACTTTTATCTTACAACAGGTGAAAGGAGAGAGAAGTGAGCAGAGAGGGGGACCTCCTACCACCAAGAAAACAGAGCCAGAAGCACAGCGCCTCCTTGGGGCTCAGGGTTCCTGCACAGGGAACCTCCTAGAACCAGGGGAAGATTGATGTTAAGACACCTGGAGATCTCCAAGGAGCTTCAGGAGACAAGGACTTTGCCCCAGAGCTGACAGAGAGAAGAAGCCTTCCCCTGGAGCAGGCACTGTGAATTCAGGGCCTCCTAAAACTATAGAAGCTATGGTAGCATAGTGGTTAAGAATCAGGCTGCGAACTTGAAGGTCAGAAGTTCAAAACTACCAGCTGTTCTGCAGGAGAAAGATGAGGCTTTCTGTTCCCATAAAGATTTACAGCCTCAGAAACCCTGTACAGGGTCACTATGAGTCAGTTCCGACTCCACGACACATAACCACCACTACCAAAGCTATGAGATAGTACATTTCCATTTGTTTAACTTGTGGTATATCGGTCACAGCAGCTCTAGGGGACTGAGGCAGAAGGAAATCTCAGTGTTTCTGTTTGACCCCATCCCAGAACCCAGGGACTCCCCATGGATGAAGCCATAAGGCTGAGTCGACCATCCATCTCACATCCCCAGCTGGTACATTTCCAGTCTGCCTTTGATTCCAGTCACTACCACATGCTAGCTTTTCATTCAGGGCCAGTCCACTGACCTGTCGGTGTCCCAGTGTTCCATCTAAACCTGGAAATCCCTGCTTGTAGGGTTATGGAGACAGTGAAGCAAGGTGAAGCGTGCCTGATGCCTGGAACATACTAGATGATTTTTAAATGCCACTTCCACATCTACCCAGCACAACAGCCACCTGAACCCAGGGAAAGTTCATCATTAGAAGAGGAGATACTCTAGCGATTGTGCTTTGACATGAGTAAAACTCCAATGGGTAATGTATAATCATCATTATTGCTACTGAAGAAAGCAAAAAGTGAAACCAACAAGCATTACACACAAGCAAAGTGCAGTGACCCAAACCTGCTGTGTTCGTTGCTTCGCGTGTGGGCAGAGCGCTGAAGCACTTTGACACACTTTATTTTATCTGCCCACTAAACAATATCACTATTTTCTCCATATTACAAATGAGGAAACTGAGGCCTACATATTCTAGTGGCTTCCGCAGAGAACCTCAGCTGGACCTCAGGGGACTTGGAAAACAACTCCGTGTTCCTAGAGTCTGCTGCTCCTTCTACTTGGTTATACTCCATCCATGAACACTCTCTATTGGTTCAGACGAGATGGAATCCATCATGGATGTCCAATCCCCTGCCTTGGATGTTCCCCAACACAGAGCATAAGAGATACTCCACTTGTCTTTTCATGGTTTATACGCTGTAAGAGTAATTTCAGCTTCACAGAACACACCCCAAACTTAAGCCAGTTAAAGATGCTCTGTAAGACATAGGACCTGCGGAGATGGCCCTGCTTTAAGCATGATTACATCCAGGTGTTCCATGGTTAAAAATAAAAGGTATCATAGACTTCTTCATTTCCAGTCTCACTGCCTTCCTCAGCAAAGCCCATACCTTCTCAAACCTCCCATTCTGGACAACAATTGTTCTCAGTAGAATGGCCCAACCCTAGGTGGAGACTTTGCACCTGTGAACTTCTCACAGCAGTTGCTCATCCTAAGATGCCCACCCCACCCCTTTCAGTTCATCTCTCAAGGTGACCTGTCACTGAGATGCACTGCCAGTCCCACCTCCTCCAGGATACCTGCTCTGTCCCCTGCAATCCAAGAGCTCTGCTCTTCTTCTCACATCCTGGGAGAGTGCAGATATAGGATGGGGGCTAATGGGGCAGGGCTAATGGAGCTTCTCTTTTGAAGCAAAAGAAGGTGTTACTATTTGAAAGCTGTCTGCTGCTTTTCCTATTTTTATAGTAAAAACAACAAATCCTTAGAAAAACCATTTTCATGACCCTTTTAGTTCTGTGAATGTAAAGCAAATAGGAAAGAAATTCATGACTTGGAGTCAATTGTTTCACAACTGGTTTGTTATTGTTATGATGACAAACTTTGTTGTTGTTGTTATGCGCCATGAAGTCGGTTCCGACTCATAGTGACCCTGTACAGGATTTTCGAGGCTGTAAATCTTTACAGGAGCAGAAAACCTCATCTTTCTCCTGCGGAACAGCTGCTAGTTTCAAACTGTTGACCTTGATGTTCACGGCCCAATTCGTAACCACTATGCTAGCACAGCTCCTTGATGACAAGCATAGAGAGGTTTTGTTGTTTTTCTTCAATACTGAGGTCAACCCCAAATACTACTATCTACAAATAAATAGAAATCAGGAATATTCCTAAACACGCTTTTAAAATAAAACACACATAAGGTACACCTATATCTAACTACCCAATAATAATAACAAACTTTTTTCATTTGCATCCTTCCAACTAGACATTCAAACATTTTAAGAACTCTGGTTCATTTCCAGAGTGGATATTTTAAGTGTCGATGCTGTTTTGTTCTGAAGATTTTAAAAAATAAAAAATTTGAGGTTTTCTTCTGCTTCTCGATGAACACTATCTCTTTGTGGGTTGGCATTGAAATCAATGATCTCTCTGTTATTCCAAAAGTTTCTGCAAAATGGTTGATACTTCTTCAACATTTGCATAATCTGGAGTAGCATTCCCCAGACCAGTGTAGAATTCAGCTCTGCCAGGCTCCCTGACAGCCTGCTCACATCTACTTGTTTCTTGTTTAGTGACATTGAGTCGGTTTTGACTGTATAGGGTTTCCAAGGAGTCGCTGGTGAGTTTGAATTACTGCCTTTGTAGTTCAAACTCACCTTAGGGTCCAGTGGTTTATCCCACAGCACCACATCAGGACTCCCATCTACTTGTTATCCATCAGAAATTCCTCAGTGTTCTAACCCCCTGGATGAAACCTGTTCTTTTCTTTTCTTTCTTTCTTTTTTTTTTTTTTTTCCAACACTGCAATAATGTTTTTCTTTAATGTTACAATGTTTCTGTCATTTCAGTAGTGTTTGTGAGAAAGGGAGACTTGAGGACATACCATCTGTATTGGTTCCACTAGCATTCCATGATATCCTTTGGAGACTGAGGATGGCTCATATTGACAAAATGGTTTGCATAGGACTTGAAGGGTTGTAAAGCTCACAGTAGCCCTGGGAGATGTGTGATCCTTTGAGATATTGAGGAAGGGGGCAGGGAGGAGGGAGGGATATACTGAAAGAAGGTGGGAAGGGAGGGAGATACTGACAGAGGGAGGGAGATATTTAGAGAGGGTGGGAGGAGAGAGGGAGATATTTAGAGAGGGTGGAAGGAGGGAGGGAGATATTGAGAGGGCGTGGAGGAGGGAGGGAGATACTGACAGAGCGAGGGAGGAGGATAGGGAGAAACTGAGAGAGGATGGGAGGGAGGTATTGCCAAGAGGGGATCACTATGCTTTTCCTTTCAGCACTGTGTTCCTTTACATTTATTGTAGTCCTCACACCTATGATGATGGGAGAGTCCTAACCCCTTCTAAGTTTCCTGACACTATTACATGGCAGACACTAGCGTGTCTCATGTGGATCCCTGGAGATGGCTTTTCAGCTGTGCCTTATCCCCAGACTTCAGTGTGCTTTTTGTTTTCAACCGCAAACCTGAAACTTTCCAAAGCAGAGTCTCCTAAGGAATCCTGGTGTGGGCACTGTGGGTTAGTGCGCAGGACCACAGTTGGTTTGAACCACAAGGTTGGTTCAAGTTTACCAGCTGCTCCTTGGAAACCCTATACAGGGTAGCTATAGGTCGGAACCGACTCGACGGCACTTAACAACAAGGCTATCAGAACCACTTGGCTCTGTGTTCAAGGACAGCAGGAAGTGCCTGGGAGTTCACATCTCCCACTGTGATGGCCTTAGCCTGCCTGTCTCCATGGTGCTGAACAGGCTGAGCTGGAACATCATGCCAGAGCCCTAGGCTGCTCTCCTCAGGACTTCGCTGGAATTGTACTTTTGCTTGGCTTCCTTCCCTCCCCCACCATACTTGCCCCCCTACTGGCTTCTCCTGAAAGTACATCCACTTGTACACAAGTCCTCATCTCAACATCTAGGATGTGGGTCCTTGACCCACACATCATATTCTTATCACAAAGCCCACTCACGGGAACTGGAAACACCACCACAAAGAGGAGATGGTCAGAAGTGACCAGTTTTCCCAAAAACATAGACTCTTTTCGGCTCTATCTGTGGGATTACATACTCTTCTAAAATGGCAAAAATCACCCTCCAACAGAGCTATAAGAAGCCAGGAAAATCCCAGGATTCCTAGTCCCACGTCCACCTACACAAGTGCAGTACACAATGCTGTATCTGATTTTTCTCAGGGACCCACAAATAGTTCTAATTCCCCCTCAAATTCCATCTTCCCTGCTGGCTCATGCCTGAAATTTCACTCTCAAGAGTTTTGATTGCTGTTCCAACAAAACATCCTATTTGGAGTCACACTTTAAACTGTTATCTCAAAGCTGTTACACTTTAATTTGAATGAAACATCAGTTTCTTCATCTATAAAACAAAGACAATTCCACAAGTCTGGGGTGTGGTGTAAAGTATGATGATATAATACAAGTGAAATGGGTAAAGAGGACCATCAAAATTTAAGAAACTGCTCTTGTCACCACCATTATTTCACTAGGAAGGTTATCTAGGAAGGAAGGGACGTAACTCTTAGTACCAGACAATCTTGCTTCCCAAAATCACAATTTTACTTACCAAACACCCCTCTCTGGGAACACATCCTTCCTTTTAATGTTCTGTCATTGATCAAGACCATGGAAGCAATAGTCAAGAAACCAAGTGATGCATTGCATTAGGCAAATTTGTTGCAAAAGACCACTTTAAAGTGTTCAAGAGCAAAGATGTCGCTTTGAAGATTAAGCTGTGCCTGACCCAAGCCATGGTATTTTCAATCACTTCATATGCATGTGAAAGTTGGACAATGAATAAGGAAGATAGTAGAATAATTGATGTATTTGAATTATGGTGATGGAGAAGCATACTAGGCATTCCTTGAACTACCAGAATTAAAAACAAATCTGTCTTGGAAGAAGTACAGCCAGAGTGTTCCTTAAAAGGAAAGATTGTGAGATTTCATCTCTTGTACTTTGAACATATGGTCAGGTAGGACAAGTCCCTGGAGAAGTGTCCTTGGTGAAGTGGAGGTAGGGTCAGAAAAAAAAAAGAGGAAGATCCCCAATGAGATGGATTGGTACAGTGGCAGTAGCAACGGGCCCAAGCACCACAACAATTGTGAGTGTGGTGCAGGACTGGGCAGTGTTTCGTTTTGTTGTGAATAAGGTGGCCATGAGTCGCTACTGACTCAACAGCACCTACCAACAGCAACATCATCATTGATTAAGCTACAATTAAGGAATTGTCCGCATGGGCTGTAGGGTGCCCTGTCTCATCACGGTCTGTGTAGATTTTTTTCAAGGACCCACAAATGAGCATCACAGTCTAGACTTACCAACCACAGCTTGTATTGTTCCCTTGTTAAGTAGCCACCTTCCTATCCTCTACCCTCCATTAGTAGACTGGAAACAAGTATGGAACAGCAAAGCAGGTCTGGGTACCAACAAACTTGGATCCTGGACCATCTCCTAGACCACTACACTACCTATATAGCCTGGGGAAGGTCATAAACCTCCGTCAGTCTCAATTGTGCATCTATTGTTAGTGGTGTTAGGAACCCTGGTGATGATTAAAGGTCAGCAGATCAGACCCTCGAGGTGCTCCGTGGGAGAAAGATGTGGCAGTCTGCTTCTGCAAAGATAACAGTCTTGGAAACCCTACTAGGCAGTTCCACTATGTTCTTTATGGTTGCTCCGAGTGGGAATCAACTTGATGACAGTGTATTTGGGGTTTTGGGGTTTGGTTGTTGGTGGTGGTTGTCGGTTCAATTCCCATCCATGACAACTCCATGTGTGGAGAGTGGGACCGCTCCATTGGAGTTTTCAATGGCTGTGATCCTTTGGAAGCAAATTGGCAAGCCTGTCTTACAAGGTACCTCTGGGTAGGTTCCAACCACCAAACTTTTGGCTAGTGGTCAAGCGCTCAGCTAGTGCCACCCAAAGATCCCTTTCATATATACAATTTCTAGGTTTAGTGTGAGTTTAAGAGGTGGTCGTGAAGTTCAAAAAGTTTGTGAAAATACTTGGGAGAGAAATCCATGAAATTCTGCTTTGTTGTTGTATGTCTTGTTAATGGGCACCTACATCTGGGTGGCTGTCCCTGTACTCTCAAACTGCAGGTGATGGCACTAGTCTCAAATCTCAGGGCCAAAGTGCTGGCCACAACCCACAATTGCTTTTGTTAACCTGAAAGGCATACTTCTCAGAAAATAAAGAGATGACTGGTTTAAATAAAAATTTAAAAAAAAAAAAAAAAAAACAGTGAAAAAAAAATTCCATCATCTTTTCTTTTCGTTTTTCCACAA
>NW_006408519.1:43346540-43358405 GCF_000296735.1 Chrysochloris asiatica | reverse complement strand
TCTTCACTGGAAAAGAGAGACCCCATGCTTACTTCAGAGGCTGTGTCAGGACCCCTAGTGACAGTCACGTGGGACATTCAGAACATACACCTGATAGAATGTCAGCTCCCAGCCAAGCACAATGCTTGATGTTGGTACAATAGAGAAGAAAACAAGACTAAGTTCCCGACTTCAAACAAACATACAAACAAACCCCACAGCCATCCAGTCACAGCGACCTTGTGTTGTTGTTGAGTGCCATGGAGTCAGTTTCAAGTCATAGGGACCCTCTATAGGGTTTCCGAGCCTGTAAACCTTTATGGCAGCAGAAACCTTCTCTTCCTCCCATGAAACAGCTGCTAGGTTGAACCTTGAACCTTGAAGCTATCAGCCCAATGCCTAACTCACAACATTATCAGGGCTCACTGTTGTTGTTGTTAAGTGCTGTGGAGTCAACACTAACTCATATTGACCCTGTACAGGGTTTCCAAGGAGTGGCTGGTAGGTTTGAACAGTCCACTTTGTGGTTAACCTACAGCACCACCCCTGGACTTCCTATTTGCTGTTGTTGTTAAGTGTCCTTGAGTTGTTTTCTACTCATAGTGACCCCTTGTATGGTTTTTGAGGCTTTTAAATCTTTGTGGGAGCAGAAAACCTCATCTTTCTTCCAAGGATCAGCTAGTAGCCTTGAACCGCAGACCTTGTGATCCACAATCTAGTGCTAATCATATGGAGCCACTGTGCCCCTATTGTTGTTGTTGCTGTGTGCCGTGGAGTCGGTTCCGACTCATAGCAACCCTGTACAGGGTTTCCAAGGCTGTAAATCTTTACAGGAGCAGAAAACCTTATCTTTCACTTGTGGAACAGCTGGTAGTTTCGAACTGCTGACCTTGCGGTTCGCAGCCCGATTCATAACCACTGTGCTACCAGAGCTCCTATCAGACATCTGCAAATTGTTCATCCAGCATGGCTGGTGCCAAGAGTTGGGATCAGTGAAGGCTGGTGGTCCTCCCATCTCGTCCCATTGAAAGAGCAGCACAAGACCCCCTTCCCTGCCACCACTGCTGGATGGGTTCCTGTGAGCATATCCCTTCTTGCTGACCCTCCAAGTGTCCCCTGCTGCTAGTGCTAACACAGCCCAATGACAATGACAGGGCAGCAGCTTTCAGAGCAGGGCTATTATCCTCCCATTACATTTATCTTCCTCTTTGTCCTCACACGCAGCCTGTGACTTCTGTCTCCTGATTAGTCACTGAGGGTTATTTTGGCAGAAGAGCCCTGGGCAGGAGATCAACTCCGGATGGCTTTGTTCTGCTCCCTCTTCAGGCCCCTGCCTCACCCCAGCATGACAAGTGAAGAACACGAAGGGAGAGAGGTGTGGAGCCCTGAGCATGCTAGTGCCACGTGACCCCATGTGAGCAGATGTCTTCACTGCTCCTTCAGGTGTGGGGAAACTGAGGCATAGCAGGGTGAGGACGGTTAGCCACATTTCAGAGGTATGACCGAGAGAGGGATTTGCCATGTTGACTCCACCATGTGCTGTACTTCTCTGCTGCCCATGTCTCCTCCAGCCCAGCTTCAGGTGGAGACAGGAGATGTGTTTTGTTTCTGTGGAAATCCTTTTTTTTTTTTCTTTAAATTGTTTACTTTTTATTGTGAATCGGGTGAAGGTTAACAGAGCAGATCCGTTTTCTTTCAACAATTCAGACATAGTTTATTTTCATCTCATTGATTACAATCCTCACAGTGTAACATCACACTTTAAACTTCCTCCCTGGGTTTTTGATTTCCATTCCTCTTTCTTCTCTAACCTTTCTGACCTTGTATCCTTGGGTCGGTGCTGATTCTATGGCACTATTGTTCCTCTTATTGTTTGGCTGAAAATTGAGCCATGGGGTGAGTTCATTACCAGACAGCTAGCTAAGGCCCATAGTCCTGGAGCTTCCACCAATTTCTATGCTTGTGAAAATCCTTCTGGAAGGTTCTTCTGAGACTCCTGTGCCTCTCACTCCAAGATTAAGAGGGTGTGATGTTCTGAATTGAGCCCCAGAGCAATTCCTGGAGACCATGTACAACCATGAAAACTTCACTTCCTCTACAGGAGCATCCTTAAGGCAAGTTTGTCTTAGTCTCCTAGCACAGACAAAACAAACTTACCACACAGGGGTGTCTTTTAAGAACTGAAATGTGTTTAGATTCTAGAGGCTAGAAATCCAAATTGAGGGCATGACTGTCAAGGGAGGTGTCTTTCAGCTTCTAGAAATTGCTGACCATACTTGACATCCCTGGTTTATAGATACGTCTGTGTGTCTGCCTTCACATGGTGCCTTCCTCTGCATGTGTCTCTGTGCCTATTCTGGTCTTTCTAGACTTTAGAAGTGATTACAGTTAGGACTCATCCTATCATGATCTGACCTCATTAACAGAACAAAAGGAAACTCCTATTTCTAAACAGGGTCCTATTTATAGGTAGCAAAACTAAACACCCATTGTCATCAAGTTGATTCTGTGTAGCGGTGACCCTACAGGACAGATGGAGTCCTGGTGTGGCACTGTAGGATAAGAGCAGGATATCATGGTTGGTTTGAATCATAAAATCAGAGGTTGGCACTCACCAGCTGCTCCTTGGAAACCCTATACTGGGTCCTTATGAGTCGAAAGCAACTCAATAGCACTTAACAATAGGACAGACAGAACTGCACCATAGGGTTTCCAAGAGTGCTCTCTGTGCTGCGGCTGGCTGGTTTGAACCATCTACCTTCCCACTAGCAGCTAAGTCCTTAACCACAGCCACCAGGGCCCATTATTTACAGGTACTGGGGTTACAATTTCCACAAATACTTTAGAGGAACACAGAGGGCTCTGTAAACAAGGGCAGAGAAGGCTCAGGGAGACGGGTGTGTGCATTTAAACACTACTACGAGCTTCCCAGAGTGCCAGTATCATTCATAATGTCCATGTCATTCATTCTCCATCAGCGCCAGCTTCTCATCTACAGAATGGGGAACACCAGGTCCTGGGGTGGCACTGTGGGATGAAGCACTGGACCGAAGGTTGGTCTGAACCACAAGGTCAGTGGTTCAAACTCAGCAGCCACTCCATGGAATCCCCATACAGGTCACTAGGAGTCAAAACTGACTTGATGGCAACAAGAGTTATCAGATTGTTGCATTACACAACTTTAACAGGACACACCAATACTTGGAGTTGCAGGGGGGTAGGCTGGGAGCATATTGAGGCAAGATCAGCTCCACCTCTTTGCCAGAAACTTCCCCCCGGCCTCACTCCCTTCCTTCAGGGTCACTAGGAGTCAAAATTGGCTCAGTGTCACTTAACTACAACACGGGGAATTATTGGAGGGTCTTAAGTTGGCAAGTGAGGCGATACCATTTGCATTTTTTGGAAAAGACAACTCTACGTACTGCACACAGGTTAGAGTGTAGAAAGCATGGGAGTGCCCTGGAGAACAGCTGGGAGGCCATTGTAAAGTCAGAGGGAGAGACTGTGGCACGTGGACATGGGCAGCAGGCAGGAGATGGAAAGAAGTGGGCAGGTACAGACCTGTCTCCCCAGTGGGTGGACCTGGGGATGAAGCAGTGAGATAAGCAGATGATAACTCCCGTGACTTGGGCTTAAGTGATCAGGGGGCTAGGTGGTGACAGTTACCAAGATGGCAAATACTCGGGAAGGAACCATTTGAAGATAGAGTGGGAAAACTAAGACATTTTTGATGTATTCAGTTGAGATGCCCATTAGTCATCTAAGTGGAGATGTCAAAGTACAGGATATATGAAGCTACAGCTTCAGGATGTTAGTGTTCCTGGAGGTATAAATTTGGAAGTCATTATCACAAAGATGGTATTTAAAACCATGGAAAAGAATGAGATCATCTTAGGAGAGTTAGGTAAAGAAGAAAAGGGGGCCCAGCATTTAGCTACTGTGGGGGAGGGGGAGGCAGCAGAAAAGACCCCAAGAGAACACTAGGGAAGTAGGAGTGGGAAGTGCTCTGTGGGTGAAGTCAAAAACCTGTCAACAAACCCAAGTAACCAGCCACCAAGAGCGTCACTAGAAAGGGAAGGGGATGAAGTGGCCTTGGACTCGCTAGCTTGACGATCTCACACAGAACGTTCTGTAGAGTGGTGGGGTCCGATTTGGCCCAATTGGAGGAGTGGGCTCTGAAGGAAATGGGAGATGAGGGAGTGAAAGCTATGATAATTTTCCTGTGGTGGGTGGGGGTAAGAAAAGCAACAGATGCTAGTGGAGGATATGGGCCAAGGGAGGATTTGGTAAAAGTGGGAGACATTAGAGTATGCCAATATTCTGAAAGTGGAAGTGACAGACGATAGATATGTTGAAACAGGGAGTGGGGAGGAAGAAAGTGCACAAGCAGAAGGATGGGGGTCAGTGGATTTGCTGGTGGGAAGAAGCAGAATTCCCATCTGATTGTGTCTGATCAATACTGTGGCCAATAAAGAGAAGCACAATGAGACAAGTGCAAAAGGAAGACCGTAGAAGAATTGATGCATTTGAGTTATGGTGTTGGAGGAGAATATTGAAAGTGCCATGGGCTGCCAAAGGAACCAACAGATCTGTGTTGGAAGAAATACAGCCAGAGTGCTCCTTGGAGGCCAAGATGGCCAAACTTCGTCTCTCATACTTTGGACGTATTGTCAGGAGAGACCAGTCGCTGGAGAAGGATATCATGTTTGGTAGGGTGGAGGGTCAGAGAAAAAGAGGAAGAATCCCAGTGAGATGGATTGGCCAAGTGGCAGCATCAATGGGCTCAAGCATAGCAACAATTGTGAGATTAGCCCAGAATCGGGCAGTGTTTCATTCTGTTGTACATAGGGGTCACTATGAGTTGGTACCAACTCGATGGCACCTAACAACAACAACAAATGAGACAAGGAATGTCTATACTTGTCTATACTTAGTCTCACTCCTTCATTGCACTAAACAAAGCTTGTCCTTGTTTTATTTATGTGCTTATTCGTTTATTTGCTACCCACCTTTTGGAATATGAGCTTCTAAGACCGGAACCCATGCTTGTTTCACCCTATACTCCAGGACAAAGTCTGCAACCAACAGCCATTTGCTAAATAAATGCGTCGGTGACATTCTTAAGCAATGTGCAGCCTGTGTAAGACCCCCTCCCCTTCAGAGTCTCCATGTCCATGACTCTTCCTCCCTCTCAATCCTTGAGACATAGTGATACCTGTGCCCTCCTGAAATCTGGGTTCAAATCCCAGGTCTGAAGCTGTTTGACCTGGTCACATTGCCCAGCTCGTCACCCTGGGTTTTGTGTCTACTAATCTGTTACACGTGAAGATTAGCTAGATCTGCGATTCCCAAACTTTTTTAGATCAGCAGAAGCCCTTGGATAAAGTCTCTGGGGTTGATCTGAGATAAAAAAAGAGACACAATTTCTAAGTCAAAAAGTATAGCTACTAGGGTTCCAGTCCACACATGCATGGGTTTGGGTGTGTTCTTAACAGAACATGTTTAAACTTGTCTGTGCAATCAGTGGATGGCTGCCAACAAGTTCTGTCAGTAATATATTCATTTCATTCTTGTTAAGGAGCCTTCAAAAAAGGTCCAATCCAAACAGCGGCATCTTAGGGCATCTGCTGGGCCTGTTCAATTCAAGGCAGAGGTCAGCTCAGAATGTTACTAGGGATTCCCAAGGGGTAATCTTAATACATTTTCTTAAAGGGCACGGGACAATCACAGAGAATTGTCACAAAGTTTTAAGAAAATGTAACACTACGTTGGTGAGGAAAGGTCAGGGCAGTTGAGCCAAGACATATTTTCTACCAACGCATTTGGTCATAATTCAAAGGTAGCAAGACCTGTCCCATGGGAATTTCATTAGGAAACATTGCCCCACTCACCTACAGCCCTGATCTACAACCCCCTGTCACACTTCTTTTTGTTCCCAAAACTCAAAAAAAGGAACACTACTTGAGTTCCTCACAGATGCCAAAACAGCTGTTTGGATGTGGTGTAAATAGAAGATCACAGAATTCTATGGGCAAGGACTATAGAGGGGTAAACACTGCCTTTAGAAGCATATAAATCTAAGTGGAAGAAACAACAGCTTCACATTTTGATATTTTTGTTCAATAAAGGTTTCTGTGATTTTATAGCAGTACTTTTTGACTAACAATGGAGCTGGTCTAGTGAGAAGAAGGATGGAGGTAGTGTTCCCATTGAGTGAACTGCTGCCTGAGTGAGCCCCACCGTGGTTGCTAGGGACTCTCCCAGGGTCTCAGGTGGGAAGTCTGATTGCTAGGGACTCTCCCAGGGTTTAAGGTGGGAAGTCTGAAGCCACTGGCCCAGTTGCCTTCAGTGCTGTGACTCCTCCTCTCTCCACCAAAGATGCCTGAAGGTGTGGTCCCTCTTCATTTCTCAGCCTCCAAGAAAGCATGTCTCCTGCTGATGGAACACATTCCAAGGCACTTTTGGGTGGGATGTTGCTGTCCCGTTGACAGCAATCAGTGCCGAGAGAAATCTCCTATAGAGAGATGGGGACATTTATGAAGCACTTCAGTCCAGGAGGAAGAAGACAGCACTAAATTCATTAGTATTTAGAGCCAGCACACTGTCCTACCCTCACCCCAGAGCTACAGGGAAACCCAGTCTCCATAAATAACAGCTACAGAGCCTTTGAAATCTTGGCTTGCACTGGAGAGGAGTTCCCACCTCTTTAATTTTCAGTCTTCTTCTCTGGGCATGTCAGGGCTGATATGAGCTTGGGGTAGGTATTTTAGTAAATCAAACACCTGTCAGGTGGAATTTGGCTTCCCTGAGAATGGCCTGGCCAAACCAGCCATCAGCGCATATCCAACAGGGAATGTCAGCTATGGAGCGTCTGAATGGGCTGACTTCCTTGGCGCCCTAAAGGGCTTCGTTTTAATCAAACAGGATCAGAGGTTCTTTGTATACCCGAAGACTGGTCCTTTGCCAGAGTCTTTCACTTCTGGTTTCCCATTCACAGGTGTTTCTCAGTCATTCCATGAATGTGTACTGAGCACCTTCTATGTACCAGACACTATGCCAGGTGCTGGGGATGGAGAGCTATTTTATTCAGATCAGCATGGTCTCTGCCTGCAGGGAACTCCATCTTGGCATGAGGGTGAGGTCCAAGGGAAGAAATAGATCTTGAGAGTAGAGTATGGCGAGGATGGTGAGACGCCATCTCTTAAACTTTGGACATTTCATCAGAAGGGACCAGTCCCTGGAGAAGGACATCATGCTTGATAAAGTATAGGGTCATCAAAACAGAAAGGACGATGAATTGAAATGGACTGACACACTGGCTGCAACAAGGGGCCTCAACATAGCAAGGACTGTGAGGACGATACAGGACCCGGAAGTGAGGATGGTACAGGACCCGGAAGTGTTTATTTCTGTTATAAAGAATCGCAAAGAGGTTGAGAAGATGAACTCTGGGATCAAAGTGCCAGACTCAGTAGCATATTTCTGTGACATCTCATGCAAGCTACTTAGCCTCTTGACACCTCTTATCTTCTCATCTATGTTGTGATTGTTGATGAGTACCATCGAGTTTGGTAGCGTAGTGGTTACGAATAAGGCTGCTGACCTCAAGGTCGGCAGTTCAAAACTACCGGCTGTTCCGCAGGAGAAAGATGAGGAGTTCTGCTCCCATAAAGATTTACAGCCTCGGAAACCCTGTGCAGGGTCACTATGAGTCAGAACCGATTCCACGGTACTTAACAACAACAGCCACAACCATCGAGTCGGTTCTGAAGAGTGGCTGATGAGCTTGAACTGACGACCTTGTGGTTCAAACGAACCTTGTAGGCCAGCATATTAACCCACAGCACCCCACCAGGACTCCTTTTCATCTATAAGACAGGTGCGATTGCAGTGTTTCCATGGCAACAGGTAATAAAGCGGCATCTCATAAATGGAGTCCTGGTGTGGCGCTGTAGGATAAGCACTGGACTGCTAACCACAAGGTTGGTAGTTCAAACCCAGCAGCCGTGCCTCGAAAACCCTGTACCGGGTCACGATGAGTCAGAACTGACTCGACGGCACTTAAACAACAACACAGACAACAACAACAACACTAGACAGCTGGCACACCATCGAGTTGATCCTGACTCCTGGGGAGGCTGTGTGTGTCAGAGCAGAAACGTGTTCCGTGACGTGTTCAGTGGCTGGTTTGTCAGAACTGGGTCGTAAGGACTTTCCCCAAGGTGCTTCCAAGTGGACTTGAACCTCCAACCTTTTGGTCAGCAACTAAATGCATTCTGCATTGTCACCATCCGGGACCCCAAGAGTAACTGTTGGTGGCTTCGACCAGAGCCGAGGAAGGAAGACTTTTAGGCTCACCGCTTGGCCAGAGCTGGCTTCACTTCCCAGCATTCCCCGCTGTGCCCCAATCTAAGGCTCAGCCAGCAATTCCACCTGCCTTCCTTTCCCTTCCCTTTGCCTGTGCAGATCTTCCCCCTCCTCAGCAATGGTCCAGGGTTCCGCTTGCTTATTTCTAGATCCCAACAAAAGGGTACTCCAGTCTCACGTGACACCCAATCCAGCCCCTCCTCTGTAATGGCTGAAAGATTGACAGTTTGATCCCAACCAGAGGTACCTTGGAAGAAAGGCCTGGTGATCTGCTTCTGAACCATTACCACCTTGAAAGCCCCATGAAGAACAGCTCTGTTCTGTACACATGAGGTCACCATGAGTCGGCACAGACTCAGAGGCAGCTGGTTTGTTTGGGGTTTTGCAGCCCTCTTCTGTCTGGAAGCTCCTCCCTATTAAGATGTACTTTCTCTCTCCTGCCTTTGCTCCAACATACAGCTGGACAGCAAAGCAATTGCATGTACTTTAGAGTCAAAGCTCCCAGAGTTGTAGGGACCTGCCCCTTCCCACCACCACCCCCTTTCTCCTGCACAAATGATGTCCCCAGGCTTGAGAAGGGGAAACGTCCCAGTCCACCATTCCATGACCTTTCACCCAAGGTCACCTGTGTTCCAAATGTGAAAGGAAAGCCCATCAACTTGGGAAAAGCAGAGTCCCACAAAGAGGTGATGGATTTTCCTTCGTTGCACATCGCTTTGGGCAAATAAGCAATTGCTTTTCCTTTTCCCCAGCCTCTTACAACGCATCAATGGTGTCTTGTGTGGGGTTGCTGACAATTCATGTCACTTGGAAGCTGGAAATGAAACCTTCTTTGGAACTATTTATAACTGGCTGGTGAATGGAAGGGAGTGCACTGGAAGGGAGGGAAGATGAAAGTCAAGACCCTGGGGAGAACACAACGCCAGACCCTCGGATCCCTGGCAGTGTAGCACTGCCCAAGTCACCCCGAATCCTGCACCTTGATTTCTGCATCTGGAAGGGAGGCTGGAGGATCCCTGTCTTCCTGCACACGGGGGTGGGGAGGTGGGGCGGGTGCGGAGAGTGAGGAAGAAAGAACAGACAGGAAAAGGAGAGGCAGCAGCTGCCAACTTTGCAACTTGATCCTGGGAGAGAAATCACAGGCTGCTGTTGTTATTGTCCGTTGCCATCTTGACTCCTGGCAAGCGCACTAACTGTAGAATGAAATGTTCCAAGTAGAGTTTTTGATCTGGGATCCAGGTTCTACACAGCATTAGTGGGTCTAGGAATCACCTGTTTCTGTTGCTTAAGTGCTGTTGAGTGGATTCCAAAGCTGTAAATCTTTGCAGGAACAGAAAGCCTCATCTTACTCCTGAGGAGTGGCTGGTAGGCTTGAACAGCCGACCTTGTGGTTCACAGCACAGTGTTTATCCTACAGCACCACCATGCTGTTACATGCAGATGTGAGAAGGGTAATGGGCATTTCTCTGGAAAAAGTCTTTGGCTTACATTAAAATCTCAATTAAAAAATCTTTCACCTAAAACACAGCTATGTATTTATATGTTGCTGTCTTTGTTGTTAAGTGCCATTAAGTCGGTTCCAACCCATAGCGACCCTGTGTAGGGTTTCCAAGGAGCATCTGGTGAGCTTGAACAACCAACCTTTCAGTTCAAACCGACTTTGCAGCCCAGCGCATTAATCCACAGCACCATCACACAGTTGAGACACAAACCCAGGGTCAGGCCATTCCAGATTCTATGGCATGAGCTTGTGCAGGTCGTGGGGGCAGACTGAGCATGCCTTGTGTCCATGCCTTTGGGTAAATTAGAGGGTCATCAGAGAAGAGGACCACCTGCGTAATTGTTAAGATGCCACAGGACCCAGCAGTGTTTCGTGCTATTGTATGTGGAGTCATTGTGAGTCAGAACTGACTCCATGGCACCTAACAATAAGGAATCCTACTACAAAAGTGATAGTCATGGAGTGGCTAAATTCAATGCTGTCAAAAAAAATATCTTTTCTCTTTTAACAAAAATGAATGGAAATCTCACTGCCTTTAATCTGACATGTCTATTAATGCTAGGATCTTAATCTTAGCAATTCTTAGTATCTCAATCAGCTTAAATTATAATTGAAAATTAATGCTTTGGGGATAAATACGTTGGGCTGCTAACTACAAGTTCACAGGTTCAAACCCACCAGCCACTCCTCTGGAAAAAGGTGAAGCTGACCACTCCTGTGAAGATTTATAGACTCGGAAAGCCTAAATAAGGTCACTCTGAGTAAGAATCCAATCAGTGGCACTGGACTTCTCCTGAGGAGCGCATTTCATCAGTACACATCTTCTCCTGAGGAACAAGAAGCTGGTGGGTTTGAACTGCCGACCTCACAGTTAGCAGTCCAGTCCATATGCACCACCAGAGCATATGCCAAATGTAGGGTGTTGACTTGTCAGTGGGTAAATTATCCAACTATATCTCAAATGGAGTGAAAATAGAAAAAAAAAAAAAAAGATAAAATGCAAACAAACAAAAATTCCAAAGTACATTAGATGGTTCTACTCCCTACTATGGAGTCCTGGTATAGAGTTGTCAGATAAGCACTAGACCACAAATCAGTTTGAACTGCAATGTCAGCAGTTCAAACTCACCAGCTGCAAATCGCAAACCCTATACAGGAAGTCCTGGTGTGCAATTAATACAATGGACTGCAAGGTTGGTATGGACCACAAGGTCAGCGGTGGTGGCTTGTGAGTTGCTGTGATTCTGAAGCTATGCCACAAGCATTTTAAATACCAGCAGGGTCACTTTTGGTGGACAGGTTTCAGATGAGATTCCAGATGAAGACAGACTAGGAAGAAGGAGTGATGAAATACTTCTGAATATTTAGTCACTGAAAACCTTACGAATAGGTGAGAAACATTGTCAGATATAGTGCCAGAAAATGAGCCCCTCAGGTTGAAAGACACTCAAAATGCGATTGGGAAAGAGCTGCCTCCTCAAAGTAGAGTTGACAGTGATGAGGTGAATGGAGTAAAGCTCGTGGGAGTAAAGCCCACGGGACCTTGATTTGCTGATGGGGCACAACTCAAAATGAAGAAAACAGCTGTAAATATCCATTAATAATCAGAACATGGAATGTATACAATATGAATCTAGGAATCTTGGAAATTGTCAAAAATGAAATGGAACACATAAATATTGATATCTTAGGCATTAGTGAGCTGAAATGGCCATTTGAATCTGACAACCACATGGTTTACTATGCAGGGAATGACAAATTAAAGAAGAATGGTGTTGCATTCATTCTCAAAAAGAACATATCCAGATCAGTCATGAGGTACAACGTTGTCTGTGATAGGATAATATCCATGCGCCTACAGGGAAACCAAGTTAATACCACTATTATTCAAATTTACGCACCAACCACTAAAGCCAGTGAGGACGAAATAGAAGAATTCTACCAACTTCTTCAATCTGAAATTGATCAAACATGCAATCAAGATGTATTGATCATTACTGGTGATTAGAATGCAAAGG
>NW_006408519.1:43338559-43344710 GCF_000296735.1 Chrysochloris asiatica | reverse complement strand
TGAAGAGCAAAGATGTCAGCTTGAGGACCAAGATTCGTCTGACCCAAGCCATGGTATTTTCAATAACCTCATATGCATGCAAAAGCTGGACAGTAAATAAGGAAGACCATAGAAGAATTGATGCTTTTGAGTTATGGTATTTTAGATGAATATTGAAAGTGCCATGGGCTGCCAAAAGAACAACCAGATGTGTGTTGGAAGAAGTGTAGCCAGAGTGCTCCTTGGAGACCAGGATGACCAAACTTTACCTCTCATACTTGGGACATATTGTCAGGAGCAACCAGTCACTGGAGAAGGATATCATGTTTGGTAAGGTGGAGGATCAGAGAAAAAGAGGAAGACCCCCAATGAGATGGATTGACAAAGTGGCAGCATCAATGGGCTCAAGCGTGGCAACAATAGTGAGGTTGGCCCAGGACCAGGCAGTGTTTCATTCTGTAGTATATAGGGTTGCTATGAGTTGGTACCAAGTCGATGGCACCTAACAACAACAACAACAACATTAGTCAAAATTGACTCGATGGTACTTAACAGCAACAACATACAGAGTAACTGTGAGTCAGAACTGACTCTACAGCACTTAACAACTCCCAACTTCAGTCCTTTCACTGAGTTCTCATCTTGTCATTTCTTGATTTAAACTCCCTAACCTACAAGGTGACTGAGAGGAGCAAGGAAGAACTGAGGCCACTTCATAGTGTTCTGCCTCCACCTGGTCTCACCACCTCCCCTCTAGCTTCTCTTGGGCCACGACCCAGTAACCAGTAAGCATGGATTTGTTTACTTGGTACTCAGTACCTATTGGGGACTGTAAATTTGAAAAGAGGGTTTGATTCTGTAAGAAGGTGCTGTGGGGTTGGGAGAGAGAGAGGGATGCCAGCCAGGCCTAGAATGTGTGTCTTTGATATGGTAAAAAGCATGTGAAATTGTTCACTGTAGATTAGTAAGTAAGCACAGGTAAGCCTATGCTGATCTTGGTTATTGGGTCATCTGACATTGGACTCCACTGATGGCTTACTGCATGTTTAAAGACTAAGTATTTCACAAACACACAAACACAGCCGTTCACCCTCTGAATCTACACAGACCGTTTCTGTCTCCCAAACGTCACCTCCTCTGTGGAGCTGCTCCAGTCTTCCCCTGGTCTCTCTTCCTTGGCCCTGTTGTAAACAATCATGTCCTATGACTTGCTTGTCCACTGAGCAGCAGTGGAAGTAGCTGTGGTACTTCTTGATGAGACTCAACAGGAGAGTAGTGTCCCCGTGCTCTTTCCTTCTCCATGGCAGCTGGGACACACAGCCTAGGGTGGTCTGCAATGGATACCCAGCTCTTATGAGAAATAAAATGTTGATCGAGCCACTGAGACTTGGGGGTTTGAATGGTCCCATCCCAGCATTCCAAAGAATCGGGGAAGCCACATCATGTCTTCTACATTCCCAATTTTATGTTTCCTAGAATGTCTCCAAGGATCTTCCATCCACTAGTCCTGATGGGACTGCCTTCCTAGCCAAGACCCTGCCATGATGAAAGAGTCCAGCGATCAGGTATCAAATTCAGCCTGGTACTTTAAAAATAAAAAAGTGGCCTTTTAACTCAACATAGACTCATGGCAACCTTATGTGTGTCCGTGTAGAACTGTGCTCCATAGAGTTTTCAGTGGCTGATTTTCAGGAGATTACTAGGTCTTTCTTCCAAGGCACCAATGCATAGACTTGACCCTCCAACTTTTCAGTTAGCAACCAAGTGCGTTAGTATTTGCACCACCCAGAGATTCCACTTGATATTGGTGGTGGTGGTGGTGGTGGTAGATGTGGTTGAGTCAGTTCTGAGTTATATCAGCCCTCTGTCCAACAGAACAAAATGCTGCCTGGTCCTGCACCATCCTCACAATCGTCTTCTTTGAGTCCATTGTACTAGAGTCACTGTGCCAGCCCATCTCTTTGGGGGTCTTCCTCTTTTTTGATGACCCTCTGTTTGTCAAGCACAATTGCCTTTTCTCTGACTCTGTGTATGAGCTCACATGCATTCACATCCCCTAGAACCACACTCTTCCTCATGGGGAAGCTTCACCTCCATTGCCTGGTCTAGGCTCCCCGTTGACTGCCCAACCCCAGGGCAGCCCGGGGAAGCAAGCGGGTGAGGAAAGTAGTAATGGAAAGGAAGAGAGGATGCTGAATTACATTCACCAGGAAGCTCTGGAGTCTAAATAAAGATGAAGAGCTAAGTCAACCAACACTGGAGACAGAAGTCCAGACTGAGCAAACAGACTTGACGAGCTGGTTAGAATCATGTCTGCCACCAGTCCCCAGCTCCAGGAAATGTGAGGAGACAGCATCCCAGACAGCCTGAGTCCTGGACCTCCCCATACATGTGCTCTCTCTGTAGGTATCCAAGGATGACAGCCCTGAAAGACAGCTGGAAGGAAAGGAGAAAACAGCTCTGTGTGGGGCTGTGTATGTAGGTGGGCAGGCAAAACAGGACATTGTTTGTCTTTAAAATACATCCAGGGACATTTCATCCCAGGGAGTAGTTAGCACAGACCCAGTCCTCAGGGACAGAGGCTTCTGTCGTTTTGTTGTTGTTAACTGTTGTCAAGTCAGTTCCGACTCATAGGCACCCTGTATAGGGCTTCCGAGGGCCAGCTGGTGGGCAGGAGGAGGTTAAATGATGAACATAGTTTTGGAGTCAGACAAGCCCAGGTTTGAAGTCCTAACCAACTTCTTGTTGTTGTTAGGTGCGGCCGAGTCAGTTCTGGCTTAATAGCAATCTTACACACAACAGAAGGAAACACTGCCTGGTCCTGCGCCATCCTCACAATTGTTACGTTTGAGCCCATTGTAGCAGCCACTGTGTCAATCTATTTCACTGGGGTCTTCCTTTAACAAATTCAACTTGGTATTGTTGTTGTTAGGATGAGAGAAGAGAAAGAGAACACATGTAAGCTTCATCTTGTCACAACTCATCAATTTTTGTTTTCTGTATACTTATTGCTGAAACCGAGATGTTACTGCTCCATCCAATCGCATATTCTTTCTTTCCTTTCTCTCTTTCTTTCTTTCTTTCTTTCTTTCTCTCTCTCTCTTTCTTTCCTTCCTTTAAGACGTGTGGCTGGAGCCCGTAAGAGGAACAATAACATCAGAGAAGTACGCACTCCCAAGAACACTACCCAAAAGAGATTCAAAAGGGCAACACTTGCCCAGGGAGAAAGCTCAGACAGCAGAAGGGACAAGAAAGAGGATGGATGGAAATGAAAACGGCTAGGCAGAAGTGGGAAGCACACCATTACATTGTGGGGACTGCCGTCCATGTCATGAATCAGAAAGTGTGTGAGTCGTTGAATGGAAAACCAATGTGCTCTGTAAACTTTCACCCAAATCACAATAAAAAAGGGAAAAAAAACATGACTGGATCAGTGGTCCTGTCTGTCTTGGAAACAAGATTCTAAAAAGGCATCATTCCTGCACCCAAGGAACTCGCAGATCATGCAAGCCCATTGCCCACTGCCATCAAGCCCAAAAACAGCAACAACAACAAGTTGGTTAGGATTTCCAACCTGGGCTTGTCTGGCTCTGAGCAATCCTACAGGACAAAGGAAATGTGCCCTAAAGTTTCCAAGGCTCTCCTCTTTATGGAAGCAGACTACCATAGCTTTCTCCCATGGAGTAACTGGTAGGATTGAACTGCCAACTGATAGCAGTCAAGCACTTAACCACTGTGCCACCAGGACTTCTGCCTATACTACAAGAATATAAAGACCCAACCATAGACCAGTGGACTCCAGAATAGGAACAGTACTCTTCAGCAGAGGCACCCAAGACAGTTCATCTAGATTGTTGTTATTGTCTAGTGCCATGGAACTGATTCCAACTGACAACAACCTTGTATGGAGTTTCTGGTGTTGACAGTATTCCACTACTATTCATAAGCTTTCCAGTGACAAAATATTCAGAAGTAGTTCATCTCTCCTTCTTACTAGTCTGTCTTCATCTAGAAGCTCATCTGAAACCTGTCCATCATGGGTGACCCTGCTGGTATTTTAAATACTAGTGGCATAGCTCCCAGAATTACAGCAACACACATCAAACCATAGTTTGACAAACTGACAGATGAGTGGTACATTTGAGTTATGGTGTTGGAGGAGAATACTGAAAGTACCATGCATGGACTGCCAAAAGAACAAACATATCTGTGTTAGAAGAAGTATAGCCAGAGTGCTCCTTGGAAGACAGGATGACCAGATTTCATCTCTCAAACATCAGACATATTGTCAGGGGGGACCAGTCACTGGAGAAGGATATCATGTTTGGTAAGGTGGAGGGTCAGAGAAAAAGCGGAAGACTCCCAACTAGATGGATTGGCACAGTGACAGCATCAAGGAGCTGAAGTATAGCAGTGATTGTGAGGTTAACCCAGGACTGGTTAATGTTTCATTTTGTTCTGCATAGGGTCTCTATGAGTTGGTATCCATTTGATGGCACCTAATGACAACAACATAGGGTTTCTGAGGCTGTAAATCTTTTCTGGAGCAGAAAGTCTCATCTTTCTCCCACAGAGCAGCTGGTGCGCTCAAACTGCTGACCTTGTGGTTAGCAATTCAGTACACATCGTGCAGACCCATAGCTCTGCGTCATTTGGGTATAAGAAGAAAATATTAGAGCTTCTGCTTTTATGCCTCTTTACCTCCTCCTTGATAAATTACTATTTTATGTATGTTTTATCATTTGTATGATGGCATATATACATAATAATTAAGTGAAGGAACAAGCAAGCAAATATGTTTCAGAGGTATGTGTACTGATGAAATGCATAGTCAAAAGTCTATAGAGAAATCAATCAATCTTAGGTTTGCTGGTTAAGAGAACAGCAAGATAACAGCACCTGATTCATCCTCGGCCACCTACCTATCAAAATACTGATGAAAACAGACCCAAAGAAATTAAAGGCATAATAATAATGAAAGCCAGAAATAAGGTCCAGATAGCTCCCAAACCCAGTAGAAATCTCCACATAAGTGGAAAATGAATAGGACTACGAAACAGGACAATAATGCCAGCAGGAAGAAGATTGAAAATTCCTGAACATCCACACTCCAGTTATATTAAAACACCCATCCATGGTCACGGCTGATGACAACATTGAGCGTGTGAGTGAAATGATTCTGTCGAATAGACAAGTAACACTGGATTATGCTGCAAGTCATTTGCAAATCAGCCATGACTCTGCCTATTCACAGCAAACTTGAGTTTCAAAAAGTTTGTGTGAGATACGTACCAAAACAACTCACGGAAGAGCATAAACAGAAATGTTTGGACATCTGCAAACAAAATTTTTAAAGGAAGGTTTTAAAAAATTGTTACTGGTGACAAGACATGGATTCATCACTATGAGTCTGAGAGTGAACGGCAGAGTATGGAATGGAAACATCCTCAATCGTGACCAAGAAACAGTTTGAAAGTCAACCATCAATTGGAAAATGGATGCTTACAGTTTTCTGAAATTTTCAAAAGCCACTATTGGAGCACTATCAGGAAAAAGGTTCGACAATCAACAGTGCTCATTACAGTGATATGCTCACTGAAGATCTGAAGCCTAAACTTCGGATTAAATGCAGAAGACTACTATCCAAGGGTGTTGTGATCTTACATGACAATGCACATCCACACACCTCTGCCCACACAGTTGACACTCTGCAAAAACTTCATTTTGAGGTGTTAAAGCAAGCTCTCTATAATCCTGATCTTGATCCATCAGAATATTGTGGGGAGACCGGCTCTCCACGGGGGTTGTGGGACACGAGAGGATGCGTGGAATCAGCGGTGAAGAAGAAATGAATGAATACAATCGAAAGTCTTTTCAGCTTGTTGTGCTGTCCGGCTGTTCTCTCCAGCTTCTGCCTTCTGCTTTCTGCCTCTGCCTCTTACTTCTTTCTGCCTTATGCCTTATGCTGTCTGCCCTCTGCCTCCTTCCTCCTCCCTCCTTTCCTCTGCTGCTTCTGCCCTCTTTTTCTTCCTCCTACTTTCTGCTGGCCCGGCTCAGCAAGTCTTTATTTTTTATACTTAAAATTACACAGTACATGAATTGACACTTTTATCTTTTTTTGAATTATTACACAGTTAGTCACAACATTCTTGCACCTGGTCATTAGACAACC
>NW_006408519.1:43337878-43338459 GCF_000296735.1 Chrysochloris asiatica | reverse complement strand
AGAGACACTGAAACTTGCTCTCCAGCATAGAGATTCTAAAGCAAATGGAACAAATGAGGAGGTACAAGAGATGAAAAGAAAATTCCAAAGATCAGCTTGAGAAGATAAAGCCAAAAATTACAACAAAATGTGCAAAGATCTGGAATCAGAAAACCAAAAAGGAAGAACACGCTTAGCATTTCTCAAGCTGAGAGAACTGAAGAAAAAATTCAAGCCTTGACTTTTGTTATTGAAAGATTCTCTGGGCAAATTATTGAATGATGCAGAAAACATCAAAAAAGACGGAATACGCAGAGTCACTGTACCAAAAGGAATTGGTTAATGTTCAACCGTTTCAAGAGATAGCATATGATCAAGAGCCAATGATACTGAAGTAGGAAGTCCAAGGTGCATTTAAGGAACTGGCAAAGAACAAGGCACCAGGAATTGATGGAATAAAAATTGAAATATTCAAGAAAATGAGACAGCACAGGCTGCACTCACTCATCTCTGTCAAGAGATTTGGAAGGCAACTATCTTGCCAACTGATTGGAAGAGATCTGTATTTGTGGCCATTCCAAAGACAGGTGACCCAATGGAAT
>NW_006408519.1:43312102-43323025 GCF_000296735.1 Chrysochloris asiatica | reverse complement strand
GAAAGACTGTAGAAGAATCAATGCATTTGAATTATGGTTTTAAAAAAGAATATTGAAAATACCATGGACTGCCAGAAGAACAAACAAACTTGTCTTGGAAGATGCACAGCCGGAATGCTTTCTGGAAGCAAGGGTGGCAAGACTTTGTCTCTCATACTTTGGACATGTTGCTGGAAGGACCAGTCCCTGGAGAAGCACATCATGGTGGTAAAGTGAAGGATCAGCAATAAAAAGGAAGACCTCCAACAAGATGGACTGATACAGTGTCAGTAACAATGGGCTGAAACATAGCATCAAGTGTGAGGATGGTACAAGACTGGTAGTGCTTTGTTCTGTTGTGCGCGAGTCACAATGAGTCATCACTGACTTCACGGCAGCTACTAATAACAACCACAGTGTCTAATTCACCAAAGATCATGTCTTGGGTGGCCAGCCCCCTTTTCTGTTTCTGTCCCTTTGTCCTGCTGTCCATTTGTCTATCTGTTCCTCTCACACACACATATTCTCTCTCTTCCTGTCACATACGTCTCCTCCATTCATTTTTATCTGTCAACGTATTTTTCCAGGACTACAATATCCATTTTAAAAGATGTAAAGACACATTGCTGTAATAACTGACACCAATAAGGGATGCTTTTAATACCAAATGCCCTGATGAAGCACTTGTACCAGAAGTCATGACGCTGAAAGTCTGGGTACCAGCAAGAGTCAAGAAAACAATGCAGATGCTCCAACCACTGCTGGAGACATGGAAGGGAATGTGATTCTATTTTTGAAAAGAGAACAGATAGAGGGTCCAGTATATACTGGGTCATTGTGATTAACTGGATTATTAGTGTGACAGGCAGCATTTTAAGAATGGGAATACATGGCATCTCATCATTTTATGTTTGTGGTTCTGTGATATAAATCTTTGCTCTATTTTTATTTCCAACAACATTGCTTCAAAAGAAAAAAACAAAGCTACTGTGCTCACACGTGCTTGGTATGAATGTTTATGTGTGTATGGGCCTCAAGAAAGAACTAATATTCATAGCAGTATCAACGAAATGGAGAACAGCTAAAGCTCATGTAGAAGTTGTTTTGAAGCTGAGGTAGCTGTAAATTACAAAAATTGAGTGAAGGGGTGTGCAGTTGCCCTCAAAGCATGGACTAGCTCTCATGCATCAAGGGCTCCAACTGTTGATTCAGCAGCTCAAGGTTTCTGAGGTTGCTTTGATTTTCCCCTCATGGTTGAAGAGTAACTGCTATAGCTCCAGCCAACGTATACACCTTCCATGGTTGAAGAAGAAAAGATGAGTGAAGGGGTTGGGTCTCTGTCCAGAAACTAAATAATTTTCCAGGTACCCTCAATTTTATCTTACTGTAAAGATTTATATCACATGTTCTTCCTTAGATTCGATGAAAACTGTGGAGTCCTGGTGTGGTGCTGTAAGTTATGCACTGGACTATTAATCACAAGGTCGGCAGTTCAAACCCACCACCTGCTCTTCGGAAAGCCCTATACAGGGTCGCAGTGAGTTGCTACTGACTCAACGACACTTAGTAATGACAATAACCAGGGAGCTTACTTTGGTTAGGTACTATACTTCACATCTTCCAAAGTTCTCTAGATATATTCTCCAAGAAGTTCTGGTGGTGTCGTGATTAAATGCTCAATTGCTATCTGAATGGTTAGTGGTTCAAACTCACCCAGTGACTACATGGGAGAAAAGACCTGGAGACCAAATGTGCGAGGATTACAGCCAAGAAAACGCGATGGGACAGCCGCGCACGGTCACCATGAGTCAGAATGGACTTGATGGCACCCGACAACAAGAGATACATTCTCCACCCTTTTCTTCTTCATTCTCTGACCCAGGAGATGGTCCTTTGCATATCAGGAACTCATGGGCCTTGTCTTACAGCTAGATGTGGACTAACCGAAGATAGGAGAGAGGGAAGAGGGTGAGGCTAGAGCATTCCCATGGGTCCTGCCCTGCAATGTTACATTGAGCTGGCTGTGTCCCTTGACTGTGTGCCTACAAAGGTAGTAGATCTACCTCCAGGTCTGGTCACTGCCTCTTCTCCTTCTCCCTTTGGACCAAGACATTGTAGCAGCTAAACAGCTACTAGGACCAAGTCAATGTACTATAATCCCTAGCAGCTCCTTTATAGCCTTACCTTTGCAAATAGTCCCTTCAGAAATAAAACTTGCTCAATGGATTCTATTTCTAGTGGATCATTTGTTTTCTGTTGGGACCAGTTGATATAGAGAATTATCTACCCAATTATGGGAAATGAGTAGTCCTGGTGTGGCACTGTGGGTTAATGTGCTGGACTGCAAAGTTGCTTTGAATCACAAGATCAGTGGTTCAAGCTCACCAGCTGCTCCTCAGATACCCCATACAGGGTCTCTATGGATCAGAACCAACTTGGGAGCACTTAACCACAACAACAATGAGAAATGGATATTGGGTAGATAAATCTTCCCATACAAATAACCAACCTACTATACAACAACAACCCTCAAGGGAGAAGAGCATGGTGGTTCTATAAGTTAAGTGCTGGATTATGAAACACAAGATTGGTAGTTCAAGACAACCAGCCACTCTGTGGAAGAAAGATGAGGCTTTCTGCTCCCACAAAGATTTACTGCCTCAGAATCCCCACACAGGGTCACTCTGAGTCAGAACAGACTCAACAACTCTTAACAACAACAACCCTCGAGGGAGATACACCAAAGCCCTCATCTACCCACTGATTCTAGTTTAAAGTCTAAAATCAATGGGAACCACATCAGATCTGGATGTCTCTTGGGATCTAGTTTTCTCCTGCAAAGATTTAAGCCTCAGAAACCCTACACAGGGTCCCTATATGTCAGCACTGACTCGATGGCAGGTAACAACAACACTTCATTTGAGATGTCAATGGGTCTAAATTAAAGGCAGTTTAAGTCATCCAGGTACAGTGATGGGGAAGGAGCAGGATCATTTCCACTCAGGAAAAGGAGACAGTGGGAACTACATAACAAACAACATTGCCAATCGGCAGGACTAACAAGGGTTATCCTATTCAGGCAGGGAACGTCTTGGATGAGTCAATATAACTCTGCTATAGTCTCACTATCTGAAGAAGTTAACTGCTAACCAGTTGGTTGGCCGTCTGAACACACATAGGGACCTCTGAGGAAAGGCTTGGCAAACTGCTTCTGAAAGATCACAACCATTAAAAATCCTGCGGAGCACAGTTACTCTACAGATACAGGGTCATCTCAAGTCAGAATTCACAAAGATCACAACCATTAACAGTCCTGGGGAGGGGTCAGCGGTCCATTGAATGATAGTACTATTTCCTGTTTTGCTTTCACACCTGTGTCTCCTCCTGGATTCTTCGTGTTGATTGGTGGACCACAACATCAGCATAGCCTGCTTCCTTCCCTCACTGTCTCATACTTTGCTACTGCCCATTTTATTAACTTCTGTTACCTAACCAATGTCACTGAACAATTAGTATAGAAACTGTAGAATGGGAACCTAAACAAAAAACACAATAGTTTTTTGTTTTGTTTTGTTTTGTTTTTTTTAAGTCCTGCAGGGCACAGTTACTCTGCAGATACAGAGTCATTCCAAGTCAGAATTCACTTGGTGGAAACTCTGAGCTTTTTTCTTTGGATTTGGGTTTTTAGTTAGCACATGAAACAGACACATTAAAGGTTATTAGACAGCTCATAAAACCTCTGGAAAAAAAGAAAACAAAGAACTGACTCTGAAGCTACCAAGTGCAAACATACTTGGGGAAATTCGTTAATGGCAATATCACAACCATCACCACCCAGTAGTTCCCAAGAATCAGGAGTGGCTTCCAGGAATCCCACCACTGCGTCCTCAAAGAACCCAAAGGCTTCACCATGTCTGGGTCAGACTAATGCTACTGCTCCAGTCCACTCAGAAGAAAGGCCTAGGGATCTACTTCTGAAAAAGAAATCAGCCATGAGTAAACCCTATAAACCTACATAAGGTCTACTCTGACGTGCATGATGATGCCATGAGTAAGAATCAACTTGACAGCAACAAGTTTTTTATCTATAAATCCTTTTACATCTATTCCAGGTACACAGATTTTTTTTTTTTTCATGGAAAAAATTAATCTCTTTTAATTCCACTTTTCTTACTTTGTGAATTGAGTTAAGGTTTACACAGCAGATCATCAGTTTTACATTGAATACATCATAAAATATATTCCAATGATTGCAATCTCCTCCATGTAATCTCACATAGGCCACTTTCTCCCTGCAATTTTTGTTTCCACTCCTTCTTCTGTCCCAACTCTTGCAAATTTATCCTTAGGTAAATACTGTCTTTTTGATCTTGAGGAGTTGACCATTCTTTAGTGCACACACCTCACTAGTGTTGTTGTCCCCTCTATATACCTGTCTTCTGCTTGGCTGAAAATTGAGCCATGGGGGTGAGCTCAGTTTCAGACCTGAAGAGCGACCAGGGGCCATAGTCCCAGCATTCCTCCAGTCTCTTTCTGACCAGAAAACCTGGTCTTTTTTATCATTTTGAATTTTGTTCCACATTTTCTCCCACTGTATCCAGAACCTTCTAATGTGGTCCCTTTCAGAGCAGTTGGTAGTGGTAGCTGGGCACCATCTAGTTCTTCTGGTCTCAGAGTCATAAAGACTGATGTTCACGTGTTCCATTAATCCATTGAACTGTTTCCAAGTATCTTTAGTTTTCTTCACTCTTCTTTACTCCTCACAGGGAGAGACCTATAGTTGCATCCTAAATGACTTCTCACAAGCTACACTAGTAGGATATAGAGAGTTGTCTTTGTGGACTGTATCATGAGATTCACAGATTTTTTATACATCAAAATCCACACATAAATCCATTCTTCCATTGCTTTCCACCAAAGCCACTCATACATGCAAGCAGAGTTCAAGGTAAACATGAGAGTTACTGGTTGGAGTGGGCCTCTGATCATTTTTAACTACCCAGGATCCAACTCTCCTTCCTATTTGACAGTAATTCCAACCTTATGTTAGGCGTTATGAGGCTAAAGTCCATGGAAACCTAAGGGGACCAGAAAACCTCCCCACCAGCCAGCAGGATCTTGGCTTATCTATATGGACACTCTCATTCTGAACCTCGAAACTCAGTTGTGTTCTTTGGTGTCTTGCCCTCTTGGATGCCCATCATTTGTTTGAGTCTGTATTCCAGCCTTCTCATCAACCCTGTAGCATACTTCTCAAAGATTTCATTTCTGCTTAGGTTACACAAAGTCAATTACACAGAGTAATGTAATAAAGGTAATGTTGATCATGAAGAAAGTCAAGGTTTTTGTTAGCTTACCCAAATTCATGTTATTGAGTGCTATCATGTCAGTTCTGACTCATAGCGACCCTGTATAGAGTTTGTGAGGGGTGGCTGGGTTTGAAGTCCTGACCTTGTGGTTCACACTCTGGTGTTGATTCTTCAGCGCCACACCAGGACTCCAACTTCAGGAATGTCACAAACAATTTTGCCTTTGCCTTTTGCATTTCAACAAACACCCATTCTTTACACCTTCTGTGCGAAACATTTGCCCTAGATAATGGAAGCTAGAAATTAAATAGGCAACAATCTCTTCTCTCCAGGCATTTGTAGCTGGGAGGAGCTCAAAGCTATTTTAGAATCCCATATCTCCATCACTATCTTTATAGATACCCAGAAATCAGGTTAGAAACCATTGGCCTAATCAAAAGCCCTCATCATATGTAGGAGGAATCTAAGAACTAGAGAGGTACAGAAATGTCTCCAAAGTTAATGTTCCAGCAAAGCTACGAACAGCGCTCCACCTCCTGAATCCCAAGCCAAAGCTCATTCCACTCCATCACCCCATCTGCATGGGATTTAATCAGGTGTCAGCACCTGCCATTTGTTGATTTTTGCCAACTGGTCAGCCCTGAGATGCTGGCAGGCAGACTTGTGAATGCCCAGTTAAGCCCAGCTGGGGTCATCTGCAAAATGGAACACTATCTGAGGAGGGAAAGTGTCTCGCAGAGGCCCTGGGGTGATACTTTAGAATTAGAAAGGCCAAAGAAGGAATGGGAACAGGAGGCAGACATAGGTCTTTGGGTCTGACTTCCCAGCACACTAGCCCCAGGAACATATGGCCCATAATTATCCATGGGGAGAGGGTTATTGAGTCACAAATGGAGAATTATGGCTTCAGGTGAGAATCCACAGCAGGAAGCTGAGCACTCAGAAAGTGGAGAAAACCCTGTTTCCATGCAAATGTCTTCAGTAATCATAAAGAAAGGGACAGGCAGGGACCTGGGAGTGACTGAGACTGCCCGGGTGCTGTGGCTACCTCAGTTATTGCTCTCCTGAGAAGCCTTTGAGGCTCCACAGAGTCTTCCCAGCATTCCTCACAGGTCCTGGGAACCCCAACAGATTCACCATAGGACAGCAACCAGGGGAAAGAGGTGTTTACCTGAGGGAAATAGTTGAGCTTGTGGATACAATTGATGCTTATCTTTGTCGGGGGGGTGGGGTGGACCAGGGGACCCACATCATACCTAAGAAGTGGTCAAAGTTCTTTGTCCACTCAATATTTTTTTGTCCAGGCAATAAAGCAAAATGGTCAAGAGGAAAAACTATAGGGTTTGACTTGTTTTTCAATTCCCACTTTTATCATCTGTAAAATGGGACTAACATCATTAGGAAGCAACCAGTTACATAAAAAGCTCTTAGAAAATGAGGTCATCTTATGTGCTTAATAAGAAATAAAGGTGAATTAGAGGACTCCTGGTGTGGCGCTGTGGATAAACATTGGACTGTGAACCATAAGGTCAATGGTTCAAACCCACCTACTCCTCGGAAACCCTACCTAGGGTTGCTATGAGTCACAATCAACTCAACAGCACTTAACAACAAATGGCATTCATACCTCGGAAAGCCCTGGTAGTGTAGTGGATTATGAGCTAGGCTGCTAACCACAAGGTCAGCTGTTCGAACCTACAGCTGCTCTTCAGGAGAAAGATGAGACTTTCTGCTTCCATAAAGATTTATAGCTTAGGAAGCCCTACATAACGTCACTATGAGTTGGAACTGACTCGAGGCACTTAACAACAAACAAGTTCCCTGATAAACTCCACAACCATGACTATGGTGGCTGAGTTCTGTGTGGACATTGCATTGAACTATTGAATCCAGCTGAGAAGTAACGAGTCCAGTGAGGCACTTCCCTATTCTCCACCCATCCACTGCAGCATTCTGAGTAGACAGAATTCACTCAGTAAATATTCAGGGAATATGAAAACAAGTAGATAAACTCAGCATAGCTCCCGGTTTTCTTTCACTAACTCCCATCGTCCTCAACTCAGTGCATACCACCCCTTCTCATTCAGTGTGGAAATGCTGTCCACCACTCTCATGAAAGCACGGGCAGATGCCTACTTTAAGATGACCAGGTGCCAAGTCCTAGGAGGTAGATTTTAAAGGAGAGCCACAACTCCAGAGGAGACCTTACGTGGATAAGAAAGAGTAAACAAGGCAGAAGAATGGAAGAGACCGGCATCAGGAGCGCTCAGTGACGGTCCAGGGAATTGTTGACACAGTCCTGTGTAGGATTTGGGATCAAAGATCTGTGTTCCTATCCTTGCTCCACTACTTCCTGCTCCATCACCTTGAAGAAGGTACAAAATGTCTCTGGGTTTGTTTCCTCATCAAAATAAAAGAAAACAAATGCAAAAACCTTGAGAAATAGTAGTGTCTTTTTCATTGGAGTGCTGTGAGGCTTAACTGAGAGAATGTAATGTGATGCTAGTCACAAATGATCCCAGTGATGATGTTAGGACAGCTCTTTCTCTTTTCCATCATGGAAGAGAAATCTGGAATCTGGGAAGTATGAAAATAACTGTTAACCTTAGCCATTGGTGTCACTTTCCATTCAGATTCAGGTGACCATGCAGGGCAGAGTATAAATGTGCCATAGGGTGTGTGACACTGTAATCCTTATGGGAGCAGACTGCCACATCTTCCTCCAGCTGGTGAGCTAGAACCAACAACCTTTCAGTTAACAGCTCAACACTTAACCACTGTGCCACCTTAAGTATGAGATACAAGCCCACTGCCATGGTGTCAATTCCAAATCATAGTGATCCTAAATAGGGTTTCTGCGGCTGTAAACCTTTATGGGAGCAGAGAACTTCATCTTCCCCCACAGAGCAGCTAGTGGGTTGAAACTGTCAATCTTGCAGTTAGCAGTACAGTGCTTTTCCTACAGCACAATCACAGCTTCTTAAGTATGAGATGCTGTTGTTGTTGTTGTTGTGGGCCATCAAGTCAGTTTTGACTCATAGTGACCCTGTATGGGGTTTCTGAGGCTGCAAATCTTGAAAATCTCCTCCTTTTCCCACCTTGCAGTTAGTAGCCCAACGTACAACCCGTTACGCCACCAGAGCTCCAAAGTATAAGATACTGGAGAGAAAATTGGTGTTGGAATGAGAAATGACCTGAATTCCATTCCTCGCTCAGCCACTTAGAGCTATCATGATGATGGGTTTGCTACCAGTTACCTATAGATGGACCACACTTCACGGGTTAAGGGTGCAATCCTCCAGACAGCCTACAATTCAGGGAGATCCAGGCCACCCTCACTTATGACCAGCTGGCTACAAATTCAAGCTCAATAATTTACTGAAATAATGTGCAGTCAGGATAGATGGTTATAATCAAAAGAAACAAATGAGAACCAACCAAAGAGTGATATGTAGGGTGAGGTCTCCATGGGCCCCCTTCTGTGTGTGACAATACACAAAATACTAACAACCAGGGAAGTTCTCTTGAGCTCTGGTGTCCATAATTGTTACTGGGGCCTCATTATGAAGTCGTGATGGACTGAATTATCGATGATGTTATTGAAACCCCATTTCCAGCCTTCCTAGGGTTGAACTCAAAGCCTACCTAACCTTCTCATCCTGTGGTTGGTCATTCCCCAGTGGCCAACCCCTGTCCTGACTCTCACAAACTACCAGAAGAGCCACCAGGAATAACAAAGGCACTCTTATCACTTGGGAATTCCAAGGATTTTGGTGATCCCTCTTGGAGCCCTGGCTCAGTTACTAACTATAAAGTCATCAGTTGGAACCCACCAGCCGCTCCAATGGAGAACGATGTGACTGCCTGCTTCCAGAAAGATTACAGCTGTGGAAACCCTATGGGGCAACCCTACTTCATCCTATAGGGTCTACAGACAGCAAGCATGTTTTTTTTCTCTAGGAACCAGCAATGAAGGTCACCGAGATTCTTTAATATACAGTGACCTTGGGCAAATCCTCTGAGCTTCCATCTTCCTCACCTGCAAAATAGTGATTGCATGCCCACCTCAGACTCTTGGGAGGATTATTCCAATGACATAAAAAGTCAAGTACTTAGCACTTAGTAGACCAAAAAAAGGCAGTTATTATTTATTTCATTGTTACCTTGATATCTTTTTTCTTTACAACTTTCCCTTTTAAGAGAAGGCAAAGTTGTTTCTCAAAGCACGTTCCTCTCTACTCCCCGCTATCTTTTTTGATGGTTCCCCTGTGTCCCATCACCACAACGTGATCTCAGCCTCCCCTAGGGAAACCTCATTGCTGAAAACTGGGGCAGCCCTTTGAACTGGTACTTTCTCTGCACTGAGAAACAACATCTGGAGGCCTGCTGGGAGTCTTTGTTTCCTCTTCCCTGTCCTCAGAGTCGCCCTTTCTGGCTCTGAAGCTGACAAGGGGCTGGCACAGTGAGAGGCTGCCACAAACATGGCCCAGGGAAGGGCATTGTCTGGCCAGCCCGAGTCCCTGCCAGCTTTGTGGGTCAGCCCTGATATGAGTTCTGCTTTCTTCTGACTGAGAGATGCTGGGGGCTGTGCAGGGTTTGGAATCTGATGTGTCTAGGAGGACTGAGGGAATGGATGGTACAGTTAGTGAACACACTCAGGTACTGTCAGAAAGACACGAGGTTTGAATTCTCTAAGAGGCGCCTTGAAGAAAACCTGGTAATCTACATCCCAAAAATACAGTCATTAAGAACTCTATGGAGCACAGTTCTACTCTGACACACTTGAGGGGGCTATGAATTGGAGTTGATGTGATAGCAAGTTGTAAAGTGCTGATGGGGGTGAAGGAATGCCCTCTGATTCTCTGAGCTTCCACCCCCAGTGGGGAGATGGATGGGCTCAGAGCAGGGGTCCCAAATGGGATGGAACCAGAAATAAGGAAAAAAGTGAATACAAACCCAGAGGAAACCAGGCTTAGAGTCCTGCGAGTGAGGCCAGATCATGACATCAGTCCAAGTCAAGAAGTGTGCTGGCTTCGATCCATATTTGTCCAGCCCCTACCCTCCACCAGACATGCAAACCGTGGGACCAGGATGGCATAGACAGCCTCCTAAGGAACCCACATTTAGGGCAGGAGGTGTTCACACACAGGGGCTGCTGCCTGCTCCCCAAACCCATCTCATAGCATTCATGGGTCCACAGCTAGTCTGCTCTGGCACCCTTGCCATCTATAGGCCCAAGGACTGAGTGTGATGGAAGCCACTTCCAGGCTCATAAAATCCTTCCACTGTCGGTGGCACCAGAGGGCACCCAGGACTGGGGAAGGGCAGAGTCACAAGATGGAAGGGGTCTGGGTTCTGGAATGACCTTATGGAAGGTCACCTGCTGACCAGGAACATCTACCATACAGACTTGGTGTAAGAAGTAAGTGATGAATGTATGAGTCAATGGGATTTGGTGGGTGCTTTTTACACTGAGTAACCTAGTCTGACTCAGAAACATATTTACAAATGTATATAGAGACTTCTGGTGTGGTGCAGTAGGATAAGCACTGGACTGCTAACCACAAGGTCAGTGGTTCAAACCCATCAGTTGCTCCTTGGAAACTCTATACAGGGTTGCTATGAGTTATAACTG
>NW_006408519.1:43296147-43311787 GCF_000296735.1 Chrysochloris asiatica | reverse complement strand
CTTTCTCCCGCGGAGCGGCTGGTAGTTTCGAACCGCTGACCTTAAGGTTCGCAGCCCGATTCGTAACCACTACGCTACCAGAGCTCCTTAGCAACAGAAGAGGAACAAGAAACTCAAAAGATTTGCTAGGATTACTACCCAGGATCCCCAGGCTGCCAAGACCCAAAGTCTCTCCACCTGGTACTCTACCCACTCTGGTCCGTGGGTGGTTCTTTCCATTTTGTGAAAGCACTGGGAATCTTTTGCCTACTGGAATCTGGTCCAGGTTGCTCAGAAGGCCAGGCTCAGTAATTGTAACCCAGATCTGCCCAGACTATTGTTCAGCCCTGACCAAGTCCCTCTGAGGCCTTTCCAACATCGAGGGGGAGCAACAAGGCTGGCTCTGACCCCTTGCAGATGTGGAGCAGGGGTCAGATACACCACATCTCAGATATAAAGGAGCTTTAAAGAAGGAAACTGTCCAAGTAGTCTAAAGTGTTTACCCCATGGGCTTCAGACTTCGCTGAGGGCAGAATTCTGAAACCTCTGAGCTCTCTCAGCATTCAGAACTTGCAGAGAGAAAGGAAAAGGTGTGTCATTTCTTTGTTGCTGTTGCTTTAGAAGCTCAAAGGGGAACTGGAAATCGTGACTTCCAAGGCTTGCAGCTTTGAGAATCTGGGGACAGCTGGGCCTGGAGATGATGTCATTTGGTTTGGGTGAGAAAGCCTCCCTTTAGTTTTGCAGGAAGGAAATTTCTGTCCTCTGCAGGTGGGCGAAGGACTACCAAATGTTCCATGGCATTCATGCTTCATGGTCTGTCAAAGACAGTCCCATCCTCGGTTGTCTATGGAGAGAAAGGAGCGTCAAACCACATGAGACCATTGCCACTCTAGGCCAAAAATAGGAACAGTGTGGAAAACAGACTACAAGGAAGTCATCTGAGACACATACAAAGATTTCCTGATATGCTTATCACATCAGTACCTACAATATAAGAGGCAGCAGCCTAGATGCTCATGAGAGTGAATTAATGGATGAACGGAATGCCATGGTGCATCCATATGTGAGAATGTTGTTGTTGTTGTTGTTGTTGTTCAGTGCCGACAAATCGGTTCAGGCTCATAGCGACCCTGTATAGAGTTTCCAAGGAGTAGCTGATGAGTTTGAACTGCTAAACTTGTGGTTCAAATAAACTTTGTGGTCCAGTGCTTATCCTACAGCACCACACCAGGACTCCATATATGAGAACAGTGCACAGCTATCAGAAAGTTTTCAAGTCATTTTAACAGACTGAGGAAATGTTTATAATGTTGGGTACACAAATTAGAGTACACATTGCCTATGTGTTCATGAGTTGTCTCCAACAGACATGAAGCTTATGGAAGCCACAGGGCCTCTGGAAAAGGAAACCAGCAGACAAGGTTCAGAAACAGACTGACTTCTTACTGTGACTATTTTCATAACTTCTGAAACTTCATACAGAAAAGGGTTATAAATACCAGCACATTAAAGGTAAATAAAGCCCACACCAAGGCTTTATTTATCTTTAATGTGCTGGTGTTTATACTTCTTTTCTGTATGAAGTTCAGGAAAGGGTTATAAACACCCAGCATGTTCTACTGACTTCCATACAGAAAAACAAAAACTGGGAAAGGAGCTGGAATCAGAACACCACCAGACTCTCTTCAAGTGAAGGAGTGAAATAAAGATGTTTACAGATACAGTGCTAAAAGTCTACTTCCTTTCTCAGGAAGCTACGAGAAGCTGTGCTTCAACAGCATGAGAAAGTAAATCAAGGACAAGATGGTGTCCTAGTTATGTAGAGCTGTTGAACAGAAATACCACAAGTGGATTGTTTTAACAAACAGAAATGTATTCCCCGACGTTCATTGTTGTTGCCGTTGTTGAGTGCCATCAAGTCTGTTCTGACTCATAGCGACCCTGAGTTTCTGAGGAGGAGCTGGTGAACTTGAACCACCGACCTTGCAGTTCAAGCGACTTTGCAGACCAGCGTATTAACCCACAGTGCCACAAGTCTGAATTCAGGGGGACAGCTCCAGGTGAAGTCTATGTTGGCTCTGGAGGAAGGTTCTTGTCCCCTTTCATTATGCTTCGCGATCTCCCTGTGTCTTGGCATCAAACCTCCCCTGGGTCTAGGAGGTTCTCAGCACAGGGACCCGAGGTCCAAAGTTGGCCTTCTGCTCCTTGCTCTTCTTTCTTGATGGTAGTAGGTCACTTGTTTAATCTCTTTTATATCTCAAAAGAGGTTGACTCAAGATACAAACTAGTCCTGTGGATTATATCCGGCCTCATTAGCATAACTGCCTCAAACCCTTCCTCATTAACATCATAGAGTTAGGATTTACCACACAAAGAGTAACTACATCAAATCACAAAATAGAGGCTAATTACTGAAACTCATGGTTTAGCCAAGTTGGCACTTATTCTGGGAAGACATAATGTAATCCTTGAAAGATGGGAAGGAAATCTAACACAGGCACAGGTGACAGGAAGATCAAGGCAACAGACTGTCCAGGTCCAGAGGACTCCCCCAGGCCAAGCTGGGGCAGAAATCAGAGTGTTCTGTAAGTCTTCAAGGAAAAAATAAAATGGATTGTTGTTGTTAAGTGTCATCGAATCAGTCCTGACCCATAGCGACTCTATATAGGGTTTCCGAGGAGAGACTGGTGAGCTTGAACTGCCAACCTTGCAGTTCAAACGGCTTTGCAGTCTGGCGCATTAACACACAGCATTCTTGAATATTGGGAAAGCATATATTTAGTAATCTTCTGTCATCATTGTTAGGTGCCACTGAGTTGATTTCAAGTCATCGTGACTCCATGTCACACAGTAGAAGTGCCCCCTAGGGAATTCTAGGCTGTCATCTCTACAGAAGTTAAGTGGTTGGGACTTTCTTCCATGAGTCACTGGGTAGGTTCAACCCACCAACTTTTCAGGTAGCAGCTGAGCACTTAATCACTGCATCACCAGGCCTCCTTGGTAATTTGTTAGGTTACTTTTTTAAAGGTAAGCAATAACATACACTGAGACTAAGTAAATGGAATACATGAGGTGATTTTTAATTTTAGGAAGCACAGTACTTGGGATTGGAAAATACCCACATGCCGTCATGATGTATGTGTTATTTCCAGTTCTCCAAGAAGCAGATGCTCAGCTAGGATAAGAAGTGTGAGAGAGCTATAGGGAGAAACACGTGGAGCGGATGGGGGGTGGGGGGGCGGTGCCTGGCGGTCCCCATGCACTTATCATGGAAATGCACTTGGGTTAGGTCATTCTGGCCAGGTCATGAGGAGTCTTCCCATCCAAGTCCCCATAAAGGAGCCCAGCTAGCAGGAATGGCCTGAATGAGAAACCCACTGGGCAAAGGTGATATCCAAGGCAGTCCAATTCAAGGGGCATCTGATAGGGGCCACTGTGGAGGCAGGAATCATGCCTGTTAGAGGTCATGACCTTGTAAGGGCTGACCTTTGGTTAATGTAGGACAAGAATGGGGATGAGGTGGTGCTGCAGAGACAGGGAGCAATGACAGAACTCCTCCAAGTCTTCCTCTACCTCTCTCAGCCTCATCTAGTCTCAGGTCAAGGCCAGTGAGTGGCTTGGGGCAGTGGATGGTTACCAGAAGTGAGGCATCTCGTTTCTGGTGGTGGTGGAAAGGCTCGGGTCTTTGTTTTCCACCCCCGGTGCTAAATTTGGAAGCCATGTGTTGAGGTGGCAGTGATGTTAGGTGGAAACAGCTTAACCCTTTGAGTCACTGGGGAGAGGAGGGTCTCACAGACCCCACCAACCCCAGTGAGTCCCCCTCAACCCAGAGCCCTGGTCCTCCCCCATTGTCTCATCTCCTGACATGTCCAAGAGAAGTCATATTTCTGCTTATTTTTAGATCAGAGTAAATCTATTACTACCTCATCATCTAAGGTGGGCAGTAAACTCACTGTTACTTGGGTAGGTGAAGCCATCTCCCTTGAGACTAACATGATGAAAAATGGTGACCATTGTATTAAACACTACATGCCAGGCACAAGTACTTTATGCGAATTAACAAATGTAATTGTAGCTACTGTCTAGTCTGTTCCAACTCATGACAAGTCATATTGATAGTCATTATAGATTCAGGTATTGATGAAGACCATTTCTAGGAAACTGAATTGAAGTGCCTTGAGGAAGGGGAAGCCATTTTAAATTTATAGCAGGGTCTTCTGGGCTAGAGGTGGGCTGAAAGGGGCCCACCACCAAACAAAGAGGAAAAAGTCAAAAACCATTAACTTCTCAATATCTCATCCTGTTACCAAATTGACATTTACTAAAATACCTACTGTATCCAGGTTCATATCAAGGAACTTCATACTTAGTAAGTCTCTTAATCTTCAAAACAATCCTTTAAAGTAGGCAACACTGTAATCCCCATTTTACACATAAGGAAACCACGTAGTTAGGTCATTTGTCCAAAACCAGACAACTTCTAAGTGAAGGAACTAGGATTTGAACCCATATCTGTCTGACTGCCCGGCCTTCACTCCTAAACTCTCTTGGTGACAGAGGTTGCTGTTGTTGTTGTTGTTAAGTGCTGTTGAGTCAGTTCCAACTCATAGCAACCCTGTATAAGGTTTCCAAGGAGCAGCTCGTGGCTTTGAGCTGCCAAGTTTGTGGTTATCCGTCCAGTGCTTACCTTATAGTGGCACACCAGGAACATAAATGTTATATCTTATATACAAGAAAGAACATTAATAAATGGGTTCCCTTTCCCACTACCCGCTCTCCCTGATCTTAAACACCCTACTATTACATTTCTGTGGACCGTGGCTTGTACGTGAAATCCCTGACTTGAGCTTTTAAAGAAAGACTCGAGCGCGGTTTTATTATGCGATGCAAATTACATGTTGGATCAATCATTTTCAGTTGTAAGATGGTGGGTGGATTTTATAGATCTATATCTATCTGCTTCATATCTATAACAGTTTGTAAGAAGCACATGACACAACCTAGTTCGTAAAAGTGAACCGGACTTGATGAAGATCAAACACTACAGCCTTTGGTTTGGATTAGACACAATGTAAAGAAACCGACATCATAATCAAAGAAGAAAATAGTGAAGTTTGTCTAGGATTTCATTTTACTTGGATCCACAATTAAAACCCATAGATGCAGCAGTTAAGAAATCAAATGACATATTTTGGGGAGACAAATCTGCTACAAAAGACTTGTTCAAAGTGTTCAAAAATAAAGATGTCACTTTGAGGACTAAGTGACCAAATCATGCTATTTTCAATCACCTCATATGCATACGGTGGTTCTGTAGGATAAGTACTGGATTACAAACCACAAGGTCAATGGTTTAGGCCTACCACTCGCTCTGAAACAGTAAGATGAAGCTTTCTGCTCGCAAAAAAGATTTACAACTTTGAGAACCTTATACAGGGTCTCTGTGAGTTAGAACTGACTCCTTGGCACTTAATTACAAACAACATATGCATGAGAAAGTTGGACAATGAATAAGGAAGTTGGAAGAAGGATTGATTGATACATTTGAATGATGGTGCTGGGGAAGAACATTAAACATATGCTTGTACCAGGGACTACCAGAAGACTGCCCGGGAAGAAGTACAACCAGAGTGTTCCTCAGAGGCCAGGATGATGAAACATGGCATCAGGAAGGACCAGTCTCTGGAGAAGGACATCATCCTTGGTCAGGCAGAGGTTCTGCAAATAACAGGAAGACCCTCCATGAGATGAACTGACACAGAGCTTCCAGAAATGGGCTCAAGACACACAGTGATTGTGAGGAAGGCCCAGGGCAGGTAGGGTTTTATTTTGCTGTTCGTGGGATCGTTACGCATTGGAATTAACTCAGTAGCACCAAACATCACACTTAGCTGCTGGGGAAAAAATCTTTCAAGCTTCAAGATGAAATTTGTAAAACATCTTTATAGGTTGGGGGAGGAGGAAGAGGGGAGGCAGTAGTTTAACCTTCAAGGAAAATAGAGGAGAACATGAAGTCTACACTTGAACATACACAATTCAACAAATAAGACAGAGTCTGCAATTGCAAATGCACGCCCTGGACAAGAACTGCTCCGGCCACATGGAAAGGATTATTTTCAGCGTCAGCATTGGCAGAGGTTGAAGCCCGCTGCTGATTCCACAAACTCTGTCCTCTCTCACAACACGGCCATGGGGCCCCAAGTCCCTGCTAAGAGATGTCTTCATTCATGCATTTGATCATCCCTTCGTGCATTTATTCACTTTCTCTCCCATCTACTCTTTCAATTGATTCATCCAAACACGTCTTCTCAGGTAACTATCCTGTGCCGGGCACTGTGTGAGCCAATGGCACTGTGGAAATGATTGGCAGCCATATAGCAGTACCTGCTTTACAGGTAAAGGGTAAGACAGGTGTGCTTCTTACACAGGTAGCTTTAACGTACCAGCTTCCTTACAGTCAACTCCGACTCCTGGAGAGCCCTGTGGGTCCAAGTAGACCCATGCTTCGTAGGGGTTTTCAGTAGCTGGTTTTTCCAGAGTAGATCTCCAGGTCTTTCTCTTGAGGCACGTGTGCTTGACCATCTTACTTTTCAGCTAGCAGCCAAGCATGTTAGCTGTTTGTACCACCCAGTCATGGTAAGTTTTATCTATTGCATGCTATAAGAACAAACAAATCAGCATGACACATGCAGCTGTTGTTGTTGCATGGTGTGGTGGTCGTCTCTCTGACTCATAGTGACCTTATGCACAGCAGAATGAAACCCTGCCTTATCCTACACCACCTTCACACTGTTGTTAGGTTGAATCCCATTGTTGGAGCCACTATGTCAGTCCATCTCGCTGGGGGTCTTCCTCTCTTTTGCTGAACCTCTACTGTACCAAGCATGATGTCCCTCTCCAGAGACTAGTCCCTCCTGATAGATAACATGTCCAAAGTATGAGAGACAAAGTCTCACCATCCTTGATTCTAAGATGCATTTTAGCTGTACTTCTTCCAAGACAGATGTATTGTTCTTCTGGCAGTCCGTGGTATATTTAATATTCTTCATCAACACCATAATTCAAATGTATCAATTTTTCTCAGGTCTTCCTTATTCACTGTCTAGCCTTCCCATGACAACAGATTCCTAAGTAGAATCTTGTTGCGGACCATGTAAGACTGGTCAGAGGTTCAAGGCCCTATAGGCCCGAGTGCAACAAATGAAGCCACTTGGCAGTTAATAGCAGATTGTTTTTCATCAAATTTTTTAGTCATATTTATTTAATTCCAAACATGAGCCCTGGATGTCCACAGAGAAATGCAATATTCCCCTAAGTTTCTAAGGTCAAGATTTTCCCCCTAGAACCAAGGCAGTAAAACTTCCTCAGAGGACGAACAAGGACAGGTTTACTAGGATTAAGCAGGGAGGCTCTGGAGAGGAACTGCCCAGAGTATATTCACTTGGGGTGGAGTGGTAAATTCTGGGAATACGGGATTAAGGACAATGGGGACAACACCCTCGGACCACCCTGGGTTCAATCAGTTTGATCCAAGTGAAGGTTAAACCCAGTAAGGAAGAAAGGAATATTGGTTTAAGTAAAGTTTACTGGCTTAATTTAAAGATTGTCTTGTCTGAATAATACCATTCTTCTTCTGTAAAGATCCCTCCCTGCTTGGTGTGAAGCTCCTCCCCTGAATAAAGCAGAGGCCCGAGCCTCCCCAGGTGTGCATTGCTGGTTGGGAGGCATGGAGTAAAGATTGCGGTGCATTGCTGGTTGGGAGGCATGGAGTAAAGATTGCGGTGCATTACTGGTTGGAAGGCATGGAGTAACGATTGCAGTACATTACGGGTTGGAAGGCATGCAGTAAAGATTGCAGGGCAGTGAGTTGCTGCCTGCAGAGGCCATGATGCCTGTAGTCCCAAGCCTGCCCACCAGTGATGTATCCACCCTGGCTTTGGGGTGCCTCATTGTCTCCCTTCTTCTGTTTGTCTGTGTATTCTTTCGCTATCCCTATCGCCGCTGGATCTCCCCTCCTCGTGAACCAAACACTCGTGAACAACCCAACTATGTCGAGGGAAAACCCATGACTTTTTTGTAGGAGTTGGGACTGCCAACCAAAGAGAGATAGTTTGGAGGAAAACAAACACACAAACAAACCTCAGTCCCCCTGTATTTGGAAATAGACTGAATCTACTGCCACCTCCCCACACACCTCTGTGCTGGCTGGCTGACCCCTATTCCACAGTTGGGGCCTGATGGTCCAAGGCCAGCATTCACAATAAAAAGATTGTTTTAAAAAAGGTTATTTTGTCAAAACCATCAAAAAAGGAAAAAGTAAAGAAAATGCCAAGGTGTGGGTCAGGCACACCTTATTCCTCAAAGTGACATCTTTGCTGTTACACACTTAATAAGAAATATACAAAGAAACATAATAAAACCCAATCCTAAAACAAACAGGTGAACAACAGGTGAACATGTGCATTTGAAGCACAATGTGTTTGTCGCTCCCTGCCTGGGGGAATCAGGTAAGGCTTCCCAGGGCAAGGGGAAAGGATACTGCCCTGAAAACAAGGAAAAGGTCTCATGGGCCCTTGGTTGTTGTTGTTGTTTTTAAGTGCCATCACATCAATGCCAACCCATACCAACCCCATATAGAGTTTCCAAGGTGTGACTGGTGAGTTTGAACCACCAACCTTGCAGTTCAAACCAACTTTGCAGTCTAGTACGTTATCAGATGATTCTGGTCATCTTTCTTGTCTGTTGGTTTGCTTTCTGAGTGTTTAGTTTACCTGTCTGCTAGTCAAGATTGGGGATAGTGCACAAAAAGACTGACGTAGTCAAATAGAAGAGGCCTTAAGGAGTATCTGCTCTTAGCTTAAGTCAGCAACTGCAGGCCTAGACACATTGAGAGATTCCTCCAGTGCCACACAACAAAGGGAGACCTGGAACCTAGAACTCCCAATCCTCTGGCAGTACAAAAAGAGTCACTCACCCACGGGGGTCAGGCAGTCACATCCCCAGGGGCCTTGTGACAATAAGTTCTGGACAGAACCAGAACTACTGAGAACCCCAGGCTCCTGACTTGGACTCAGAGCTCTTTCTGTTACCAGCCAGAGGCCTGCACCCAGAGCAAGGGCACCTGAGGCAGGAGACATCATCTGGGCAGGGTGGAGGACCACAGCAGTCAGGAGGATGCTGAAAGTGGTTGCTGCCCACACATTGAAACTTCCTGTCTCCCTTCTGGGAGACCCCTGTGAGCTATTCAATCTCATGTCACCAAACATGGAAGTAGGTGCCGCCTGAGCCCCAAAGATCATGTTTCCAACAGCCTCCCAATGACGCAGATGGAGTGCAGAAGGCTTATCCCTTTGAAATCTTTGGCAGCAACCTGTGGGTTTTCTCCAGCAGTCTGTGCCTCATGCAAGGTGATGTTCCATCCTGCAAGTTCTTTCCACCCGCGTACACACACACACCAAGGTACAAGGGAATCGGAATGCAGCTAATTATCTGCCACCGTCCCATTCATTATTGATCATTTTTGTGTGACATTATGCATGTAAGTGTAACTGTTGGTAGCAAGCCATCCTTTTGAATAATGCATGATCACAGAACTAACGAAACATCTGACTGCAGACCAATAGCACAGCCTAGTGGCCCACTGAGGTATGACGCCTTCATGTCCCTATCATCTGGGCTGGTGGAACACACCTGTCAGTGGGGAGTGGAATTCTAGAGGCAAACCAACATTTCCATCCACCATTCCATAGTCCTGCTCCGTGCCAGACCCAGAGCCAGGATGTCTGGTGGAGAGACAGGGACTGGACGAGAGATGTCTTCAGCAATTCTGCATTTTTGTTGTCTTCACATCTTCCAAATGACTCCCTCTTCCTGAAAATTCTGATAAATTCAATTTTTCCATCAGGAAAGAAAACTCCCGATCACATTTTCATTTTCTTGAGGTCTCCTAAGGTCATCTCAGGTGAGAATGTGGGGCTCCCTCCCCAGAACAGACACCTCTGTACAGTGCCCATGAGGTCCTCACACCTACGATGCTCCTCCAAGCATTTGACCATAAATTGTAGCTCTGCAAGCCTTTACCTGCAATCACTTGGAAATCTACACTTTAGAGTAAAATGATGGCATCTTAACAGGTTCCGCCTGAGGGAACTGCATCATTGACTTAAAGTTAATCATTGAACACTATCTACCCAGAGCATGTCCACTAGCTGGAAGGGTCACCCTCCGGACTTCAACATCTACTTCCGGACCATCACTTGACCTCCCTGAGCCTTAGTTTTCTCATCTGCCAAATGGGGGTGAGGATCATACATCCCTTACACAGCTCTGGGAAGCATTAATGTCAATCACAGAGCCTGGCACTGTAGAATAAGCCCTTGACTGCTAACTGTAGGTCAGTACTTCAAACCCACCAGCCGAGCCCTATACGGGTCACTATGAGTCAGAATGGACTCAGTGACAGTGGGCTTGGGTCTTTGTTGTGTTCAGCAGATACTTAGAGTTCAAGCAGTGGCTTCTCCTGACAAGGCCATCCAAAGGATTAATTATTTCTTCCATTTCCGGAAAACTTCACTTTTCACCCACTGTTGGCTGAGTGACTAATGCTAAGTGCTGGGCATACAGATTCAGTTAACAATGATTTTGAGGAGGGTGCAGGACCAAGCTGTACTTCATTCTGTTGGAACTATGACTCAACAGCACCTAACGCTAAAGGAAATCAGGGTCAGCAGTTCAAATCTACCCATCGCTCTGAGGTAGAACGATGAGGCTTTCTGTTTCTGTAGAGATTTACAACCTTGGAACCCCTATACAAACTAGACATAAGTGGGAACTAATTTAACAACACACAACAACAATAAAAACTAAGGAAATCTGTCAGTCTGTCCTAGCTCACGTGTTGCTGTGATCCTGAAAGTTATGCCAATGCTATTTCAAATACCAGTAGAATCACCCATGGCAGACAGATTTCAGTGGAGCATCCAGACTAAGAAAGACTAGGAAGAAAGACCTGATGATCTTCTTTCAAAAACTAACCAATGAAAACCTTATGAGTTACAAAATATTTTCAAAGACTGGCCTACTGACTTTAGAAGTCTCGTTAGGAGAGACCAACCAATGAAGAAGGACATCATGCTTGGTAAAGTGGAGAGGCCGTGAAGGTGAAGGAAGCCTTGAATGAGAAGATGTGGTACAATGACCTCAGCGACAGGGATTCAAACACACTAATATTTATGAGGATGATGAAGGACAGGGCATCCAACTCCTGAAGCCTTGTGTGTGTACTAACTACAGTTGCCAACTGTTCAGGCTCTCCTCTCATTCCACCTAGCTTTCATAAGCAGGACGCTTTCATGGGAATAAGCAGACTCTGTTGTGCAAGACCTTTTTAAAGTGTTGAAGAGCAAAGATGTCAGGTTAAGGATTAAGGTGCACCTGACCCAAGCCATGGCATTTTCAATAACCTCATATGCATGCGAAAGCTGGACCGTGAATAAGGAAGACTGTAGAAGAATTGATGATTTTGAGTTATGGTGTTGGAAGAGAATATTGAAAGTGCTATGGGCTGCCCATAGAAGCAACAGATCTCTGTTGGAAGAAGTGCAGCCAGAGTTCTCCTTGAAGGCCAGGATGGACAGACTTCATCTCTCATACTTCGGACATATTGTCAGGAGGGACCAGTCGCTAGAGAAGGATATCATGTTTGGTAAGATGGAGGGTCAGAGAAAAAGAGGAAGACCCCCAACAAGATGGATTGGCCAAGTGGCAGCATCGATGGACTCAAGCTTGGCAACAGTAGTGAGGTTGGCCCAGGATCGGGCAGTGTTTCATTCTGCTGTGCATAAGGTTGCTATGGGTCGGTACTGACTTTATGGCACCTAACAACACAGAGTTTACATGGACTCCTTGTGTGGTGCTGTAGGATAAGCACTCTACCTCAAGGTCGGCGGTTCAAACTCATCAACAGCTTCTCAGAAACCCAATACAGGGTCTCTATGAGTCAGAACTGACTCGACAACACTTAACAACAACAGAGTTTCAGGCCTGATGGCCGCAGTAGAGCAGGGAAATGGGTTTGTAACCCTACTGACGGTGTCACAGCCAGACGGTCACAGGAAACTTCAGTGGCAATGCCAAGCATCCACCCAGATGGAAACCCAAACTCTGTTCTCTACAGAATCTGACTGAGCAAAGAGGGGTCCCTGTGGAGGTGGCAATTTGTCTATTAAAGTACAAATTCAGGATTAAGCAGACAGACAGCATTCTTCAAGAACAAGAAGAAGGAAATCACTTTTGACATCAGATATCAGAGAAACTTTGGACAATTTCCTCCATGCCCAGAAGAAATCTGGGTGGCTCTGAGTCCTGGTACCCCCACACGTGTCAGAGTAGACCTCCATTGGGTTTGGCTCATTTTTATGAACTAGATCACCTGGCCTTTCTTCCAAGGTACCTCTGGGTGGACTTGAACCTTTCACCTTTGGGTTAAGCAGACAAGCACATTAGCCATTTGTACCACAGGGACTCCCAGGAAAGTAACAACAGCAGTGTAAGGATGGAGTCCTCGCACAGGGTCACTTGTTCCTGATGACAGAAAGGCGAGTGAATGAGGAAGATGACCACCAGATGAAGGTCAGGCCTCTGAGGGTCTTGAGGGCAATCCTAAGAATGTGAACTTGGTGGGGTAGCAGAAAAATGCAACTGTAGCTTTTGAGAAGGGGCCATACATTGGCCTCTGTTCAGGAGTGGTCACTCTGGACTGAAGGAAGAGAGAGGTCGGAGGCAGGAAGTCCAGGGCCTGAGCTGGAGAAGAGGAGAAACACACCGGAAGCATGTTGGAGGGAAAATGCACAAATCTTGGTGACTGGCTGGAGAAGGAAGAAGGACTAGAGGAGGAAATGAGTGTCACCCTGTGTGGGGCCTCCATAAGAACGAAGCCAGTTGGCAGGACCCAGGAGGAGCTCACAGAGGGAGACGCGACTCAGGTGGCACACCTCACAACAGTAGTCTCCTCTCTCCTAACATTCATTCACCTGACAGCCTGTCAGGAAAATACATGGCGTTGTTGGAGTTACGATGAACCACACTTAACACCGTCTCTTTTTTATTTTTTGGTACATATGATAACATATTGGACTCCTGGTGTAGCACTGTGGGTTAATGCGCTGGACTGCAAAGTTGGTTTGAACCACAAAGTCAGTAATTCAAGCTCCTTGGAAACCCTGTACAGGTCGTTATGGGTCGGAACTGACTCACCAGCACTTAACAACAACAATAAGAGTGTATACCGCACCCAGTGCTGCAGTGTGCCATTGGACAATGTCAGCATTCTCAGATAGTCAGTCTTCTGATTTACTGTCCCAAACACAGCTGTACAGCAGGCAATAATGAAAACGTAAAAACACCAGAACAAAAAGGAGATGTCCGACTTACAGCAGAATCCCCTTACTGTAGAACCGACTCCTGTTGTTCAATCAGAACTCACCATTCACAACGTGTTCCATCAGCCTGAGACATGAGGCACTTTTTCCCAAGGTACACAGGAGCAGGGGACCAAAACTCTGACTCCATTGTTGTTTCATCATATCACCCTCCTGCTTGACGTGAAGTCAATTCAATTCAACTAATATTTTGAACATCTACCACATGCCGAGGAGTGAGCTAGGCGCTGGGGTGCACGGATGAATGAGCAGTGACTCCTACAGTAAGGAGTTCACACAGGGAACTCAACAAATGTACAACTCAAACAGAATGTAATGGAAGCTGGAGTAGAGACAATCGTGTGGCGCTAGGGGCACAAAAATTAAAAGGAGCTCGTAGATGAACATGCGACTATTAGCTGAATGGTTGACTGTTCAAACCCACTCAGAAGCACCTTGGAAGAGAAGCCTGGTGACATGTGCCTAAACAGTCACAGTCTTGAAAACCCTAGGGAGCAAATATGGGTTCTTTTCCCACACAGGGGTCACCATGAGTTGGAGTGGATTCGACGCAGCATCAACAAACTTAGTCTTGCATTGGAGTGACTGGGAAGGAGCAGGTGGTAGAACACTTGCACAGGGCTTCATATAGGTGGTGAAGCCAGAACTGAATACTGAAAAATCCAGAAGCAGTAACCAATTACAGAACTCTCAAGACATCAGCAGTACTTAGATTGTTGTTAGGTGCCTTCGAGATGTTTCAGACTCATATTTACAACAAGAAAAAACAGCATTGTTTAGGATAATGAGAAACATGAAATTACAAAGTAAAAAAGTAGCTTAAAAATAGGAATTTATTTCTGCCTCACATTCAAGAAATCCAGAGTTTGCAACATAAAGTGGTATGGTGATCCATGGCATCAGGGACCCTGTTCCTTCTACTCTGATGTTCTGTCAAATACAACTTCCATTACCAAGTTCTCCTCGTGGTCTCAAGATGGCTACTGGAGCACCAGCCATCAAGCTTGTATGGATTCAGCAGGAAAGCAGATGCAAGGGGGCACAAGGTAAACCTTTTACTGGACGGCCACTTCCCAGAAGTCTCACATAATACCAATTAGCATTTCCTTGGTCAGAATGTATTCACATTGTCATTTATAGCTGCACAGAAGATTATAAAATGTTCCCCGCTTTGGTGCGCCTATGCTCGGATGAAAACACAGTTCTATTCCTAAGGACTGGGAGGGGCATGGGCTTCTGGATCACAGTTTGGATTTGTAGTGGGTGTGCTGACTGGTCCCAGATGCTGTCATACATTTCCCTCTTCCACTTACAGTTCTTTGGGGGGAATTTTAAATCCATTTAAGTGTTAAGGACCATTTACCAAGAGTGTGAATAATGAGTACTGAGACACAGAAGCTCATGTCTAAATTGGAGAGATGTGAATCTCTTTGTATTGTGTACACAGAGAGACTCACCACAGCTCAAACTCAAAGACACAAGGGAAGAAAGGCAGAGCTCTGAGAGCTCGACTGGAACTATGGTCCTTGCCATGCCTCAAGTCAGGCCGTGCCTAGACTGTGTTGTTACAGGAAGTAATCTTCCCCCCTTCCACTTCCACTACCCATCACTATCTGTGATGGCAAGTCAAGAAAGTCTTATCCAAGATCACTCTTTCCTTGGCTCCTTCCACTAAGGTGCTGATGAGCCAAGCTTACCACTTTCTACCAATGCTAAAGTGCTGTTCACTGCCATCCATTTAGCCCCCAATTCATGGAGACCCCAAGTGCAATGGAATGAAATGCTTCCTGTCCCTGCGACATCCCCATGCTGGTTGTGGATCCTACCATTGGGACCCATAGGGCTTCTTGGCTGATTTTTGGATGTAGACCTCCAGGTCTTTCTTCCTAGTCCTTCAGCTCTGCTGACACCTGTTCAACATCATAGCAACCTGCAGCCTTCACTGACAGATGGGTGGTGGCCCTGCAGAAGGTGCTTTTGTCGTTAAGTGCTGATGAGTGGTTCTGACTCACAGCAACCCTTCAACCTTTTCTCGGCCAAGGACATCATTCACTGGCAATAAAAAATTATCATCTTAAAAGTCACCCTGCTGGCAGCCAACAAACATATGAAGAAATGTTCACAATCACTAGCCATTAGAGAGATGCAAATCAAAACAACAATGAGATATCATCTCACACCAACAGTAACAGCAAAGATAAAAAATGTAGAGGACAATAAAT
>NW_006408519.1:43290488-43294062 GCF_000296735.1 Chrysochloris asiatica | reverse complement strand
GATGGAGCAGCTGGAGACTTTAGATCCAGAGAGGGAGAGCGACTGTGTGCTGAAGACCTGGGGGGTATGGGGGAAGGATTGCAAGGTATACCCTTTGGTTGGTTGATGATGCATGGAGGGGATTGTAACCATGGCAATGAGACGATCGATATACGCTAGAATGAATGTAAAATTAATGTTCTCCCATGTAAACTTCACATAATTCACAATAAAACATTAAAAAAAAAAAAAAAAAAAGTCACCCTCCTGGATTTGGATGGCTGGAAATGCAGTTGCCTTGGCCATGCCAGACCAAATGAATTTGTGGTCTTTCGGGCCAGACATTGTCCACCCCTGCTGTATAGGGTTTCCGAGGAGCGGCTGGTGAGTTTGAACCACTCACCTTGCAGTTCAAATTGACCTTGCAGTCCTGTGCTTATTCTACAGCATCACATCAAGCCTCCATGCAGAGGTGCACTGGCCATAAATTGACCCCAGTTTTCCTGCATGGAAAGAGGGACTTCTACCATGGAACCACCACTAACCCAATTTATGAAGCTAAAGTAGGGTGTCTGGGCAGTCACATGAACCATCCACAGTGATTATATTACCAGAGTCATATTCAATTCAATGTATTAAGCAAACATTGCCATCTCTGCAAAGGGTAGAAATAAACTAGCATAAGCCACTGTGATTAAGACTTGATTAAAATGAAAATTTTCACGCAGAGACCACAAGAGTTGCTTCATAGTTGGAATCGTAATAAGATGCGAAGCTATATTCCCAGAATCCTCCAGGGAGCTGGAGGCACTGGATTAACCTTCAACCTTTGCTTAGAAAGATAATGAAGAAAGTTAGCAAAGACCTATGCTTAAGTCTCCATCTGATTTAAGTTAAATTGATGCCTTTTCTGTAATTCAACTGTCAAGTTTCAATCCATGTCTGGTTCTCAAGAGGGGCATTCTTTTCCCCATCATAGTATTTTAATGATTCCACCATGGTGGCTCTGTAGGATAAGCACTGGACTGCAAACCACAAGGTCAGGAGAGAAATGAGACTTACTGCTCCCACAAAGATTTCGAGCCTAGGAAAACTGTGCAGGGTCGCTATGAGCACGCGTTGGGTTGCTAATCGCAAAGTCAGTGGTTCAAATCCACCAGCAGTTTCATGGGAGAAAGATGTGGCTTTCTGCATCCATAAATATTTACAGCCTTGGGAACCCTATATAGGGTCACTATGTGTCTGGACTGCCTCGATGGCACACAACATTAAGTCATTTACAGGTAAGTGGAATCCTGGTATGGTGCTGTAGGATAAGCACTGGAGTGCTAACCTCCAGGAGGGTGGCTCAAACCTACCAGCTGTTCCTTGAAAATATTAACAGGGTTGCTATGAGTCACAACTGACTCAGAGGCACTTAAAAAACAAAAACAAAAATATGTAACCTTGAGCTGTAAACATTTGTAACAAGAGCTGTAGAAAACTGATGTTGCTTTGCTTCAAGTTGTCATCTAGCTTTGTCACAAATGGGTGATTTTTCCCTGACTCTGTGATCATTCATCGCTGCCGATGACCTCAATTCTCTAGATTTTAATATGTCAACTAGATAAAAAGGTTATGTGGATTAGGGAAATAGCTACAGAAATTTGTTACAAACATTATTTTCAAGTGTAAAATAGAACAAAGTATATAAAATCCTAACTTTCTAGGGAGGCAGAATTTGTAGGCTAAATCCTCTGTGGGTGCTAACAGCGGTGGGTCAAAGTTTAAGGAGTAGCCGGATATTTACATAAAGCTCCAATTTCCCAGAAGAATAACTGTACAGCAAACAAACTTGGCAGCCCTACCTGAACCAAGTGATCGAAGTCAGCACTGCCAATTATGGGGGAGTGAAGGGGGGTGGGGGGGCAGGGGGGGCCGGAGTAAACATCATGTTCCTTCTGGTAGGAAACACCAAGAACCAAAGCATCCCTTCCGTGATCTTTCTGCCAAAAAACACATAACCTGAGAGTAACCACAAACAGACATTAGCCCAGTTAAGGAATTGTGTACATTGTAATTGGCTTGTGCTCTTCAGTCAGTCAGTACCATGAAAGCCTTAGCCAGATGAAAGTAGACCAAGGAGCTGTGACCACTGAATTGTCATGCAAGACCTGGGATGGAGCCTTGCTATTATTACGACAAATGGAAGAGTACAGTGATACTATTGTATCAATGTGAAAGTCATGCTTTTGATACTTACACTGTGGGCTGTATAAGAGAATTGTCCTTGATTTTAGGGAGCAAGCACAGTCCAATAATAAAAATAAATAATCAAGCTCCTGGCCACTCAGTTAATTACAACTCATAGTAATTCTATAGGACAGAGTAGAACTGCCCATAAGTTTTTGTTGTGAAGTGAGTGCTAGTTAACTTGGGAGAACATCAGTTTTACACTCATCATTTCATTGCAATGATTACAATCTCTTCCAGCGCATCTTCATTCAACAGTATTTGCTTCTATTCCTTCTGTTGTGTTTTGTTTTGTTTTGTCTGGAGGGTGTACACACAAAAAAAATCAGGAATATATCATTGTTTCAACAACCAAAGTCGTAAATTTTCATCAAAATAAGGAGTAAAGAGAAGGCATGATTCCTCCCAACAAGCACCATTGCATGGACTCCCCAGGGTAGAAGAGGACTGCCTGGCCACCCAGCCCAGGGTTGGTCACACCCTTTTCCCAGGCACAAATGTTGGATGAAGACAGGTAAAAAGTCTTGGACATCTTACCCTAGCTTGTGCCAACACTGAAGGCACATCCCAGCTCCAGAGCTTCCTATAGAAGGAGGAGCCAAACTGCTCCACCAAATTCCATCAGTGGTTATTTTCCATATGCTGGCCTGCACCCCAAGTGCTCCAATCAGATCAGCTGGGAGAGAGAGGTGCAGAAGGCAGTTCTGTAACCAGACTCAGTGTCCAGATGCAATGTACTGAACTCTCTGTGCCTCGGTGTCTATATCTTCAGATAAGGCTAACGATAGTAAACATGCAAAGTTTTGCAAGGAGGAAGGGATTAAATGCAATGATAAAAGGAATATCTAATATTATTTCTCTATGGAAAGTACTGTTATCAAAGATAAACCTTTACTGCAGTATTCCTACATACAGGTAATGTTGGAATCATTTTACAGACATTTTCATAATCCAGCCTCACAACAAACCATAGTGGCAGACATTCTTATTATCATAACATCATAAACCAATGTCTTCTTCCAGGAAATAACTGCACAAGCTTCAGACTTACACTGCTCTTGCCTGCATCACTAGGCTTGGTCAACATTTGCAGAGTTTTCTATTAAACAAATGCCATTATCTCTAAGGATAAACTGAAGCAGGAAAGATTGTGTCTGTGAGGCACTGTAGGGTAAGCACTGAACTGCTACGCACAAGGTCAGTGGTTCAAACCCACCAGTCACTCCTCCAAAACCCTATGTTTTTGTATTTGCAATGTGCCGTCAAGTTGGTTCCAATTCATAGCGACACAATACACAACAGAATCAAACACTGCCCAGGCCTACACCTTCCTCACAATTGTTGTTACACTTAGATTATTGCT
>NW_006408519.1:43274124-43288997 GCF_000296735.1 Chrysochloris asiatica | reverse complement strand
CTTCTGTTCTTTCAGCTTGAAAAATGCAGAGGGTGTTTGTCCCTTTTGGCTTTCTAACTCCAGGCTTTGCACATTTCATTATAAAACTTTATCTTCTTGAACTGCTCTTTGAAATTTTCTGTTCAACTCTTGTACCTCCTCATTTCTTCCATTTGCTTGAGCATCTCTATGCTGGAGAGCAAGTTTCAGAGTCTCTGCTGAGATCCATTTTGGTCTTTTCCTTCTTTCTTGTCTTCTTAATCATCTTTTGCTTTCTTCCTGTATGATGTTCTTGATGTCATCCCACAACTCTTCTGCTCTTCAGTCTTTAGTGTCTAATGCATCAAATCTGTTCTTGAAATGATCTCTAACATCAGGTTGGATGTGTTGAAGGTCATAGTTTAGCTCTCGTGGACTTGTTTTCATTTTCTTCAGCTTCAACTTGCATTTGAGGAGTTGATGGTTTCTGGTCTTGTTTTGCCTAATGATATAGAATTTTCCACTATCTCTTCCCACAGATGTAGTTTTGATTTCTGTGTTTTCCATCTGGTGAGGTTCATGTGTATGATGGTGGTAGTGGTTATGTGCCGTGGAGTCGGTTCCAACTCATAGCAACTTTGTACAGGGTTTCCAAGGCTGTAAAACTTTATGGGAGCAGAAAGCCTCATCTTTCACCTGTGGAACAGCTGGTAGTTTTGAACTGCTGACCTTGCAGTTCGCAGCCCAATTCGTAACCACTATGCTACCAGAGCTCCTTTTAGTCATGTTTTCAGTTGTGTTTAAAAAATTGCAACAAAGAAGTCTTTGGTCTTGTAAAATTCTATCATGCGATCTCCAGCATCATTTCTATCACCAAGGCCATATTTTCCAAATGCTGATCCTTCTTTTTTGTTCCCAATATCGGCCTTCCAATCACCAGTAATGATCAAGACATCTTGATTGCATGTTTGATCAATTTCAGATTGAAGAAGTTGGTAGAATACTTCAAATTCATCATCACTGGCTTTAGTGGTTGGTATGTAAATTTGAATTATAGTGGTATTATCTTGTCTTCCTTACAGGTATATGGATATAATCCTACCACAGACAGCGCTGTACTTCATGATTGATCTTGAAATGTTCTTTTTGATGATGAATGTTATGCCATTTCTCTTCAATTTGTCATTCCCGGGATAGTAACCCATGTGATTATCAGATTAAACATGACCATTACCAGTCCATTTCAGTTCACTAATGCCTAGGACATCAATCTTTATGCATTTCATTTCCATTTTGACAAGTTCCAATTTTCCTAGATTCATACTTCATACAAATTCCATATTCCGATTATCAATGGGTGCTTGCAGCTGTTTCTCCTTGTTTTGAGTTGTGCCCCATCAGCAAATGAAGGTCCTGAAAGCTTCACTCCATTCACATCATCATGGTCAACTCAATTTTGAAAAAGACCAGTCATATTTTGAGTGCCTTCCAACCTGAGGATCTTATCTTCCAGCACTATATCTGACAATACTCTGGGGATAATCCTGTTCCAGTTTTCGATATTTGGTTCTTTCTGACAGTGGCTAAACATTCAGAAGTAGTACACCTCTCCTTCTCCTAGTATGTCTTCATCTGGAAGCTCAGCTGAACCCTGTCTACTGTGGCATGATACCAATGGCATAGCTTCCAGCATTACAGCAACAGCACAACAAACTGACAACGAGTGGTGGCAAATCCCCTATACAGGGTCGCTGTGAGTTGGAACTGACCTGACAATTGTTAGTGAAATTCATAGCAGAAGCATCTCGTACCAAGTTCTCCTTCTGCCACTAATCTCAGCAAAGGGAATAAATTCAGATAGAAATGCATTTCCTTTTGTTGGAAATCATGCCAACTGTACCGCATTTTGAAGGCACACGTGACCACCTTTGGTTTGGTGCTAATTCCTTTTCTTCCCCTCCATGAAACACAGGGAGAGCTACATCTGGTTCTCTTCCAGAAGTCATATTGAAACTGGGTAAGCAGGTCTATACTTACAGATACCTCAGAACAAGACCCATTGTTACTGTTGTAAGTGCCGTAAAATCAGTTCCGACTCATTGTTGTTGTTAGGTTCCATTGAGTCGGTACCAACTCATGGTGACCCTAGGCACAATAGAAAAAAACATTGCCCAGTCCTGGGCCAACCTCACAATCGTTGCCAAGCTTGAACCCAATGATGTTGCCACTTTGCCAACCCATCTTGTTGGGAGTCTACCTCTTTTTCTCTAACCCTCCACCTTACCAAACATGATGTCCCTCTCTAGTGACTTGTCCCTCCTGACAGACCCTATGCATAGTGACCCTATGTACAGCAGATCCTGGGACAACCTCACTATTGTTGCCAAGCTTGAGTCCATCGATGTTGCTACCTGGCCAATCCATCTCACTGGAGGTCTTCCTCTCTTTCTCTGACCCTCCACCCTACCAAACATGATATCCTTCTCTAGCAACTTGTCCCTCCTGACAATATGTCTGAAGTATGAGAGACGAAGTTTGGCCATCCTGGCCTCCAAGGAGCACTCTGGCTGTACTTTTTCCAACACAAATCTGTTTGTTCTTTTGGCAGTCCATGGTACTTTCAATATTCTCCTCCAACACCGTAACTCAAAAGCATCAGTTCCTCTACAGTCTTCCTTATTCACTGTCCAGCTTTCACATGCGTATGAGGTTATTGAAAATACCATGGCTTGGGTCAGGTGCACCTTAGTGCTCAAGCTGACATCTTTGCTCTTCAACACTTTAAAAAGTTCTTGTGCAGCAGATTTGCCTAATGCAATGCATCATTTGATTTCTTGACTGCTGCTTCCATGAGTGTTGATAGTTGATCCAAGAAGAATGAAGTCCTTGACAACTTCAATCTTTTCTCCGTTGCTAAGAATGTTGTTTATTGGTCCAGTGGTGAGAATTTTTGTTTTCTTGACATTGAGATGCAATCCATAACGAAGGCTGTGCTCTTTGATTTTCATCAGTAACTATTTTAAGTCCTCTTCACTTTCAGCAAGCAAGGTTGTATCATCTGCATATCGCAGGTTGTTACTAAGTCTTCCTCCAATCCTGATGCCACATTTTTCTTCCTATAACCCAGCTTCTTGGATTATTTGCTCAGCATACAGGTTGAATAAGTATGGTAAAAGAATACACGCTTGTGGCACACCTTTCTTAATTTTAAACCATTCAGTGTTCCGTGTTCTGTTCGAACCTCTTAGTCCATGTACAGATTCCTCATGAGTACAATTAAGTGTTAACTTATTAACTATTCCACAATTAAGTGGAATACTCATACTTTGCAATGTTGTCCATAGCTTATCATGATTCACACAATCAAAAGCCTTTGCGTAGTCAATAAAGCACAGGTAAACATCCTTCTGGTATTCTCTGCTTTCAGCCAAGATCCATCGGACATGTTGCTTAATGCAATGTTGTTTGATATCTTGACTGCTGCTTCCATGAGTGTTGATGGTTGATCCAAGAAAAATGAAGCCTTTGACAACCTCAATCTTTTCTCCATTTATATGGATGTTGTTTATTGGTCCAGTGGTGAGGATTTTTCCAACTCATAAAGACCCTGTGTAGGGTTTCCAAGCATCAGCTGGTAGGTTTGAACTGCCGACTTTGGGGTTCACAGTCCAGTGCTGATCGTCCAGAACATGAATGAGTAGCAACAACTGAGGAGGCAGAAATCATTTGTCCATATAAATTCGAAAGAACACCGTGGAAGAACTGACGTTTGCCAAGCTTTTGAGTAATAGCTACATGGAGTAAAGCATAGCAAATATGTGGGTTACTAAACTGTTGTTGTTGTGAAGTGCCATCAAGTTGGTTACAACCCATAGCGACCTTGTATAGGGTTTCCAAAGAGCGGCTGGTGAGCTTGAACTGCTGATCTTGCAGTCCAGAGCATTAACCCACAGCGCCACACCATGACTCTGGAATACTAAATATGAAGCTGCTCACCAGAGGAAGGTCCACTGTTAGAATCCACCAGTCGCGTCTCAGGAAAGAGATGTGGCAGTCTGCTTCCGTAAAGATTTACAGCCTTGGAAACCCCATGTGGTCAGCGCTACTCGGTCCTACAGGGTCATTATGAACCAGAACCAACTCCAAGGCACTGGAGTTTTAGAAGTAGGGAGCATTTTGTGTAGGGCCTGTGGACTTGTCATTTCTTATCCAGCCACTAGAGGGAACTATAACACGTGTTGGGCTGGTCTTTAGAAGAAAGTTGGTTTTGTTTGGAAGTTTGGGTGGGTTTTTTTTCTTATCACACCAGGTGTCCAGCAAAGTCTTTAAAGCGTCCCCTTTGTGGGGACTTAGCTAGATCTGAGGGTTTCTAATGGTAGGCTGTATGATAGAATGACAGAATTTCCCCCAAAATCTGACCTCAACACTCTCCCTCCCCCCAATGCTCCCTCCCAGTAAGAAGGTCAGGGACCCCACAAACCAAGCAGCCTTCTCTGTTCTTTGCAGAGACCCCCTTCTTACCAGCCACCCCATCCCTGACAAGCTCTCTAATTTTCCAGGGTCACCTTCTTGAGAGACTCTCTGCTCAGATCTACCTAACTGTTCCACTAAGATTTGCATCCACCACTCCTCTGTCAGCTTGTTGTACTGTGGTGGTTATTGAAAATACCCAAGCCATGGTATTTTCAACAGCATCATATGCATGTGAAAGCTGGAAAGTGAATAAGGAAGACAGTAGAAGAATTGATGCATTTGAGTTATGGTGTTGGAGGAGAATATTAAAAGTACCATGGGCTGCCAAAAGGACAAACAAATCTGTGTTGGAAGAAGTACAGCTAGAATGTTCCTTAGAAGCCAGGATGGCCAGACTTCATCTCTCATACTTCAAACACATTATCAGGAGGAACCAGTTCCTGGAGAAGGACATCTTGCTTGGTAAAGTGGAAGACCCCCAACAAGATAGATTGGCACAGTGGCAGCAGCAATGGGCTCAAATGTAGCAAGGATTGTGAGTTGGCCCAGGACCAGGCAGTATTTCATTCTGTTGTGCATGATGTCACTATGAGTCAGTACCAACTCGATGGCACCAAACAACAACAACAAAAGATTTATATTTTGTATTGTAACCATGTGAAGGAGCTCTGGTAGTATAGTGGTTACAAGTTGGGCTTCTAACTTCAAAGTCTGCAGTTCGAAACTACCAGCAGTTTTGCAGGAGATAAATGAGGCTTATCTGCTCCCATAAAGATTTACAGCCTCAGAAATCCTATACAGGGTTGCTATAAGTAAGCATCGATTCCATGGCACACCACCACCACCACCACTGTAACCATGTGTGTTGTTTTAATTTTCTTAAAAGTGTCCAATAATTTATTTAAATTTTTCTTGTTGAGAATATGCACAGAGAAACTCAACAATTCATCATTTTCGGCATGTATAATTCAGTCACAGTGTTTACGTTTTTGGAATCCTACCACCATTTTCACCTGCCTTTTGACTTGTTCCTCCCAACTAACATCAACTCACAGCCCTCTAAAGTTCCTATACAATTTCTTAATGGCACCATAGGACAAGCACTCGACCTCGGGGTAAGCAGTTCAAACTCACCAGCCTCTCCTTAGAAACTCTATATAGGGTTGCTATGAGTTGGAATCCACTTGACAGCACTTAACAACAATTTCTTACTAGTAAGAAAGTTGGACCAATAAACAACTTCATGATAAATGAAGAAAAGATTGAAGTTATCAAAGGTTTCATTTTATTTGTATCCACAATCAATGCTCATGGAAACAGCAGTGAAAAAAATCAAATTATGTATTGCAAATCTGCTGCAAAAGATCTCTTTAAAGTGTTAAAGAACAAAGATGTCACTTTGAGGATTAAGGTGCACCTGACCCAAGCCATGGTATTTTCAATAGCCTCATATGCATGAGAAAGTTGGACAATGAATAAGGACGATTGAAGTGTGTTGGGGACTGCAATCACTGAGATGCTGAGGCCCTGTGTCATGGATGAAAATCCAACATGAAGGCCCCACTCAGGATTGCTAGCCATGGACCCTGAGGGCCAAGGAAGTGTCCTCCTGAAGTCCCAGGTTCATAGGCTTTTACAAACTCACTGTATAATTTTCTTTGGTCTTATTATTCATTATATGCTTCTAACTCCAGTAATTGTAGCTTCTGAGAAAATGGTTTCTTATGTGCCTCTCTTAATGTCTCCAGTGTGTTGGCAGTGTGTAGGGTCCTGGGAACAAATCTCTCTGAGGAACAAACTCTGGCCACCTGGCAAGCATGTCCAAACTGTTCTTTATCAAATTATTCAGTTATGTTTGATATTAACTTAATACATGAGCCCTGGATACCCATGGACAAATATTAAAACAAAAACCTCTTCTAAAGTTGAGGCCATAAAAATTCCAAAGGCAGGTTTGCTGGGATTCCACAAACAGGCTCTGGAGACAATCTGCCCAAGGAATTCACTCAAAGTAGATTGGCGAATTCTGGAGTATTGTTCAAGGAATAATAGTGACAACCTCCTCAAATTGTCCCCAGGTGTAATCCATTAACCTAGAGGTCCTTCTTCCTCCTGAAAGCCTAAGCCAGGTAGCTGAAACAGCTTGACTCTCTTCAGACATTTTAAATCCTTTTTCACCTTTTCCCAGTAGAGATTAAGTGCTATAGGTATATTAATTAGCCTTGAAAAACCTGGAGTCACTGCCTTAGGATTTGAGCTAAAAAAGTAATTTATAACAATTTGCTTGAATTTTTGGAAAATTAAGAATGTTAGATTATTAAGATAATTTGTGATGTATATTTTAGAATTTGTTCCTGTAAATCATTGTGTCCTGTTTTGAACGATTAATCACATTTCATTTCTGTACCCTGACTTGATAATCACCTTCTTCCTTTGGGTAAAATGCTTTCCTGAAATAAAAGGCGAATGCAGATGGAATCCTGAGTGCATTACTGCCTGCAGGGCCATGATGCCTGCAATCCAGGGTCTGCCTGCCAGTTTTGCATCCACTCTGGTTTCGGGGTGTCTCTTTGTTTGTCTCGTCACGTCTTTGTGTATATTCTTTCTCTATCTCTTTCGCCACAAGATCTCCCTACTTCATGAACCAAACTTCCCTGTCGAGGCTGGTCCCCAACAGAAGTGGAATTGATGCATTTGAGTTATGATTTTATAGAGGAATGTTGAATACACTATGTTGTTGTTAAGTGCCATGGAGTCGGTTCTGACCTATAGCGACCCTGAACAGGGTTTCTGAGGCTGTAAATCCTTACAGGAGCAGAAAGTCTCATCTTTCTCCCACAGAGCAGCTGGTAGTTTTGAACTGCTGACCTTGCTGTTTGCAGCCTGATTCGTAACCACTATGCTACCAGAACTCCTTTGAATACACTATAGACTGCCTGAAAACCAAACAAATCTGTCTTGGAAGAAGTGCCGCCAGATTGCTCCTTAGAAGGACAGTGAGACTATCTCATGTACTTTGGACGACAGGTCAAAAGGATGCAGACCCCAGAGAAGGACACCATGTTTGGCACACTAATTGTTGTTGTTGTTGTTAAGAGCCATTAAGTTGGTTCCAACTCAAATCAACCATATGTAGGGTTTCCAAGGAGCAGCTGGTGAGCTTGACCAGCCAACCTTGCAGTTCAAAATCACTTGGGAGTTCAGTGCATTAACCCGCAGCGCTATACCAGAACCCCTCATACACTAGAGGGTCATTGAAAAAGAGGAAGACCTTCAGTTAGATGGACTGACACAGTGGTTGCAACTATGGCCCCAAACATAACAGTTGTGAGTACAGTTTTGTATATACGGTTGCTATGAGTCAGAATCAACTTAATGGCAACTGACAACAACAATAAAGTTGGTTTTAGTCTCTAATTTGTCTCAGATGTACCCCAAAGTCCAAAGGTCAGAGGACTTGAATTCGCCATGTCCTGTACCCACAGAAGCCAACTTCACATCTCTGTTGGCCAGTGCTTGGCCAATTGCCTCTTCAGACAGGGAATGTGTCTCCAGCCACTTTGTATCATTGGAGCCCCCAAACATCTTGATGGACGAAGAACAAATGAACCACTGGAATCGCTGTTCTGATTCCCTGGCAGAACTCTAACCATATTGCATTTGATGTTTAGACATGCTGGAATGATTCACACCATATCAAAGGGGCCATTGTTTTTCAATTCATTGCTGTCAAGTTGGCTGTGGTTCGAAAAGACCTTATGTAGAGGCCAGTAGCTAACAACCACCTTTGACAAGTCATTTACAAGTCCCCTTGATTTCCAAAACCCAAGACTTCTTCAGAGTGGCTGCGTACGTACGGCAGAAGCTGCTGCTCTGTGGAAAACTGAAATAGCTGCATCTCCTTCCAGGTTATTTCTGTTCCCCCCCACCCCACTTCCTGTGGAACTGCATGGCTCCATCTCAGTCCCAGAGGCACGTAATGTATGTCCCGCTGAACTGCCAATATTGCAGTCGATTTCCAAGGAAAATTGCCTCTATCCATCAAAGCAGCACTCCGAAGTGCATTAGCCAGGAAGACCCAGTGCCAGACTCTCTCGGGGGCCTTCCCAGAGGCAGGTAGAAAGAAAGGCCCCAGATTGTACAAAATAAAATTAGAGAAATGAGAAAACAGTAGGAATACCACCTCTTGCAGGCACTTGACCACCCTGGACCAAACCTGTGCCAGCCCAGATCTCAGAGCTCGGGTACAGGAGTCTTCCAGTCACCTCCGCCCAAGTGGAAATGGGTTGGGAGGACAGAGTGTGAGTTTGAAAGGCTGTTGACCATCACTGCTTGAGAGCCAGCCAAGTGGCCTGGGGTCCACGCACAAGGCCAGGGACTGAGGCTGCTGCAGAGAAGACCCCCAGGTCATTCCTCTCCCTTCTCTCACCCATCCATTTCAGATCTGCAAGAAGGGGTTCTCATTTCTGAGGAGAATCACTAAGCAAACATATCCCACAGAATCCACTCAGGAATTTGCACTGGAATGGCAGGTACTCAGTTGGAAGTGAGTGTCTGCTCATCAGACCCAATTCCTTGTTCTGTCCCTAACAGGATACTCTGACATCGGGTGAGAGGTTAGCACATCCGGCACTGAGTTAATGACTTTACAACATGCTTCTTCTCATTGAACCTCACAGTCAGCCAGAAGCTCTAATCTTTCCGACAGTCTAAACTGAAGTTCCTGACAATTGGCTTCTAAAATATCACCTATGGAGAATGATGCTGCTCTGACACACAGGATCACCAAGAGTTAGAATCAACGCCATAGCAATTGGCAGGGGTTTCGTTTCTCAAACTGAGGCTTAGAGAGACTGAGAAAAATGGTCAACATCCACCTTTACAGGGTGGTGAGAGAGGATGTGAACCCAGGCCCTCCTGAACCTTACCACTCCATGCTCTGGGGCTCCTCTCTGAGCTTATGTTTCCTTGTCTGTACAATGGAAAGAATTCAGTCACCAAATTTTCTGTAAGGATACTACAGATAGCATACACAAAGCATCTAGGAGCTGACACAGTTTTCATACCATTGTTGTTGTTAAGTGCCATGGAGTTGGTTTCAACTCATAACAACACTATATAGGGTTTCTTAGGAGTGGTCTGTAGATTTGAACCACAAGCCTTGTTGTTAGTAGTCCAGTGCTTACCTTACAGCGCCACAACAGGACTCTTTTCACACCATATGACTTTAAGAAGGGATTTATCTTTCCTTCTCATGCTAGAGTACTCAGTTACAACATAGTACAGGTAGTTCTCGTTATGGCCCCCAAAAATTAAGTATCAAAATCTTGGTCCCTAAATCTGTAAGCTAAAGATTGGTGTTTCGAGCCCACCAAGCAGCACTGAGAAAGAAAGGTTTGGTGATCTGTAAAAATTACAGCCTGGAAAACCGTATAGAGTCGTTCTACTCCATAGCATGCAAGGTTGCCTTCATTCAGAATCTTCTCTAGGGCAGAGGGTGCCTGTAAGTAGGGTCCTGTTGAGAAATAGGATTATTTGTGTTATGTTAATTAGGTCATATCTGAGTGGGGTGGGTTTAAAATCGAGTCATGTCTGAGTGGCAAAAAGAGCAGAGTGGGGTGGAGCACACTGACAGGATGCTTCCAGCAACTAACTTGCTGAACCATGAAGAATACCATGCATAGAGTGAGACCTCAGAACCCCAGGCAGGAGTTAAGGTTTTGAAGAGTCTGGTGAGTCCAGAAGCAGGGGAAGGGAGGAGGGAAGATGGTGCCAAAGCTTTACCCCTAACATCCTGGGGACGCTGGACAACACCCCAAACAGGGAACACAGCAAGCTGATCAATTGCACCCAACACGCATGTATAGAATACTCCTCCCAAGACCAGAACAATATGCATTATTCTCCAGTACACCTGGACACATTCCAGAAAGAAAAGAAAAAAAAAGGCTAGGACACAAAGAAGTCTCAACCAGCTTTAAAGGATTGAAATCATACAAAAAGCATCTTCTCTGACCATAATGATGTGAAGCTAGACATCAACAACAGAAGAAATAAGGGGAAAATAAATAAATGCATGGAAATTAAATAAATTATATAGTAACAAAAATCATTGGGTCATAGAAGAAATCAAAAGTAAAAATTCTAAATTCCTAGAATCACATAAAATTGAAGACTCAATACATCAAAACCTCCAACACAGAGGAAAAGGAACCTTCAGAGGGAATTACATAACAAAAATTGTCTATATTTTAAAAAGAAGAAAGATCCAAAATCATTAACTTAAACTGGCACCTTGAACAAACAGAGAAGGAAGAGCAAAAAGGCCAAAAGCTTGCCAGAAAAAGAAAGAATAAATATTAGGGAAAATTTTAACAAAACAGAGAAAAGTGAAAGAATAGAATCAATGAAAAGAAATTTGTTTGTTTATATATATATTAAGATCAATAAGCTAGGTAAACCACTGGCTAGGTTGACCAAAAAAAAAAAAAGAGAGAGAAATAACCAAATTAAGATGAAATTGGTAACAATACAACCAAGCCAACAGCAATAAAATGAGATCACAATGGATTAATAAGAAAAAATGTACTTACAAAAAAACTGAAAACCTAAATGAACTGGGCAAGTTCCTAGAAACTCACTGCCAGCCCAAATTAACAGAGACAGAGGTAGGAATTCGGAACAGACCCGTTACTAAAGACAAGATGGAAGATGCCATCAAAAACTACCAACAAAAAAATCAAGTCCAAGACTATATATCTGCACTGGTGAATTCGATCAAATATAAAGGAACATTGACCTAATCCTTCTCAAGTGTTCAAAAGCATAGATGAGAATGGAACACTACTGAATTCTTTCTATGAAGCCCACCTACACATCCCTGATACCTAAGCCAGGCAAAAACACCACACAAAAAAAGAGGATTACAAAGTGCTATCTATCCCTTATAAACACTGATGCAAAGTTTTTCAACAAAATTCTAGCCAACAAACGTCAGCAAACTATCAAATAAATTATACACCCTGGTCAGTGGTATTCATATCAGAATTTATAAGGGTGGTTCAACATTAGAAAACCAACCACATAAAGGCAACAAAGGAAAAGAACCATCATGACCTTATCAGTTGATGCAGAAACCAAACTACAAACCAAACTCACTGCCATTGTATTAATTCCAATTCATAACAACCCTTTGTAGAGTTTTCAAAAAGCATACAGCTTCATCATTTGTCCACAGAGCAAAAGTAATAGCAGTCCATTAGTAGCCCAATGCTTAACCCACTGCACCACCCGGGCTCCTTATAAACAGGCCTCTACGGTGAATAATAACACCAGGGTCTAATTAAAATTTAAAAATAAAATACACAAAAGACAAACAGCCCAATTACAAAATGGAAAAAGCATATGAACAGAGTCTTCAACAAAGAGGACATCCAAGCAGCCCACAAACATATGAAAAGATGCTCACGATCATTACTAACAATAACTATAGTGATATACCATCTTATCCCAGATCAAAGGACACTGATTTAAACATTTTAAAGATAACAATAACAGTAAAAATGAGGCAATTGAAACCCTTATTCATTGCTGGTAAGACTGAACCACTGTGGAATTAAGTAGGGCATTGGGATGGTTAATATATGTCAACCTGGTGAGGCTATCATTCTCCCTGGTTTGGCAGACAATGAACTGATTGCTCTTCCATAATGCAATATGATCACATCCATGATGATATGAGCTGCTCATAAGTTGATCTCTTGGGGAGAAACAGCTTTCAGCATATAAATGTTTTTGTTGTTAGGTGCCATCGAGTCAGAACCAACTCATAGCGACCCTATTCACAATAGAACGAACACTGCCTGGTCCTGTGCCAACCTGACAACTGTTGTTACATTTGAGCCCATTGATCCTGCCACTTTGCCAATCCATCTCGTTGAGGGTCTTCCACTTTTTCTCTGACCCTCCGCCTTACCAAACATGATATCCTTCTCCAGAGACTGATCCCTCCTGACAATATGTCTGAAGTATGAGAGATGATAAATAGATGTCTTAAAAATGCTCCCATTCCCTATGGATCCTGCATCTTACTCATCATCTGACCTCCAGTTTGTGGGACACGAACGAGGAGCTGCCATCCGACCTTCTAATTTGCTGTTTGTTGGACCAGCATGATGCCTGACCCACATCAGCCTCTACAAACTGTGTGAGCCATTTCCTTGAATAAAATCTATATATATTTACAAAGTCCTAGTGTAGCACTGTAGGATAAGCACTGGACTGCTAACCACAAGGTTAGCAGTTCAATCCCACCAGCTGTCCCTTGGAACTCCTATACAATGTTGTTGTTGCTATTAAGTACCAAGGAGTCGGTTCCAACTCATAGTGACCCTGCACAGGGTTTCCGAGGCTGTAAATCTTTACTGGAGTAGAAAGCCTCATCTTTCTCCCACGGAACCATTGACCTTGAGGTTGAGTTTCAAACTGCTGACCTTGAGGTTGGCAGCCCAACTCGTAACCACCATCACTATACTTTCCAAGAAATCTGAGGGTGGTCCAGAGCTAAGCTACAATGTTGCTCTGAGTCAAAACTGACTCAACAGCCTTAGTAACAACAGCAACAACAGATACATTTACACATACCAACATTCATCTGTTAGTTTGTTATACTGTGGTAGATTTTTGCTACGATGCTGGAAGCTATGATACAGGAATTTTTAACACAGCAGAGTCAACCATAATAGACAGATTTAAGCAGAGCTTCCAGACTAAGACTGAGTAGGAAGAGGAAGGGACAGACCACATCTGAATGGTTAGACACTGAAAACCTTATGGATAACAGTGGAGCATTGTAACACAGAGAGACAGAAATGAGCCCTTCAGACACTCAAAATACAACTGAGGAAGAGTTGCCTTCTCAAAGTACAGTAGACCTTAATGACAAAGATGGAGTTAAGCATTTAAGGTTTTAGGATCTTCATGTGCTAATGGGGCACAACTCAAAATGAAAAGAAACAGCTGCAAACATCCATTAATTGTAACATGGAACGTAATAAGTATGAATCCAGGAAATTTGGAAGTAGTCAAAACTTAAATGCAACTAATAAAGATTGATGTCTAATGCATTGTTGTTACCGTTGTTAGGTGCCATTGAGTCAGTACTGACTCATAGTGACCTAATGCACACCACTATGGAACACTGCCCGGTCCTGGGAAAACCTCATAATTGTTGCCACGCTTGAACCCACTGATGCTGCCACTTTGCCAGTTCATCTCGCTGAGGGTTTTACCTCCTTTTCTCTGATTCTCCATTCTACCAAAGATGATATCCTTCTCCAGTGACTGGTCACTCCTGAAAATATGTCCGAAGTATGAGAGACGAAGTTTGGCCATCCTGGTCTCCAAGGAGCATTCTAGCTGCACTTCTTCCAACACACATCTGTTTGTTCTTTTGGCAGCCCATGACACTTTCAATATTCTCCTCCAACACCATAACTCAGAAGCATCAATTCTTCTATGATCTTCCTTATTCACTGTCCAGCTTTCACATGCATATGAGGTTATTGAAAATACCATGACTTGGGTCAGGTGCACCTTAGTCCTCAAGTTGACATCTTTGTTCTTCAACACTTTAAAAAGGTCTTTTGCAGCAGACTTGCCTAATGCAATGTGTCGTTTGATTTCTTGACTGCTGCTTCCATGAGTGTTGATGGTAGATCTAAGAAGAATGAAGGGCTTGACAACTTCAGTCTTTTATCTGTTGATAAGAATGTTGTTGATTGGTCCAGTGGTGAGGATTTTTGTTTTCTTTACATTGAGATGCAATCCATACCGAAGACTGTGGTTTTGATCTTCATCGCTAAGTATTTTAAGTCCTCTTCACTTTCAGCAAGCAAGGTTGTATCATCTGTATATCACAGGTTGTTAATGAGTCTTCCTCCAATCCTGATGTCACATTTTTTTTTTCATAGAACCCAGTTTCTCAGATTATTTTCATACAGGTTGAATAAATGTGGTGAAAGTATACAATCCTGCTGCACACCTTTCTTAATTTTAAACCATTCAGTGTTCCCATGTTCTGTTCAAACAACTGCCTCTTGGTTCATTTACAGACTCTTCATGAGCACAATTAGTTGTTCCGGAATACTCATACTTCATAATGTTGTTCATAGCTTGTCATGATCCACACAATTGAAATCCTTTGCATAGTCAATAAAGCACAGGTAAACATCTTTCTGGTATTCTCTGCTTTCAGCCAAGATCCATCAGATGTTAGCAATGATATCCCTCATTCCGTGCCTTCTTCTGAATTTGGCTTGAACCTCTGAATCTCGCTTGAACTCTGGAAGTTCTCTGTTAATGTATGCTTGCAGCTGTTTCTGTATTATATTTAGTAAAACTATACTCGTATGCGATATCAAAGATATTGTCTGATGATTTCC
>NW_006408519.1:43260938-43272189 GCF_000296735.1 Chrysochloris asiatica | reverse complement strand
CAGGGTTTCTGATGCTGTAAATCTTCATGGGAGCAGAAAGCCTCATCTTTCTCACACAGAACTTCTGGTAGTTTTGAACCGCTGACTGTGAGGTTGGCAGCCCAACTCGTAACCACTATACTACCAGAGCTACCACACCGGAACAACACATTGAACAGGAATGGCATCACATTCATTGTCAAAAAGAACATTTCAAGATCTATCTTGAAGTACAATGCTGTCTGTGATAGGATAGTATAGATATGCTATATGGGAAGACCCAGGTGTGGAGCTGTAGGATAAGCACTGAACTGCAAATCACAAGGGTGGTGGTTCAAACCCACCAGCAGTTCCTTGGAAACTCTATACAGGGTAACTATGAATCAGACCCAACTTCTAGACACTTAATAACAACAACAACAAGGAAGACCAGTTAATAGCACTATTATTCAAATTTGCATACCAACCACTAAAGTCAAAGATGATGAAATTGAAGATCCTATCACATTCTTCAGTCTGAAAATGACCAATCAAGATGCATTGATAGTTACTGTCAAGATGCATTGATAGTTATTGGTGATTGGAATGCAATCAAGATGCATTGATAGTTATTGGTGATTGGAATGCAAAAGTTGGAAACTAGAAAGGATCAGTAGTTGGAAAACATGACCTTGATGATAGAATTTCTAGCACTCATGATAGAATTTTGTAAGACCGATGACTTATTCATTGAGAATACCTTTTTTAAACAACATAAAAGGTGATTATATTCATGGATCTCACCAGATGGAATACACAGGAATCAAATGACACACATGACTACATCTGTGGGAAGGGACAGTGTAGAAGTTCAATATCATAAGCCAAAATAACGGAAGGGGCAGAAAGAGGAACAGACCATCAATTGCTCATATGCAAGTTCAGGCTGATGCTGAAGAAAATTAAAACAAGTACACAAGAACCAAAATGTGACTGAATATACCTCACCTGAATTTAGAGGCCATCTCAAGTACAGATTTGATGCATTTGACACTAATGATCTTGTAGGATGATGAGTTGTAGGATAACATCAAGAGCACCTACAGGAAGAAATCAAAAGGTCATTAAAAAGTCAGGAAAGAAAGAAAAATTAAAATGGATGTCAGAAGAGACTCTTAAATTTGCTTTTGAGCCTAGAGAAATTAAAGTTGTTGTTGTTTGGTGCCATCAAGTTGGTTCCAACTCATAGTGACCCTACGCAAAACAAAACAAAACGAAACAGTGCCCAGGCCTGTGGCATCCTCACAAGCATTGTTATACTTGTACCCATTGTTGCTGCCATTGGGCCAATTGTTCTCCTTGGGTGTCGTCTTCTTTTTTTCTGACCCTCCGTTTTACCAAGCATGATGTTCTTCACCAGTAATTGGTCCTTCCTGTTAATGTGTCTGAAGTCTCCCTTTCTGGCTTCTAAGGAGCATTATGGTTGTACTTCTTCCAACACAGATTTCCATAGTACTTTTCATATTCTTCTCTGACACCATAACTCCAATGCATCAATTCTTCTATGGTCTTCCTTATTCATTGTCCAACTTTCACTTGCATATGACACTACTGGGTTTAGGTCAGATGCACCTTAGTCCTCAGACTGACATCTTTGTTCTTGAACACTTTAAAGAGGTCTTGTGCAGCAGATTTGCCTAATGCAATACATCATTTGATTTCTTGACTGCTGCTTCCATGACTGTTGGTAGTGGATCCAAGCAAAAAAACAGTCTTTCACAATTTCAATTTTTCTCCATTTATCATGATGTTATTTATTGGTCCAGTAGTGAGGATTTTTGTTTTCTTTACATTCAGGTGCAACTTATACTGAAAACTCTATGGTCTTTGATCTTCATCAGTATTTTAAGTCCTCTTCGTTTTCAGCAAACAAAGTTGTATATTGTACATATCACAGGTTGTCAATGAGTCTTCCTCCAATCCTGATATCACATTCTTCTTCATATAATGTAACTTCTCAGATTATTTGCCGAGCATACAGATTGAGTAAGTATGGTGAAAGAATGCAACCCTGGCGCACATGTTTCCTGATGTTAAAACATTCAGTGTCCCCTTGTCCTGTTCAAACGACTGCCTCTTTGTTTAGGTACAGGTTCCTCATGAGCATAATTAAGTGTTCTGAAATACCCATTCTTCACAATGTTGCCAATAACTTATCATGATCCACTCAGTCAAAAGTCTTTGCATAGTCAATAAAACACAAGCAAACATCTTTCTGGTATTCTCTGCTTTCAGCCAAGAACCATCTGATGTTAGCAATGATATCGCTTGGTCCATGTCCTCATTTGAATCCAACTTGAATCTCTGGCAGTTTCCTGCCAATGTACTACTGCAGCAATTTTGTAATTACCTTTAGCAAAAATTTACTTGCATGCAATATTAATAATATTGTCTGATGAATTCTGCATTCCATTGGGTCTCCTCTCTTTGGAATGGGCACATATATGAATCTTTTATAATCAGTTGGCCAGATAGCTGTCTTCCAAATTTCTTGGCATAGATGAGTGAGTGCCTCTAGTACTGCATCAGTTTGTTGAAAGGTTTGAATCTGTATTGAATCAAATTATTATATAATCCAGCTTCTCAGATTATTTTCTCAGCATACAGATTGAATAAATACAATGAAAAAGATACAACATCGGTGCTCACCTTTCCTGATTTTAAACCATTGTTCTGCTCCCTTGTTCTCTTCAAATGACTGCCTCTTTGAAATTTTCTTCCACTCACTTTAGTTTCTCTACTTTAGAAACTAAAGTGAATGGAAGAAATGATGAGGTTAAAGAGCTGAACAGAAAATTCCAAATGGCAGTTCGTGAGGACAAAATCAAGTATTAAAATGAAATGTGCAAAACTTGGAGTTAGAAAACCAAATGTTTTCTCAAGCTGAAAGAAGTGAAGAGAAAATTCATACCTCAACTTGCATTGTCTAAGGACTCCATGGGGAAAATACTAAATGATGTAGAAAGCATCAAAAGAAGATAGAAGGAATACAGAGTCATTGTACCAAAGAAAGGGTGATATTCAACCATTTCAAGAGGTAGCACATGATCAAGAGCCAATGGTACTGAAGAAAGTTCAAATAACAAGGCTTTGGTAATTGATGGAATTCAAGCCCATTCCAAAGAGAGGTGACCCAATGGAATGCAGAAATAATCAGACTAATATTGCATGCAAGTAAATTTTTCCTAAAAAATAATTTTTAGATGACAGCAACTATTCATTGACAGAGAACATCCAGAGGTTGAAGCTGGATTCAGACAGGGATGTGGAATGAGGGACACCATTACTGATGTCAGATGGATCTTGGCTGGAAGCAGAGATGACCGCAAGATGTTTACCTGTGCTTTATTGACTACACAAAGACTTTCTATTGTGTGGATCATGACAAGCTATGGAAATGAATATTCTGGAACACATAATTGTGCTTGGGGGAATCTGTACATAAACCAAATGGCAGTTATTCGAACAGAACAAGGGAACACTGGATGGTTTAAAATTATGAAAGGTGTACAAGAATCTGTAGTATATGAAGAAGACATGGCACCAGGATTAGAGAAAGACTCATTAACAACCTGTGCTATGTAGATGATACAACCTTGCTTGCTGAAAGAGAGGAGGACTTAAAATACTTACTGATGAATATCAAAGAGCACAGCATCTCATTATAAAGAAAACAAAAATCCTCGCCACTGGACCAATAAACAACATTCTTATCAATGGAGAAAAGATTGAAGTTGTCAAGGACTTCATTCTTCTTGGATCAACTATCAACACTCATGGAAGCAGCAGTCAAGAAATCAGATGACATATTGCATCAGGCAAATCTGCTGCACAAGACCTTTTTAAAGTGTTGAAGAGCAAAGATGTCAGCTTGAAGACTAAGGTGCGCCTGACCCAAGCCATGGTATTTTCAATATCCTCATATGCATGCAAAGTTGGTCAGTGACTAAGGGAGACCATAGACTAATTGAGGCATTTGAGCTATGGTGTTTGAGGAGAATCCTAAAAGTACTGTGTACTGCCAAAAGAACAAACAAAAGTGTTTGGAAGAAGTACAGCCAAAATGATCCTTGGAAGCCAGAATAGTCAGACTTCGTCTCTCATACTTCAGACATATTATCAAAAGGGACCAGTCTCTAGATAAGAACATCATGCTTGTTAAAGTAGAGAGTCATCGAAAAAGAGGAAGACCCCCAATGAGATGGATTGGCACAGTGACAGCAGCAATGGGCTCAAGAGTAGCAAAGATTGTGAAGTTGGCACAGAACTGTTCAGTGTTTTGTTCAGTTATGCATAAGGTTGCACCTTCTCCACAGCACCTACCAACAACAACGATGACATGTGTTTGATGTAGAAAGGAAAGAAGTCCCTGGGTGCTGCAAAGAGTTAATATGCTTGGATACTAATTGAAAGGTTGAAGATTTGCGTCCACCCAGAGATCTCGAAAGAAAGCCCTGGTGAGCTACTTCCAAAATATCAGCCCTTGAAAACCCTCAACCCTTCTCCGATATACCCAGGATCAATATGAGTCAGAGTCGATTTGATGGCAACTAGGTGAACTTATTTCCAAGTTGTTACGTGGCATCTAACCCTATCCCCCTAGTAGTCACAGCATTAATGACTCAATCTGGTGGGTACTTATGAGGGTCCTCATTGTAAGAAGCATAGTGATACATACACTGGAGGAAGAGTCAGACATGAGCTCAGTCCTCAAAGTGTTCACCCTGCAGTGAGCCAGAGAGAGCCTGGGCCATGCTGATGCTGCAAGAGTTCCCACCCCAAGACCTTCATCAGAGGGAGAGGCGTATCTATAAAGCAGGGACCACAGGAAGGAGGCTCACACACTATGATGTGGCCATTGCAACACTGATTGAATTGTTTGAACCATGCCCTATTTTTATCATGCCCAGATTTTGATTGTAAGCAATTTCCCCTTAAATGTTAGTACTTACCAAAGGAAAGAACAAATGTTTTGTTCTTATGATCACACAATAGGTATGAAACCACATGCTATGGTTTTTTGTTTTTTGGGTGTTAAGTTTGTTTTTTTTGTTTTGTTTTGTTTTTGTGGTTGCCAAGATTCTTAATTAAGTCCTGTATGTTCTGCATAATAATGAGCATCTATTGTGTTTTTTTAGGATCACTAAGTAGGTGTTATGTTTGATCAGGTACCAATAGCAGCTAACATTTACTGGGTGTTTATTTCTTCCAGGCACTGTGCCCAGCATTGTCTGGGCACCCATCACTCAATCCTCACGGTGATGTTTTGGGGCAGGTTGTTATTGTTGTTAAGCGCCATTGAGTCAGTTCTGACTCATAGTGACTCTGTGTAGAGCTTCCAATAGATGAGACAATGATCCTAATCTTGATACCGTCATCAGCCCAAGTCCTCCCATGGGGCTGTTGTAAGACTTGAATTATATATAGATTTACAAAAAGCCTAACGTGGTGCATGGCAAAGAGGGCATATGCAATAAACAATCGTCCTGCATCCATTCCCCGATGCCACAGCAATGCTATCTAACCAACCACCTAAACTTAGCAGCTGAAAATAACCACCAGGGATTGTTGCTCACAAACCCACCGGCCTGATGTGTACTTCTTCTCGTCTTGACTGGGCTCACCTTGATCCACAGTCAGCTGCACGTTGGAACAGCACACAGTAACTCTGATGATCACGACTGGGCTTTTCAGCCAACTTCGGAGTTGGACTGGCTCTAGCTGATCTAAGCTTTGGCTAGGATGACCCAATTCTTCCTGCACGTTCTCTCAAATCCCTCCAATAGTTTAGCCTGGGCATGGTCTCAGGACAATACCAGGAACTCAGCAGAAACATGCAAGCATGTTCCCCAGCTTCTTCTGGCATGAGGATTGCTATGAGCCTGTGTACCGCCAAGTCGCCATTGTGTCAATTCCAACTCATGGCTACCGCATGTGCATCCGAGTAGAACTGTGCTCCATAGAGTTTCCAATGGTTGGTGTTTTGGAAGTAGGTTGCTAGACCTTTCATCGGAAATGCCTCTGAGTGGACATGAACCTCCAATCTTTCAGCGTTTAATCATTTGCACCACCCAGGGTCCCTCAAGACAAGTGTGGCAGGCAGAATTCTAAGATGATCCCTGACTCTCAATGAGTTGTGCTCTTGTACAATCCTTCCTCTTGAGCAGATCAAACCTTGAGTTGCTTCTGGTCAACAGAATAAGACACAGGCTATAGGTAGTCATCCCCATGGTTGCAGTATGTTATAGAAGACTCAGTTCAAGGTGTTTTAGCCATGGTATTTTCAATCACTTCATATACATGTGAAAGTTGGACCACGAATAAGGAAGACCAGAGAAGAATCAGTGTGTTTGCATTATGGTGTTGGAGAACAGTAATGAAAGAACTATGACTGTCAGAAGAACGAACAACTGTGTCTTGGATGAACTGCAACCAGAACTCTCCTTAGCAGCCAGGACAGCAAGATTTTGTCTCACATACTTTGGAAATGTTAGACGGAACTAATCCCTTAAGAAGGACATCATGCTTAGAAAAGTGGAGGGTCAGTTTTAAAAAAAGGAAGATTGCCAAGAAGATGGATTGACCCAATGGTAGCAGCAATGAGCTCAAACATAACAATTGTGAGAATGGCACAGAACCGGGCCATGTTTCATTCTGTTGTGCATGAGGTCACTATGAGTCAGAGCCAACTCAACACCACCTAACAACATAGACGACTCTGTCTTAGCAGGCTGGTGTGAAAGAGACCCCTGCTGGCCTGGAGAGAGGGTCTGCAATAGAACCTCACGGCAAGCACTGTGAGTGTCCTCCAGGAACTGAGTGGCTCCAATCAACAACAACTGTATGGGATCAGAAAGCCTCATCATTCTCCCATGGAGTAGCTGGTAGATTTGAACTGCTGGCCTTGGGATTAGCAACCCAGCTCATAATCCACTACATTACCAGGACTCCTTTCTCAGTCCAATAGCTGCACAGAACCAAGTTCTTTCAACAACCCAATGAGCATGGGAGAGAGAGAGATCCAGAAAGGAACACTGACTGGGGGTCCATTGACTGTGGCCTTGTGAGATACAGACCCTGCAACCACTGGAGTTGGGAAAGAGTAAACTTAAATGGTTTTGAGCTGCTAGGTTTGTGGTCATTAGCTAAGTAGCAGAGAAAACATATACACCAATTTATGGGACCAGTTCCAGAGGCAGTGTGGGAGAGCGATTCCAAAGGATGGGATATAGACATTATGACCAATGGAAGCCATGCCTATACGGTGAACGGTAAGAGCCCATATGAGATCAAAAGGGCAGCACTTGCCCATGAAGAAAGCGCAGAAGTCAGGAAGGGAGAGGGAAGAAGGACAAATGGAAACAGTGGACATGCAAAGGAATTGGGACGAGTTCTGTTACATTGTGGAGATTACAATGAAAGTTGCCAAGCAAAATGGGTGTGAATTATTGATGGAAAACCAATCTGCTCTGTAAACTTGCACCCAAATCATACATACAGCATTGCACATTGTACAGTATTTAATATATACATATATATGTGTGTGTGTGTGTGTGTATAGATATATATTAGAGCCATGAATATACTCAATCTATCACAGTCCCTGGGTCAGAGGGAGTGGGGGCCCTTGACAACACTGCTTTATCAAAGTCACCTTGACCACCATGTTGAGAGGCTCTACAAACCTGGACCAGCCTCGTTTATCTTCCAGAGCTCTATATACATAGATAAGGAGTACTGGTGGCACTGTGGATTAGGCATTGAGATGTTAACCACAAGGTCTGCAGTTCAAACCAGCCAGTCACTCCACAAGAGAAAATGGGGCTGTGTGCTCATGTACAGATTGGCGGTCTTCGAAACACTATACAGGGTCGCTCACTATGAGTTGAACGGACTCAACGACAGTGGATTTGGCTTGATTTTGATAAGCATATATGGAATCTTTGGGTGGCCCACACAGTTAAGCACTTGATTAGTAACTAAAACGCTGTAAGTTCAAAGCTACTCAGAGACATATGGGAAGATCAGCCAGGAATTCTGCTTCTGAAAGGTCACAGTCTTCAAAGTCCTCTGCAACCATTCTACTTTGCAGGCATGGGGTTGTCCTGACTCAGAATCCACTCAACGGCAACTAACAACAACAACAACTTCACACACCTATATAGTATGAACCTGTCTAGACTAGCAACTGAAGATTCAAAAAAAAAAAAGCATGAGATTAGAAAGAGATTCAGTGGCCTAGCTAACAGCCAGAATTCTGGGGCCAGATATCAGGGGGTCACATCCCTACACCAATATTTATCAGCTGTGTGACCCTGGACAAGTTACTTAACCACCCTGTGCCTTAATCTCACCTATGAAAAAGAGCTAATGGTATCCACTCTAAGGGCTCTTGTGAAATTTGTTATTGTTACTGTTGTTGTTGCTGTTGTGAAGTGCTATCGAATCAGTTCCAACCCATAGCGACCCTGTACAGAGTTTCTGAAGAGCAGCTGGTGAGCTTGAACTGCCAACCTTGCAGTTCCAACGACTTTGCAGTCTGGCGTATTAACCCACAGCGCCATACCAGGACTCCATTGTTACTGTTGTTGTTGTTGTTGTTAAGTGCCATCGAGCCAACTCTGACCCACAGAGACCCTGTATAGGGTTTTCAAGGAGCAGCTTACTGTTGTTGTTGTTAAGTGCTGTTGAGTCAATTCTGACCCATAGCAACCCTGTATATGGTTTCCGAGGAGCAGCTGGTGAGCTTGAACCACCAACCTTGCAGTTCAAATGGCTTTACAGTCTGGCGCATTAACCCATAGCACCACAATAGATTCCGACTCATAGCCACCCTATGCACAACAGAATGAAGCTGTGCCGATCCCTATTTCATTCTCACAATTGTTACTATGTGTAAGCCCACTGTTGCTGCCACTGCATCAATCCATCCCTTTGGGGGTCTTCGCTGGCCCTCCACTTTACCAAGCATGATGTCCTTCTCCAGGGACGAAGTCTTGCCATCCTGGCTTCCTGGCTTCTTAGGAGCATTCTGGTTATACTTGTGAAATGATGTACATGAAGCCACATGGAGCACAGAGAACAGTAGCAGATACTCTGTGAACACCATCCAGTCCTAGGGGTCTCCCATGATTATTTTCTTTGTTTCCAAACAGCCCATGTAAAGATTACATTCACACCAACAGAATATTTAAGGAAGGAGAAACCCATCACTGATACTATGGATAAAACACAAATTTCCCTTGTGTGCTTCAAAACTCTTATAAATACGAGACAGATAGAAAAAATACACAATGAAACAACTTGCTCTAAAACATATAGCCAATAAAATGTTATACAGAGAAGAATAAAAAGCAAACAAGAAAAGACATCATTTTCACAGTAATTTTCTTTCAGGACTGCAAGCCTCACAGAAAATATCCGATTTGATTGAACTTTCTTCTTTCTCTTGGAATATGACACGGAAACTTACTAACAAATTCGGGTTCTTGCCATTTTGCTTCTGAGAAACATATTCTTTAACATGCCAGGGTTGTGATGTTTGCCTCAGAGTGCATCGTGGCCTCCACTTAGAATCATGCTAGGGCCTGAACTGCAGTCAGACTTTGGGAAAGGGTCAGCCTCGGAGGTGAGAGGCTGGAGTTGAATTCTGGCTGCACCACTGGCTACTTGACAGACTTGGGAGATGAAGTCTGCAAAAGCTGTCTAACCCTCAGTTCACCTGATAATGTTAACAAGTCCTCCTCTGCAGATGGGGAGGAAAGTCGGCAGAGGAGCTTCTATTAATGTGCCCAGGAGGGACAGTCCTTGGAGAAGGACATCATGCATGGAAAAGCAGAGGGTCATGGAAAAAGAAGACTCCAATGAGATGGATTGACACAGTGGACTCACCTATAACAAGAGTGAGGACAGTGCACAGCCAACCCGTGGTGGTTTGCTCTGCTGTGTACTGAGTTGCTATTGGAGTTGCTATGGGTCAGAAACTAACAACATCAGCATTTGAAAGAAAGTAGTGTGTCATCCAGAGATCCATCACCATTAGGAAGCCCACCAGTTACTGTAACAGAGAGAAGATGACATAAAGAATTTCTGCCACAGGGCTGATGGTAGCACAACACGGTGGATGGAACTAATGACACAGAATTATATGGTTTTAAATGGTTAAAATGGCAAATTCTTTGTTTAACAAAAATTCTCACACCAGGGATCGGCAAACTACAGCTTACCAAATATAAATATGTGTGTGTAGCACTAGTAGCTTAGTGGTTACATGTTGTGCTGCTAACCGCAAAAGTCAGCAGTTCAAGTCCACCAGGAACTTCATGAGAGAAAGATGAAGCTTTCTGTTCCCGTGAAGTTTTACAGCCTTGGAAACCCTATACAGGGTTGCTATGAGTCAGAATCAAGTTGTCACACCACCACCACCATATGTATACATTTGTATGTGTGTATTGTTGTTGTTGTTCAGTGCCATCCAGTCAATTCTAACTCATAGGCATCCTATATAGGGCTTCCAAGGAGCAGCTGGTGAGTTTGAACTGTGACCTTGTGGTTCAAACCAACTTATGGTCCCATGCTCCTCCTACAGCGCCACACCAGGGCTCCATATAAAACATACATACACTATATTACATATATTACAAAAAGCTTGCAATATATATTATATATATATTTGTTCTCTTGTTGTTGTTAAGTGCCATCGAGTCGGTTCCGACCCATAGCGACCCTGAATAGGGTTTCCAAGGCTGTAAATCTTTATGGGAACCTCATCTTTCTCCCGTGGAACTGCTGGTAGTTTCGAACTGCTGACCTTGTGGTTCACAGCCTGATTCATAACCACTACGCTACCAGAGCTCCTTAAGTGCTGTCAAGTCAGTTCCAGCCCATAGCAACCCAGTATAGGGTTTCCAAGGAACAGCTGATGAGTTTGAACCACTGACCTTGTGGTTCAAACCAACCTTGTGGTTGAGGGCTTATTCTATGTGCCACATCAGGACTCCATAATATATATATTCAAAATACATATTTCTGGGAGCGCGGTGGCTCAATAAGATAAGCATTAGACTGTGAACCACAAAGTCTGCAGTTCAAGCCCACCAGTAACTCCATGTGAGAAAGTTGAGGCTTTCTGCTCCTTCAAAGAGGTATAGCCTCAGAAAATCTACACAGGGTCACTATAAGTTGGAACTGATTTAACAACACTTAACAACAAATGTATTTATAATACATATAT
>NW_006408519.1:43257390-43260542 GCF_000296735.1 Chrysochloris asiatica | reverse complement strand
AGAGAGAGAGAATGTGTATACATGTTGTTGTTAAGTGCTGAGACCCTGTATAGGGTTTCTGAGGAGCATCTGATGAGCTTGAACCGATGACCTTGCAGTTGAAACGCCTTTGCAGTCCAGCGCATTAACCCACAGCACCACACCAGGACTCCAGTATATATATTTATACATTTTCCAAGCATATTGTCTGTTCTTTTAACACAGAAAATATGACATAAGAATTATACATAACAAATATATATATACAAATATATATGCTTAAGCTCTGGGCTGTTAACCTCAATATCAGCAGTTCAAACCTACCAGCTGCCTCTGTAAAACGCTATACAGGGTGGCCATAAACTCCTCACCAATTCCATGACAACAACAACAGTTTTAAATATGTATGTTTTATATGTAATATATGGAGTCCTGGTGTGGCACCATAGGAGAAGCTCTCTACCTCAAGGTAGGTTTGAACCACAAGGTTGGGGGTTCAAACTCATCGGCTGCTCCTTGGAAATCGTATACAGGGTCAATGTGAGTCAGAACCAACTTGATGGCACTTAACAACAACATACGTAATATATGGAGTCCTGATGTGTCCCTACAGGATAATGCGCTGGACCACAAAGTCAGTTTGAACCTCAAGGTTGGCGGTTCAAGCCCACCAGCCGTTCCTTAGAAATCCTATACTTGGTTCCTGTGAGTCAGAAGTGACTTGACGGCACTTAACAACAACAAACATTCACATATATTACATGTATATTCCATCTAGCCACATCTAGCCACCACTAGCTGCTCAAGGAGGAAAGCTGAAGCAGTCTGCTTCTGTAAAGATCACAGCATTGGAAACCCTACAGGGCGGCTCCCCTATGGCCCACCGGGTCACTGTGAGTCTGAGGCAGAATCGAGCCCACAGCTACTGATTTGTGTTTTGATATTATCCCCATTAAGTAGACCTGGTGGCACATAGGTTAAGCATTTGACAGGTAACTGAAAGGTCAGTGGTTCAAACTCACTAGCCACTCTGTGGGAGAAATATGTAGCAGTCTGCTTCTGTAAATATTGTTGTTGTTAAGTGCCATCAAGTCAATCCCAACTCATAGTGACCCTGTACAGGGTTTCTGAGGAGTAGCTGGTGGGTTTGAACCACTGAACTTGTGGTTCACAGCCCAGTGCTTTAGTGTTGCTATGGGTCTAAATCCACTGGATGTCAGTGGGGTTGAGTTTTTGTGTTTTGTTTTTGGAGGAAAACATCCCTCCTGTGTTTCTGTCCCTGGGTCCCTGCAAGCCTGTCCATTTTTCAGTGTCACTTTGTGGGGAGGGTGGGCCAGCGTGACCTAACCTTCAGGTGAGATACTATTTCTCACATGGAACATATGTCAGAGCAACCTGGAGGGTCTGTCAAAATGGAGATTGCTGGGCCCTGCCCACAGGGGCAAGAGAGTTTACATTTCTAAACTACTGTCTTTTTCACTTGCAACATGTGTGCTGATGATAAACTCCGCCTACACACATACGTGCATGGTGTGCATAGGAGACTGGCGGTGGGTGTGCATAGTTTGTAAAGACCATGTATTTATTGGAAAGCATGGCTGTCGTCAGGTGATAGCTTGATAGTTCGAGTCCAGGATTACACTGTGAGAACCACTGTGGTTCAGCTCCGGGTAATTAGCGGGGACAGCCTAAGCATTCAACCGTAACTCATAAATGTCCATAAAGATCAAATGCAATGATGAGGCAAAACTCTGATGGAGACATCTGCCTTCCCTGTACCTGTACCTCTCAATGGGGTACCCAGCTGCCTCCTGGTGGTCTCTCTGCCTCCCTCCCCCTTGGCTCAATGCCATCAGCTCCCCACCCCACTCCTGGAAGCACCGTCCTTGGACCCAAATCAGTTCACACCACCACACTCTTCAGAGCACCACATCACCTTCCCGCCTGTAGAATAAAAGCCATATGCAATCTGTGAAATATGAAGATTTTCACAACTATCACAACTAATTACACCTCTTTATTGATCTGGTCTCATCTCTCCTGAATGGCTTCCACCCCAAAATGAAGCAATCCCAAAGTATTGGTAGAAAGTTATTGTACATCACTGGGTACAGTGGTATACAATGGGGACAAGGGTGCTGTGGTTGTGAGGTTCAGTGCATTTGGTGCTGAGGAGTATGTGCCATGCAACCAACTGGCTGTGAGTCCAGTTCTGGCTCCACTGCTCTTCAGCTGTGTCACCTGGGCAGTGTGGCTCATTGTTCTGCCCTCAGTGGGGAGCAAGGAGAACCACAGTCCCTTCCCCATGTTGTTGTTTTGTGCCCCCCAGTCAGTGTGGAACTGCCCCCCACAGGGTTTCCATGGCTGTCATCTTTCCGGGGGGAGATCACCAGGTCTTTGCTCCCTTGGAGTGACTGTTGGGTCCAGACTGTCACATGCATAACCATTGTGCCAGCTGTTACCAGTTACTAGCTGTTTCCTGTAACACTCTACTCAAAACCCTTAGCACGAGACCTAGCTTGTAGTATGTGCCCAGTAAAATGTGGCTGTTAGGGAGCACCTCGAGAGAGGAGAAGTGGAGGTGCCCTCTGGTCCTGTCCTCAAAGCTCAGAAGATGTGAAGATGGAGATGCAGTTGGCTGGTGGAACAAGAAAAGACCCAGCCTAAGTGGTAAGGGTCCTCCTCCTCCCTCTCCTAGTATCTTACATCCCACTCTCTCCCAGGGTGTGCTGACCTTGGTATACAGCTCTTCCTACATCTCTCCATTCCCCACTACACAGCCATCTCCCTGTGAAAAGGGACAATGTCTTATTCACCCATGAAATAAAACAAGCGCTCTCATGGACAAGAGGGGGTACCCATGTTCTCAGGATCCAGAGACTAAAACTCAGGAGTGTCTGTGATGGGGAAAACCAAGAAGAGCTCTCTCCAGTAAGCCTCAAGACCTGGAGTGCCTTTCCCAACTGGCTGGGCCTCTCAGGGCCCCTAGAGACCAGCATGGAGTTTGTCTCTTGAATGTTAGGCTTGGTGAAGCGCTATCAAGATTATGTGATCCATCTTTATAACTATGCACTCAATAAAAACAAAACAAAAATCAGCATATGAAGTGAGGGAAAAACAGCAATGAAGCAGTGAGCTAAGCCCTACAACGTTCAATAGACTTCTGTGAACCC
>NW_006408519.1:43247381-43256800 GCF_000296735.1 Chrysochloris asiatica | reverse complement strand
TGAATAATTGTTATCAGGACTGATTGTGAGGGTTGGAAATGTAAAGGTAGACATTTTATAGCAAGGAGGGGAGTGATTAACTTTTCAGTCTAAGAGTGGAGGTCCCTAGGACCATCAAGAGAGAAGGGCAGAGAGTGGGACCCTACCCAGAGAAGCAGTGATGCCTGAAATGGGGCCAGAGATGATGATGTGGAGCAATGGAGCAGCTGGAGACTTTAGATCCAGAGAGGGAGAGCGACTGTGTGCTGAAGACCTGAGGGGTACAGGGGAAGGATTGCATGGAGGGAATTGTAACCATGGCAATGAGAGACAATATATGATAGAATGAATGTAAAACTAATGTTCTCCCATGCAAACTGTCACATAATTCACAATAAAACATTTTTTTAAAATCAGCATATGGAAGATTCACAGAGTCATGGTGCACAATTCAATATAAGAAAATGCGTTGTTGTTCTCAGGTGCTGTTGAAGTCAGCTCCGACTCCGTGAACTCATGCATAACAGAACAAAACACTGCCTGATCCTGCCCCATTCTCAGAATTGTTGTTACACTTGAGCCCATTGTTGTTGTCACCATGCCAATCCATCTTGTTGGGGGCCTTCCTCTTTTACACTGACACTCCACCTTACCAATCATGATGTCCTTCTCCAGAAACTGGTCCCTCCTGATAACATGTCTGAAGTATGAAAGACTAAGTGTGAGTTGCTAAAGCTCTCTGAAGAAGAAGGGGCAGCTGAGAGAGGTAGTGAGCTCCCCATGCAACAGAGATGTGCAAGCAGATGTTATGACCTTCCTGTTGTGAATGACAGACCTCAAGATGTACTAGGCTCTGGGTAGTTTCTCTGGACTTTTCTAAGTAAAATACTCCGAGAGCCAGAGCAAATTCTCCTCTGAATTCTCAAGCTCTAAGTGGGCATCAGACAGCAAAGTCATTTGAACTGCAAGGTTGGTGGTTCAAGCTCACCAGCTGCTCCTTGGAGACCATATACAGGGTTGCTATGGGTCGGAATTGACTTGACAGCACTTAACAACAACAACAACAAGCTGGTACAGAAAGCTGGAGAGAAGCCCAGAGAAGCAGGGATTCCAAGACAGAGGGTCACTCAATATTGCCCGTCTATGGACTCCTTAAGTGTGGTTGACCCAGGCTCAGGGTGTACTCAATAGGCCAGCTCCACAGAATGCAGGTATGTGATCTCTAAATTGGATACTTGGCAGAGAGTGAGGGCAAGTCATTGGCTCCACTGCCCCAGCCTACATGTAGACAGAAGGGGAGAAAAGAGTCTCCCACCAGAGCAAAGGATGCAAGCTTCCACTTGGCAAGGAGAACAACATCTCAGAGAGGACCAAAGGACCATGCCAACCAGTTATCATGGGGCCGCGTGTTGTTCTAACCCTCTGTCCCTGTGTCAACATGCCAGTACAACCAGGACAGTCTGCCTGGTCCCCTGAGCACGTGAGCTTCCTTTGCCTCCATACGTGCACACCCTATGTTCTGAAGGACACTCCACCTTGATACAGACCACCTTCATTCTCCGCATCCTCTGAGACCCAGCTCAATCCCATCTCCTCTCTGAAACCTCCCTAGACCCCTCAGACAACTCCAGGACCACCGGCAGGCTAACCTAGTAACGATGGCTAGTGCTGCTAGTTATCAAGTTCTTAGTATGGTAAGAACTGATCACTGCTGGTATCTTCACTACTTTTCAGTTGATTGCAGTTCATAGTGACCCACCTGTGTCAAAGGAGAGCTATTCCATAGGGAAAACTCCGTGCAAGTATTTCAGAAGTAGATCAGGCCTTTCTTCAAAGAAGTCTCTTGGTGGACTTGAACCTCCAATCTTACAGTTAAAAGTTGAGCACCTTAAGCATTTGCACCACCCAGGAACTCAAGGGCTTTACATACATTGTGCTTATGCTTAATCATGCAAGAAAGTGTCAGTGCCCTTGGTTTAGAAATGAAGAAAGTAAGATTTGTTAAGTTGTTAAATCTGATTCTAATCACAGTGACCCCATTGCACAACAGAACGAAACACACTGCCCAGTCCTGCACCAGCCTCACAATTATTGCTAAGATTGAGCCCATTGCTGCTGCCACTGTGCCAATCCATCTCATTGGAGGGGGAAAGGATCTTCCTCTTTTGCACAGATCCTCCACTTTATCAAGCATGATGTTCTTCTCCAGGGACTGGTCCCTCCTGATAACAAACATGTCCAAAGCAAGCGAGACCAAGTCTGGCCATCCTGGCTTCTAAGGACCATTTTGGCTGTACTTCTTCTAACACAGATTTGTTTGTTCTTCTGACAGTCCATGGTACCTTCAATATTCTTCTCCAACACTGTAGTACAAATGCATCAATTCTTCTACAGTCTTCCTTATTCATTGTCCAACTTTCACATACACATAAGCCTATTGAAAATGCTCCCTGGCCCTATTGTTGTTGTTGCTGTGTGCTGTGGACTCAGTTCTGATCCATAGCAACCTTGTTTACCCAGGCTGCAAATCTTTATGGGGCAGAAAGCCTCATCTTTCTCTCCCAGAGTGTCTGGTGGGTTCAAACTGCTGAACTCGTGGTTAGCAGCCCCACGCTATAATGCACTATACTCCAGGGCTCCTCCTGGACCCATTTGTTGTTGTTGTTAAGTGCAGTCGTCAATTCTGACTCATAACGAACCTGTATAGGGTTTCCAAGGAACAGCTGATGGTTTGAATCACTGACCTTTTGCCTAGCAGTCCAGTGTTGATTCTACAGCACCACACCAGGATTCCTCCTGACCCCATATCCCAGGCAAAAATCAAACGTAATTTTTTTCTTATGAGCTCTTCTTGCCCTTGGGGATGCACATGAGATCCTTGGGCTCTATCTTATAACTTTATATCCCTGCAAAGATTTATCATGCCATATTGATAAAACCTTCCAATCAATGTTTCCTGCTACCTAATCCATTCCTGTTGTTGTTGTCAGGTGCCATTGAGTCAGTTCCAATTCATAGTGACCCTATGGATAGTAGAACAGAACACTCTCCAGACTTTGCCATCCTCCTAATTGTTATGTTTGAGCCCATTATTGCTACCACCATATCAGTCCATCTCTTCGGAGGTCTTCTTTTTCACTGACCCAAACTTAACGTCCTTCTCCAGGGACTGGTCCCTCTTAATAACACGTCCAAAATATGAAAGACAAAGGCATCTTGGCTTCTAAGGAGCATTCATGCTGAACTTCTTCCAACACATACTTGTTTGTTCTTCTGGCAGTCCACGGTACTTTCAAGATTCTTCACCAACGTCATAATTCAACTGCATGGATTCTTCTACAGTCTTCCTTATACATTGCCTAACTTTCACATGCATATGAGGCGACTGAAAATACCATGGCTTTGGTCAGGCACACGTCGCCAAACTGACTTCTTTGCTCTTAAACACTTTGAGGAAGTCTTGTGCAGCATATTTGCCTAATGCAATACTTTATTTCATTTCTTAATTGCTGCTTCCATGAGTTCTGATTGTGGATCCAAACAATATTTTCTATATTTATCATGATGCTATTTATTGGTCCAGTGATGAAGATTTTTTTGTTGTTGCTGTTTTCTTTACACTGAAGTGCAATCACACTGAAGACTACAGTCTTTGATTTTCATTAGTAAATATTTTAAGGCCTCTTCCCTTTCAGCAGGCAAAGTTGTATCATCTGCACGTCACAAGATGTTGATGAATCTTCCTCTAATCCTAATGCCATGTTCTTCTTCATATAAATCAACTGCTCAGATTATTTGCTTAGTACACAGACTGACTAAGTCTGGTGCAAGGATACAACCCTGACTCACACCTTTTCTGATTTTAAGCAGTTCAGTGTTCCCTTGTTGAGTTCTAACGACTGCCTCTTGATCTAAACAGAGGCTTCTCCTGAGAACAATGATTCTGGAATACCCATTCTTTGCAATGGTATCCATAGCTTAACGTGATCCACACAGTGACACTAGTTCTTGTTACTAATTCCCTTCTGTGCCAACCCACACACCCAGCTACTACCGTCAGCCAATTCCAACTTATAGTAGTGGTGGTGGTTATGTGCCATGGAGTTGGTTCGTAAGGCCCCAAGGCAATAAATCTTTACAGGAGCAGAAAGCCTGATTATTCTCCTATGGAACCACTGGCAGTTTTGATCTGCTGACTATGAGATTAGCAGCCTGATTCGTAACCACTACGCTACCAGAGCTCCTTCTGGGACTGAGTAGAACTGCCCTATAAGGCAGTTCTGAAGCTGTAATTTTTACAGAAGCAGATAGCTTCAACTTTCTCCCTCAGAGAGGCTGGTAGATTCAAACCAACAACTTTTCAGTTAGCAGCTCAACTCTTAACCCCTTGTTCCACCAGAGCTCCTATGCCTTAACTTGGAATAGTATCACCTTGTAGAAATGTACTTTTCTCACGCGGCATCTTGGACTGCTGGACTGGACAGGCAATAAGCTCTCATTCCCTTTTCCAGATGAGACATACCAAGAGGTGAAGCTATTTGCTCAGAGGGGGAAGACTAGTGAGCAGAGAGGAGCCAGCTCCTAGTTCAGTTCTTCCTGCTCCATCTTACTGACTGCATGATCCTCAGATGGTTCACACGGCGCCCAGAAACTTAGCCTGAGCTACTTGGTGTGGAGGTCACAGAACAGGAGAAAATATGGGAATTCTCTCCCGGAACGACGCCTTGTTTGACTTGGCCCTCTTTATGGCCAGCAAAGCCAATGTGTCAAGAGAGTTCTTGTCCTTGGGTGGGCATCAGAAATTGACTGGCTGATTACTTTGGACAAGTTGCCCAGCCTCCCTGTTCCTATCTTCCCATTTATAAGTCTGGGATAATAATAGTTTCCTCTCTTGGGGGACATTTCAATAGCTTTTTTTTTTAGCTGGATGACATCATTTGTTCCCGTAATTGGCTTTGTTTGGGGAGGCAGGAAAAGATTTTCCACAGCAGACAGTGGTCACTAATCCCACTGACAGTGTGTCAGGAATAAATTGCCTAATGCTTTGAAAGATGAGGTCTGTTTCCTAAGGAAATGTTCTCCTGCATGTGAGGCAGACGATGGCTGTGGTTACAGGTTGGGCTGGAGAAGCAAAAGCATTGGACTGAGAGTCAGGGAACCCCAGGTGAAGGTATGAGACCTTGGCAAAGTCATTCAACCTGTCTCTACGTCTTCAACCTTGAATCAATAGGCCTTTGGCGTCCTCTCCAGTGGGACTGCTCTGACTCCATTTATGGTTTTTATTTTGTTGCTGCTAAGTGCCACCAACTCAGTTCCAAGTCACAGTGACCCTGTATAGGGTTTCCACGGAGCAGCTGATGGATTTGGGCCATTAACCTTGCAGTTAGCAGTCCAATGCTTATCTTATAAAGCCACACCAGGACTGTTGTTGTTAAGTGCTGTCGAGTCGGTTCTGATCCATAGCAATCCTGTATAGGGTTTCTGAGGAGCAGCTGGTGAGCATGAACCTCCAACCTTGTGGTTGAAACTGACTTTGCAGTCCAGCACATTTACCCGCAGTGTCATGCCAGGACTCCAGGAACATAATAGTTCTTTTGCGTCCCTTCCAATGATACTGCTCTGACTTCCATTTGGATTAACATTTAACAAGAGTAGTTCCCAGTTTCCCAGTCCTCTCCCCACCTACATCCTCCTCAAATGACCCCCTACTCTGACACTGTCACCATGTAGCCATGGGGTCCCTATTTGTACACCTCTGTTGGAGAGGAAAGAATGTGAACATCATGGTGCATTCATAGATAACTAAACAATGCCATCATTTTAAATGACGTATAAAGAGATGTTTTCTAAAGGAATCTTGGTGAGTAACTATGGACTGAGAACCACAAAGTCAGTACTTGAAACCCACCAACCACTCCAAGGCTTTCTGCTCCTGAAAAGATATATTGTTGTTGTTGTTGTTGTCAGGTGCCATCGAGTCAGAACTGACTCATAGCGACCCCATGCACTGGGCCAACCTCACTACAGCTGCCACACTTGATGCCATCAATGATGCCACCTGGCCAATCCATCTCATTAGGGGTCTTCCTCTTTTTCTCTGACCCTCCACCTTACCCAGCATAACATCCTTCTCCAGTGACTGTTCCCTCCTGACAATATGTCCAAAGTATGAGAGACGAAGCTTAGCCATCTTGGCCTCCAAGGAGCACTCTGGTTGCACTTCTTCCAAAACAGATCTATTGGTTCTTTTGGCAGTCCATGGCACTTTCAGTATTCTCCTCCAATATCATAACTCAAAGGCATCAATTCTTCTACGATCTTTCTTATTCACTGTCCAGCTTTTGCATCCATATGAGGTTATTGAAAACATCATGGCTTGGGTCAGGCGCACCTTAGTCCTCAAGCTGACATCTCTGCTCTTCAACACTTTAAAAAGTTCCTGTGCAGCAGATTTGCCCAATGCAATACGTCATCTGATCTCTTGACTGCTGCTTCCGCGAATGTTGATAGTTGATCCAAGAAGAATGAAGTCCTTGACAACTTCAATCTTTTCTCCATTGATAAGAATGTTGTTTATTGGTCCAGTGGTGAGGATTTTTGTTTTCTTGACATTGAGATGCAATCCATATCGAAGGCTGTGCTCTTTGATCTTCATAAGTAAATGTTTTAAGTCCTCCTCACTTTCAGCAAGCAAGGTTGTATCATCTGCATATTGCAGGTTGTTAATGAGTCTTCCTCCAATCCTGACGTCACGTTTTTCTTCATAGAACCCAGCTTCTCATATTATTTGCTCAGTATACATATTGAACAAGTATGGTGAAAGAACACAACCCTGTCACACACCTTTCCCAATTTTAAAACATTCAGTGTTCTCATGCTCTGTTCGAACAACTGCTTCTTGGTCTAGGTACAGATTTCTCAGAAGTACAATTAAGTGTTCTGGAATACTCATACTTCTCAATGTTGTCTATAGCTTGTCATGATCCACACAATCGAAAGCCTTCGCGTAGTCAATAAAGCACAGGTAAACATCCTTCTGGTATTCTCTGCTTTCAGCCAAGATCCATTGGGCATAAGCAATGATATTTCTCATTCCATGGCCTCTTCTGAATCCAGCTTGAACCTCTGGAAGTTCTCTGTCAATGTATGATTGTAGCCGTTTCTGTATTACCTTTAGCAAAACTTTACTCGCTTGAGATATCAAAGAGATTGTCCGATGATTTCTGCATTCTGTTGGGTCACCTCTCTTTGGAATGGGCACAAATATTGATCTCTTCCAATCAGTATAGCCCCAGAAAACCTATACAGAGTCAATACGGAGTCCTGGGGTAGCGTTGTAAGGTAAGCAGTGGACTCCTAACCACAAGATGGGAGGCTCAAATCTGCCAGCCACTCCTTAGAAACCCTATGCAGTGCTGCTATGAGTTGAAACTGACTGAACAGCATTTAAAACAACATCATGAGTCAGAATCGACTCAAAGGCAGTGGGTCAAGATCATAGGGCATTGGTTAGATGGGAGAGAAAAGAGATGAAATTATACAATAGCATCTCCACAATTAAACATGATACAACAAAGGCTAGAAGGGACCCTCACAATGTGCTCACAGTAGTCACCTGACTCAGTCATGTGTACCAGAGCTGAGACTTGAACCCAGGTTCCCTGGGTGAAAATAAGTAGGTTAGTAGCTAGTCAGTTACATGGGGACAAAATGTCCGAGTACTCTGAAGAGCTCAAAGGCTGAGAATTATGAGGACACAGCCTGCAGTGCGAGAGCTTATTTAAAGAAAACATCATGGGAATCTATGCATGTACTTTATTTTCTTAGTTACCCAGTGCACTTAGCACAGAGAGGTTGTTGTTAAGTGCCGTCGAGTAAGTCCCAACTCATAGGGATCCTGTGTAGAACCAGCACAGCTTTACTGAACAGAAAGTTATTCTCTCATAGTTCAAGGGGTCATTTCTGACCCACAGCAAACCTGTGCACAACTGAATGACAGACACACTGCCTGGTCCTGCGCCAGCCTCACAATTGTTGTTAAGATTCAGCCAATTGTTGCTGCCACTATGTCAGTCTGTCTTGTTAGGTGTCTTCCTCTTTCTTACTGACAGTCCAATAGAGGTTGTTGTTGATGTGGTTAAGTCGAGGCAGTTCCAACTCTGTGACCCTATATAGGGTTTCCAAGGAGCAGCTAGTAAACTTGAACCCCAACCTTGTGGTGCAAACCAAGCTTGCAGTCCAGAGCATTATCCCACAGCGCCACAACCAGGACTCCATCAGGAGGTTAGATGTCTGAATTCATGAAGCCAGCTTTCTGGGAAGGATTTCTCTCTCTGTGTAGGTTCTGGGAGAAGGCTCTTATCTTTTCAGCTTTTGCTTTCTGTCGTAGTATCGCTCTAACCCCATTTCTGCCTTTCTAACAACTTGTTTAATCTTTTTTATATCTCAGAACCACACTGACTAAGGATACACCCTGTAGTAGCCCTGCCTCATTAACATAACAAAAACACCCCATTCTCAAATGGTATTGTAACTAGAGGCAAAAACAACAGGCTTCGCAACACTTATTTGGGGGGACATAATTTAATTGGGCCAACATGAAGAAGGCATGTTATGTGACTTTGTTGGATTCATCCTCCAAATATCTGTGGACGTTAAGCAATACTTCTTTTGAATGTTAAGCATAGATTCATTTCATTTTTTCGGTTAAGACACTATTGGACATTCTAGATTAAATAGCTAGCTGACTTGCTGGTTCAGACAAAATCACTTCCCTCTTGTCTAGACTGGACCACTGCCTTTGAAATTGCAATCCTTTCAAAAGAGACAGGCCATTTATCCTGAACTCAACATTTCAAGAACCCTGAGCTGCTCTGGACTCCAAAGCTAACAACCTCCTTGCCTCTAGTCACCCTGGGGTTCTATGGACACAGTGTCATGTTCAGTGACAGCAGACATGCCTCCTTGGACTGAGGCTCATGTTCCAGTCAACAAACCAGAGGCAATAGGGAGGGCATGGATATACACAGTCACTGAATGTGTTTTTTTCTTATGAGAAAAGGGTCAAACAAAAGTACCCTGTTTCATAAGATGATGAGGTATGTGGTCATTAATACTGGAAAGACAATTCCATCTAAATGGCCAAGGAAGAGTCATTGACATAAGTTTAAGACTTCACAGGGCAAAACTCTCACAATGGGGGAAAAAGAAGGTAAGATCCAACAACAGGCAGTATTATAAGGGTAACAGTATTGTGCTTAGAGCTGGGAGGCCTGGCTCCGGAGCCCAGCTTTCACACTTCCTCTGTGAGTTTTCTACAAGTTCCTAACCTCCTTAACCATCACCTTGCTATTCAGAAACTAGTGAGTAACTACAACTCCAAGGAGCTCTGATAGCGTAGTGGTTACGAGTCGGGCTGCTAACCTCAAGGTCAGCAGTTC
>NW_006408519.1:43242352-43246546 GCF_000296735.1 Chrysochloris asiatica | reverse complement strand
GAACTGCTGGTAGTTTCGAACTGCTGACCTTGAGGTTGGCAGTCCAACTCATAACCACTACACTACCAGAGAGCCTTTTAATTCTTCTTAATTCTTCTTAGGTCTTCCTTATTCATTGCTCACCTTTTGCATGCATATGAAGCAAAATATCATGGCTTAGGTCAGGCCTACCTCAGTCCTCAAAGTGACATCCTTGCTTTTGAACACTTTAAAGAGGTCTTTTGAAGAAGATTTTCCCAATGCAACATGTCATTTGATTATGTACCAGGTAAAATGAAATCTTTGATAACTTCAATCTTTTCTCTGTTTATCATGATGTTGACTATTGGGCCAGTTGTGAGGATATTTGTTTTCTTTATATTGAATTGAAATCCAAACTGAAGGCTGCAGTCTTTGATCTTCATCAGTAAGTGCTTCAAATCCTCCTCCTTTCAGCAAGCAAGGTTGTATCATCTTCATACCACAGGCTGTTAATTAAACTTCCTCCAATCCTGATGCTGCATTTTTCTTCATATAATCCAGCTTCTCTGTTTATTTGGTCAACAGGATAAACACTTGACTGCAAGGTCAGTTTGAACCACAAGGTTGGCAGTTCGAGCTCACCAGCCACTCCTCAAAAACCCTATACAGGGTCACTATGAGTCAAAACTGACTCAATGGCACATAACAACAATAACAACAGACTGATTAAGTATGATGTAAGGGTACAACCTTCTCCAGCGACTGGTCCCTCCTAACAATATGCCTAAAGTATGATAGATGAAGGATATCATGTTTGGTAAGGTGGAGGGTCATAGAAAAAGAGGAAGACCCCCAACGAGATGGATAGGCCAAGAGGCAGCATCGATGAACTCAAGTGTGGCAACAGTAGTGAGGCTGGCCCAGGATCGGGCAGTGTTTCATTCTGCTGTGCATAAGGTCGCTATGGGTCAGTACCAATTCGATGGCACCTAACAACAACAACAACAAAGGTACAACAGTTTCACACCTCTGCTAATTTTAAACCATTTAGTATTTCCTTGTTCTGTTTGAACAAGTGTCTCTTGGTCTATGTCCAAGTTCCTCGTGAGCATAATTGTTTGGGAATTTCCTTCTTCACAATGTTATCCTTAATTTGTTATTATCCACACATTCAAACGTTTTTACATAGTCAATAAAACACTGGTAAACATCATTCTGGTGTTCTTTGCTTTCAGCTCAGAGCCACACAACATCCTTGTTCCAAGTCCTCTTCTGAATCCAGCTTGAATTTTTGACTGTTCACTGTTCATATACTTCTGAAACCATTTAAAAAATAATCTTTAGCAAAATTTTACCTGCATATGATATTAATGATATTGTTTGTTCATTTAACATTCTGTGGGATTACCTTTCTTTGGAATAAACACAAATATGAGGGGAAGTCTAAAAGTATTGCAACTATGGTTTCAGTCCGTACATGCATGGGATTTATTATTATTTAAACACGGCTCTGTGATCAGTGGATGACTGCAGACAGGGTGTCTTAGGAATACACTTGCTTTAGTCTCCTGACTTTAAAAATAAAATAAAACTGTAAGGGACAGGATCTGTCAGTCCAGTTAAATTTAAAACAGAGGTCAGTCAGCTTAAAAGGTTATGGTGACTATTTGGAGGGATGCCATAGAGGTAATCTTGACAGATTGTCTCCAAGGACCCAGGACGATTTCAAGGGCTTAGTATGAAGAAAGATGTCCTGGTGTGGCACTGTAGGATAAGCACTGGACTGCTAACTACATGGTCAGTGGTTCAAACCTACCAGCTTCTCCTTGGAAACCCTATACAGGGTACTCACAATGAATAAGTCATTGGTCTTGCAAAAATCAAGAGGAATAGCATAGCATTCATCATCAAAAAGGACATTTCAAGGTCGATCTTAAAATACAACGCTGTCTGTACTAAGATAATATCCATACGTCTACAAGGAAGACCAGCTAATACCCCTATTATTCAAATTTACGCACCAAGCACTAAAATCAACGATGTTGAAATTGAAGCAAATGGGAAACTATTGATGAGAAGGCCAGCAAAGTTGTACTGAGGAATCTTTTTTTCCCATCACAATAATGCACCTCCTCATTCAAGGGTAGCAAGGCCTGTCCTACAAGAATTTCCATAGGAACCTCTACCCCGTCCACCCTACAGCCCTGATCTTACCCATTCAGAGTCCTTTTTGTTCCTAAAAATTCAAAGAACATTTAAAAGAAACACAATTAGAGTCTCGCCCATATGCTAACCCCTGCCACTTTCCCACGGTGCAAATTGAAGAGCACAGAATTCTTCAGGAAAGGACTAGAGAGCTAGAAACACCACCTTCAGAAGTGTAGAGGCCTGTTGTTGCTCACAACATAAGGAAACACTGCTTGGTCCTGAGCCAACCTCACAATCGTTGCTATGCTTGAGCCGATTGTTGCTACCACTATTCCAATCCAGCTCCTTGGGGTCTTCCTATTTTTTGCTGACTGTCCACCAAGCATGATGTCCTTTTCCATGGACTGGTCCCTCCAGATGATATGTCTGACATGTGAGAGATGAAGTCTTACCATCCTGGCTATTAAGGAGCAGTCTAGTTGTACTTCTTCCAACACAGATTTATTTGTTCTTCTGGCAGTCCACGGTGTTTTTAACATTCTCCTCCAATATTATAACTCAAGTGCATCAATTCTTCTATGGTCTTCCTTATTCATTGTCCAACTTTCACATGCATATGTTGTTGTTGGTTAAGTGCCGTTGAGTTGGTTCTGACACCTAGTGACCCTGTATAGGGTTTCTGAGGAGCAGCTGGTAGATTTGAACTGCCAACCTTGTGATCTGAAGTCCAGTGCTGATTCACAGCACCACACCAGAAGTTCACATCCATATGAGGCTATTGAAATCAGGTGTACCTTAGTCCTCAAACTGATTATCTTTGTTCTTGACGATTTTACAGAGGTCTAGTGCAACAGAATCTGTGTAATGCAATACGTCGTTTGAGTTCTTCACTGCAGCTTCCATGAGCTCGCACATTTCATTATAATGTATCTTCTCAACTATCCTTTAAATTTTACTGCTCACCTCTTTTACTTCATGGTTTAAAATCTTCCAGTAGCCCCTTGTTCTGTTCAAGTAACTACCTCTTGGTCTATGCACAATTAAGTGTTCTGAAATTCCCATTCTCCATAATGTTATCCATAGTTTGTTATGTTCCACACATAACAAAGTGGAATTCCTTTGCACGGTCACTAAAGCACAAGTAAATATCTTTAGGCATTCTTTTAGCCAAGGTCCATCTGACGTTTTCAGTGATAGTCCTAGTTCCAAGCTTTCTTCGGAATCTGGTTTGAATTCCTGGTAACTCCTTGTCTATGTACTGTTGCAACTGTTCTTATCATCAGCAAAATTTAACTTGCATGTGATATTAATGATACGAGGGTTTCTTTGATGATTTCCACATTCCTTTGGGCTACCTTTCCTTGGAATGGGCACAGATCATGATCAATTCCAAATGGCTGGCCAGGTAGCTGCCTTCCAAATATCTTGGCACTTCCAATACTGCATTAGTTTGTTGAAACACTTCAATTTGCATTCCATCAATTCCTAGAGCCTTTTCATAATGCCTTCAGTACAGCTTGAACTTCTCCCTTCAAGGCCATCAGTTATTGATCATATTGTACCTCTTGAAATGCCTGAACATCAATCAATAGTTTTAGGTAGAGTGATTGTTTATTCTTTCCATCTTCTTTTGAAGATTCCTGCATCATTCAATATTTTGCCCATAGAATCTTTTAATGTTGTATCACAGTCCAAGACTTGCATTTTCTCTTCTGTTCTTTCAGCTTGAGAAATGCTAGGTATGTTCTTCCCTTTTGGTTTTCTAACCCCAGGACTTTGCACATTTCATTTTAATCTTTTACTTTGTCTTTTTGAGTTGACCTTTGAAGTTTCTGTTCAGCTCTTTCACTTAATTTCTTCCAGTGACTTTAATGTCTGCATGCTGGAGAGCAAGTTTCAGAGTCTCTTCTGACATCCATTTAGTCTTTTCTTTCTTTCCTGTCTTTTTAATGGTCTTTGTTTTCTTTGTATATGATATTCTTGATGTCATCCCACAATTTTTGTGGTCTTCACTCATAAGTGTCTAAGGCATCAAATCTGTTCTTGAGATGGTCTCTAAATTCAGGTGGAGTATATTCAAGGTCA
>NW_006408519.1:43236640-43240842 GCF_000296735.1 Chrysochloris asiatica | reverse complement strand
TTTTTTTTATCAGTTCTTTCAGATTGAGAAATGGTAAGCATGTTAATTAAACATTGTTTTTGTTAAGTGCCACTGAGTTGGTTCTGACTCATGGCAACCCTGTATGCTGTTTCCATGGCTGAACGTCTTTACAGAAGCACAACGGTTCATTTTTCTCCCTGGGAGCAGCAGGTGGATTTAAACTTCTGAACTTGTAGTTGGCAGTTCAACTCCCAACTCATTACACCACCAGAGCTCCTTGAGGATAAGGAACTTACTTAAAATCTATTAATGAATACTGGACAAGTCGGATTATGTGTTTTTCTTCATCATTGCTTTGTGTTTTAAGGAAGGGGTTCTAGTCATAATTTCATGTTAGAATCTCCCAGGAAACTTGTAAACACACTCAGTTCTGTATCCCCAGAAATTCGGATGCTTCCAGAACAAAGCACAGCCTAACCTAGCACCATCCTCACAAGCATTGTGTTAGAGCCATTGTCACAGTCACTGTTTCCATCCATCTTGTTAGGGTCTTCCTCTTTTGTGCTGACCCTCTACTAAGCATGATGTCTTCCTCCAAGAACGGTCCCTCCTGAGAACATGTCCAAAGTACATGAGATAAAATCTTGCCATCCTTGCTTCAAAGGGGAATTCTGGCTGGATGTATTCTAAGAATTTTTGTTCTTCTGGCAGTCTGTAGTAATTTCAGTATTCTTAACCATTGCCATTTTTATGAGAAAACAGAGCCTCTCTAGGAAAATATGCTTAGATATGCAGGAAAATTTGTATATTATTTCAAGAAATTCATGAGATCTCCTGTGTTGGTCTTGACCAGTCACAAGGACCAGCCTAAATTACCATTCACCAAAAGGGGATGAAATGGTCACAGTGCTGAGAAGGCCTGGGGAGTTACAGAATGGGGCATGGCTGGATGCCACAAGGCACCCATCTTTCTGGTTCTTGGCACTGCTTTCTGAGTTGTGGTCTTTTTTCTCGGGAAGGGTCACCCCACATGACGTCAAAGATGTCAGTCTGTGTCACGTGCTGGAGTTCTACCAGCTGAACATCACAGACAGAAAGAGCACAGCCTTTTCCCATAGTCAGGCAGAAGTCCAGCCCAGATACCATCATGGTGGACAGTGAGTGACTGTGTGGATTGGCCAGATGCATGCCACATTACACAAGGCCCCATCCTGAGGCATCTGGAGTGGGTTCCCATATGATCATTAAGGTTGTGTTATCATGGGGTGGGCAATGGATATGGGTCAAGCAACAACCACAGATATGCATGTCACCTCTGAAGGCTGCATGTCTACAGAACCCATAGATGTGCATGGTCCCAGCTTGAAAACTTCTAACCTGATGAGCCCTAAGGTCTCTCTGAACACCAACAGTCTACAAGGATGGAAAAACACAGTTCTTTTATGAGTCCTGCTTTTGGAAGTTACATCCATCTATCTCTGTCTGTCTGTCTGTCTGTCTATCTATCTATCCATCTATCTTCTCTGTCTTTTTGTCTATTCTCTAGTATTTTTATCTATGTTCTATCTATCTATAATCTACTATCTATTTTTATCTATTATGTTCTATCTGTGTAAACTTTATAATCTATCATCTATCTATCATCTGTCTATCATCTATTTATCCATCTATCATCTATAGATCAACCCATCCATCCATCTATCCACCTATTTATTAATTTATCTCTATTTCTCTCTCTCTCTCTCTCTCTCTCTCTCTTTCTCTCTCTCTCTCTCTCTCTCTCTCTAGTAACCAGATGCTGACGAGTTGATCTTGATTCAAGACAACACTATGTGTGTCAAAGTAGAACGGTGCTCCACAGGATTTAAATGTTTGTTGTTGGTTTTTTTTTTTTTTTTTTTTGGAAGGCTTTTCTTCTGAGGCATATCTGAGTTAACTCAAACTTCCAACCTTTTTGCTAGAAGCTGAGCATGTTAACTATTTGCAGCACCCAAGTGCAAGAAGGACTATTGATTTTCTTTTTTTTTAAAATTCTATGTTTAATTAGGAGTCATGGTAGCCCAGTGGATTACAAGCTGGACTGTTAACTGTAACATCAGCAGTTGAAATCTATTAGTGGTTCTGCTGGACAAAGATGAGGCTTTCTGCTCCCATGAAGATCTATAGCCTCGGAAACCCTCTACAGGGTCACTCGGTATCAGTTAAAACCGTCTCCACGGCACATAAGTATCACCACTATCACCACCACCATGTTTAATTAGGGAGTGAGGTAGCTCCATATAATAAGCACTAGACTGCAAGCCATAAGGTCTGCAATTCGAGCCCACTAGCTGACTTGACAGCACATATCCACCACTACCACCTTATTCTCAATATAAAATTCAATTTCTTACTTTCCCCAACACTGTCCTGGGTATGGAGACACAAAACAGACACGGACAAGGTCCCTACCCTGAAAAATGTTTCATCTCTTATGTCAAAGAAAGTCAGAGCGGTCATCAAAGAGAATATTACTTACTGTCTGCGGAACAGAATTCTTGGCGGTCCTGCCTTCCGACTCTTGGCCACCTAGTTCTCCCTTAGTCTCTGAAGTTAAGTAAGCAGTTCCTTTAGAAGATAACGTCAAGTGTTGGCATCTGTTTTAAATAGCTCCCTTTAGGGAATGTGAGGCATTTGAGTATATTTACAAAAATTCCCTTTAGGGAATGCAGTAGTTATAGATAAGCTCACCCCTTATGGTTTTCTAAAGAGACCAAAACCTACTAACTTTTACATCATGCATCGTCTTCCATGACTCTCCCAACCTGCCTCCATCCCTTTCTCTTCCATTTATGTTTTCTGATTGCAACTCAATAGGTACACACAAAGCACCTCTCTAGAGTCCCTTGTGGTACTCTACCAGTTAACATACTTGGTTGCCAATTCAGATTCACCCAGACATGCCTCAGAAGAAAAGCCTGGAGATTACTTCTAAAAAATCAGCCATTAAAAATCCTGTGGAAGACTCCTAGAGATGACCTAGAGATGAGAGAGATGAGGATGGGCTGGTTGGTCCTAAGTTTGGGGAGACCTGGGGACTCCTGAGTCCATGGACACTGACCTAGCCACAGAAGGCATAGAGCTGAGAGTGAAGCATCCAGCTGATAGGAATAGTTTTCTTGTCTAGATTGGTCTGGTAAAAGGAGATGGGGATAGTATTCTTTTGATTTAATAGTAATTATTATCATGACTAATTGGCAATTGTTACAACTGTAAAGGTAGAAGTTGTATAACAGTAAGGGGGGAGTAGTTAATCTTACAGTCCAGGAACAGAGGACCTTAGGACCATCAAGAGAGAAGAGCATAAGCAGAACGTGGGACCCTATCCAGAGAAGCAGTGACACCAGAGATGGAGGCAGAGATGGAGACATGGAGAGAGGGAGCAGCTGAGGACTCTAGATTCTTGGAAAGAGAAAGAATGTGTGCTGGCATCCAGGAGGCTGGCTTGCAGAATGTGCCCTTTCATTGTTTAAATAATTATATATTCCTGCATGTTTTGTTGTTGTTGTTGTTACGTGCCGTCGAGTCGGTTCCGACCCATAGCGACCCTGTACAGGGTTTCCGAGGGTGTAAATCCTTACGGGAGTAGAAAGCCTCATCTTTCTCCCGCGGAGCAGCTGGTAGTTTCGACCGCTGACCTTTAGGTTCGCAGCCCGATTCGTAACCACTACGCTACCAGAGCTCCTTTCCTGCATGTTTTGGGGTACATAAAAAAAAAAACAAAAACAAAAAAACAGAGAGAATAGAAGCAAATACTGGTAAATGATGATGCATGGAGGGAATTGTAATAATTACAATGAAATAAAATGCAATAGGTTGAGTGCAGAACCAATGGTCTCCCATATAAACTATCACTCAATTCACAATAAAAGCTTTAAAGAAATCCTGTGGAGCACAGTTCTACTCTGACACGTGTGGGGTCAGATTGTCAGAATTAACTCTGTGGCAACTGGAGTCTCACTTTGGTTTGAATGGCTTGTCTTGCTTGTCCCTGGACTTTGAGTTTTTCAAGCGCAAAAAATGTCTTTCATCGTTGCATCCAGCCCAGGGCATGCCACACAGTTACTTCTTGCTTCTCCATAAATGTTCAACTGACTGACAGTAGAAGGCATTTACTGTCAGGAACAATGCTGTGTGCTTTCTATGTACTACCTCATTTAATTATTATTGAAACCTTAACCTTATGCATTGTTGTTGTTGTT
>NW_006408519.1:43231358-43236305 GCF_000296735.1 Chrysochloris asiatica | reverse complement strand
AGTTCTGACTCATAGCAACCCATGCACTATAGAATGGAACACTGCCAAGTCCTGCACCATCCTTATGACTGTTGTTTGGGCCCATTGTTGAGTGCCTTCTAACCTGAGGAGCTCATCTTCCCACACTATCTCAGACAATAGTCCACATACTATTCATAAGGTTTTCAGAGTCAAGCCAATCAGGAGTGGTCCACCTCTTCTCCTTCCTACTCTGTCTTGGTCTGGAAACTCCACAGAAACCTGTCCACCATGGGTGACCCTCTTAGTATTTAAAATACCAGTGGCATAGCTTCCAACCTCACAGAAACACACAAACCACCACAGTATGAAAAACTGGCTGACAGATGAGTGGTGGGTAACCTTTCAGGGCACCTTGTGTTTTATATGAAGAAAATGAATCACAGTGAGGTAAGGTGACTTACTCAAGGTTACACAACTGGTAAGTGAGAGATCTGGAATTCCAATTCCAGTCTATGTGATGCCTCATAATACTGAATATGTTGTCTGTTTTTAATGAATGTAGCAAAATTTATTGGATTAAATACTCAAACCGTATTTAAAACATAACTGTTTTAACAATGTATTCAACGGAAAATTGGATATATACTCATATTTGGCCACATTCAAGATAACCTGTGAATAATGCCACCGAATGCTGTTTACTAGGAAAACAAAGCCCCATTTACACCATGGTTAAAGAACAAAACTGAGCTGGCACAGTGTTCAATATAGCTTTAATTAACAATGAGGCCCTAAGTAGAAACAATAAACTTATGAATGAAGTTGCCTGCCAGCCTTTTCTGTTTGGCACAGCCAGCCTCGTCTTAATCCCATTATGTAGTTGACCTCTGGCTGTTGATGACTTGCAGTCTATCTTTGACATGCAGTTGGCATCGAGAATGCCCTGTGGCTTCTATTTCTTTGCTGGAACCAGCAGCTATAAAGAGTAAGAACTAAAGCTAGCTTACTCAATTCCTGATTTCCTAATGCCAGCCTTGCCTCCACCAACACTCTCCAACATGTGGTGAAGGTCTAGTCTGCTCAGTACTCCTGACGTCAGCCTGGTACGTTGCTTCTTGTTCAAGCTGTCCCAGGAACAATACTGCTTGATCACTTCCCATGGGACTCATTTATCCCTAGATATTTTTAAGGTTCAATGAAACTTGCACAAAGATGGGTACAAGTAACTAAATAATCCCCTGCTACCAAGCAGTTGCTGTGATTCTGAGGGCTATGCCACCAGTGTTTTAAATAACCACCAGGGTCACCCATGGTGGAAAGGTTTCAGATGAGCTACAAAACAAAGACAGACTAGGAAGAAAGAGTGACAAACTACTTCCAAATCGCTAGTCACTGAAAACTCTATGAATAGCAGAGAAACATTGTCAGATACAGGACTGGAAGGTGGGAAGGCACTCAGAATGTGACTGGGGAGAAAAATGCCTCCCCAAAGTAGGGTAGATCGTAGAAGAATTGATGCCTTTGAGTTGCGGTGTTGGAGGAGAATACTGAAGATGCCATGGACTGCCAAAAGAACCAATGGATCTGTTTTGGAAGAAGTGCAGCCAGAGTGCTCCTTGGAGGCCAGGATGGCTAAGCTTCGTTTCTCATACTTTGGACATGTTGTCCGGAGGAAACAATCGTTGAAGAAGGATGTCATGCTGGGTAAGGTGGAGGGTCAGAGAAAAAGAGGAAGACCTCTAATGAGATGGATTGGCCAGGTGGCATCATTGATGGACTCAAGTGTGGCAGCGGTAGTGAGGTTGGCCCAGGATCGGACATTGTTTCATTCTGCTGTGCATGGGGTCGCTATGAGTCAGTTCTGACTCGATGGCACCTGACAACAACAACACCAAGCACTAAGGAATCTTTAAGATTTGACATAGGAATTGTCAAGATGCTGCAAAATGGGAACTTCATTGTCAACTTAGACTTTGTATCAGTCCATTTTTGTTGTATAATAAATAAGAACCAAGATGTCAGCAGATCTAAGCTGAACTCCTTTAGGTTCACTGACAGTTGAGTCTAACTACACTTCATTTGTGTATAATTCTCTATAGGTCACTAAGAGTCAGAACTACCTCGATGGCACTTAACAACAACAACAATGTCTATAACCAAACAGTTATACATAGATTATATTCATTTGTTTGATATAACAGTAATAGTAAAATCTAAAAATAAAAAGTAAACAAATTAAGTATCCATCTCGAAACTCAAAGTCTCCTGCCATTAAGTTGATTCCAATGCATAGCAACCCTGTACAGAGTTTCTGACACTAAATTCTTACGGGAGCAGACAGCCTCATCTTTACCCTGAGAAGTTGCTGGTTTCAGAACTGGAAACCTGCGGTTAACAGCCCAATGCCTAGCCAAGGTGTCAACATAGCTCCTTTAAATCAAAAAATCCCACTACCATCGAATCCTATGCTCCATGATTCATCTCTAAAAGCCTGGTTAAATGAACTATGACCTAGCCATACAGCATATTATAAAGTCATTAAAAATAACAAGTTGAAGCTGTGCTCGTTTTTTCTCATTAGAAAAATATTCACTGTATGCCCACTACATGCCAAATCCTGTTCTTGACACTGGAGATATAACATTAAGTAAGGGAGGCCACATATAGCAGTCAAGTGTTTGTACTGCCCAGGGGTGTCTCAAGACACACACCCATCCTAAAGTCTATGATGAAATCTCTAATCTGCCTTTCTAAGAAGGAGTTGTTGGTAAATGGAATTTTTCTATCACATTTCCTTGAAAACCTTATGTAGGATCACTGTGAGTTGGAACTGGCTCAACAACACTTGATGACAACAACCAGAAGGTGAACAGTTCCTGGGTGGCCCAACCAGTTTGTGCTCCATTACAAAACTAAAGTTTGCTGGTTCAAACCCACCTAGCAGCAACACAGAAGAAAAGGGTTTGAGGCCTAGGTCCATTAAGAATATAGCCAGTCCTTGAACATGGTGGAGCATCCAGGGGGCAGTTATGAAAGCTCCTTAAATATAACCAAGCACCTTGAGGAAATGAGTCACTAGAACTGGGAACTCAGGAACGTAGTCTCAGAGACACCAAGATCAATTGGCATAACATAGTTCACAAAGACAATGTTCTAGATCCTACTTTGGTGAATAGCCACTGGGGTCTATAAATCTCATTACCTGATTGCAAAGTTGGTTTGAACCACAAGGTCAGTGGTTCAAGCTAACCAATCACTCCCTGGAAACCCTATACAGTACAGAAAAGTTAATGGACTATTAGGCAACCTCAAAGAAAATTAATACTTCAAAACATACCAAGAGAATGAAAATCCAAAAAGAATATGAGGAAACTATGAGGAAACTCACAAGAAAGAACACAAAAATCATGAACTCAACAAAGGAAGACAAACAGAACAAAGAAGCAGCAACACCACAAACAAATATAATGGCAGCAATTAACAAATACCTATCGATAATTACACTGAACGTAAATGGATTAAAAGCACCTGTTAAAAGACGGAGGGTGGCAGAATGGATAAGAAAACAAGATCCTTCAATATGCTGTCTGCAAGAGACACATCTCACACACAGAGACAAAAACAGATGAAAAGTCAAAGGATAGGGGAAAAAAAAATACCATGCTAATTGCAATGAAAAAACGAACAGGAGTGGCAGTACTAATCTCTGATAAAATAAACTTTAAAGCAAAAAACAGCATAAAAGATGGACATCATCTCATGATTAAAGGGACAATTGAACAAGATGACATAACCATAATAAATATCTATGATCCCAATGAAAGAGCTCCAAAATATATAAAGCAAACTCTAATAGATTTGAAGAAAGAAATAGATGAATAATAGTGGGTGATTTTAATACACCACTTTCAAAAATGGATAGAACAACCAGAAAGAAACTTGACAGACACAGAAGAACTAAATAACACAATCAGCCAACTGGACCTCATAGATGTGTACAGAGCATTCAACCCAACAACAACAGCATATACACATTCTTTTCCAGTACACATGGAACATTCTCCAGAATAGACCATGTCTTAGGCCACAAAGCAAATCTTCAAAATACTACAAAGCATCTTCTCAGACCACAATGTTATCAAATTAGAAATCAACAATAGAAAGACCAAGGAAATAAAGTCAAATACATGGAAAATGAATAATACCCTGCTGAAGAGACTGGATAGTAGAAGAAATTAAACATGAATTCACAAAGTTCCTAGAAACAAATGAAAATGAAAACACAACATACCAAAATCTTTGGGAAATGGCGAAAGCAGTGCTGAGAGGACAATTTATTGTAACAAATGCACATATCCAAAAAGAAGAACCAAATTTAACACATTAACACAGCATCTACAACAATTAGAAACAGATCAACAGAGGGAACCTACAGCCACCCAAAGAAAAGAAATAATAAAGATTAGAGCAGATATAAATGAGATAGAAAACAGAAAAACTATAGAAAGATTCAATAGGACAAGAAGCTGGTTCTTTGAAAGGATTAACAAAATTGACAGACCATTGGCAAACCAAACAAAAGAAAAGAGGGAGAAGAAACAAATAACATGCATTAGAAAACACATGGGCGATGTCACAATGGAACCAAAGGATAATAACAGAATTCTATGAAGAATTGTACTCCAACAAATTTGAAAACTTAGAAGAGATGGATACAGTTTTAGATAAACACGACCTACCTAAACTTATACATTGTTGTTGTTGTCAACTTATACATAGTGAAATAGAAAACCTGAACAGACCCCTAACAAAAGAAGAAATTGATCAGGTCATCAAAACACTCCCAACAAAAAAAAGTCCAGGCCCAGGTGGCTTCACTGGTGAGTTCTACCAAACATTCAGGGAAGAGCTGTCACCAATTCTACTCAAATTAGTCCAGAAGATAGAGAAGGATGGAAAACTTCCTAATACATTTTATGAAGCAAG
>NW_006408519.1:43203555-43227765 GCF_000296735.1 Chrysochloris asiatica | reverse complement strand
TCCACTGAGTAGTATCCAATCTGTCTAGGCAGGGCTGATGAAAGGAAATGCAGATAGGTCTCTTGTGATACAATAGTGAATAATTGTTATCAGGATTGATTGTGAGGGTTGGAAATGTAAAGGCGATGTTTTGTAGAAAGGAGGGGAGTGATGAACTTTGCAGTCTAGGAGCAGAGGTCCTTGGGACCATCAAGGGAGAAGAGCAGAGAGCAGGACCCTATCCAAAGAAGCAGTGATGCCTGAGATGGAGGCAGAGAAGATGACGTGGATAGATGGAGCGGCTGAGGACTTTAGACCCAGAGAGGGAGAGAGGCTGTGTGTTGATGACCAGGTAGGGTGGGGGGAGGGCAGGCTTGCAGGTTGGTTGATAAAGCATGGAAGGGATTGTGACATGGCAATGAAATGATATATGATAGGGTGAATGTAAAACTAATGTTCTCTCATGTAAACTACACATAATTCACAATCAAACATTAAAATATATATACATATATCCCTGAGGTCTGAAGGTTACAACTGTGGGAGGAGGAGTAGAGTGTGATGATAAATAATAGCACCGACCTTGCATGGCTGTTTAAGGATGAAATTACGTAACTCTATGTAAAGCACACAGCACAGGGCCCAATAAATCGTAAGGAATCAACATATGGCAGTGTCTGTTATGGGTTGGATTGTGTCCTAACTCCTATACCTGTGTATGTGATTTAACAAAATATAATAAAATGACCATCCATGATGCCAGAAAACCAACTCTATGGCATAGTTCTACCCTATAACACATGGAGGCATCAGGAGTCCGAATTGACTCAATGCCAATCAACAGTAACAACCAAAAGTTGAGATGTCAGCATGCTGGAACTTTCTGTGCCGTTAGAACTCAAGTGGCAGAGAAGATATAGGTGGACCACGCATGTCCAACAATCACGCCCATGAGCACAATGCTTGTACATTGTGAGGTGTGCATTTGAACTCCTTTCTGCCCAAGTTGGTAGTAGTAGCCAGTCGCCATCGAGTTCTGGTCTCAGGGTCATGGACGCTGGACTGATTGTTTCCACGTGTCTTTCTAATAGTTGACATAGTGAGTGGGGCAGGCCAAGCATAGTGCCTCACACATGGCGATCGCTCTCTTGGAGCTAGCAGCTGTTACTGTTGTAGTTGTTGTTGAGTGCCATCAAGGAGGTTCTGACCCATTACGAACCTGCATAGGGTTTCTGAGGAGTAGCTGGTGAGTTTGAACCACTGACCTTGCAGTTCAAAGTCACTTTGAAGTCCAGTGCTTTAACCTACAGCATGGTAATGCATACTATATAGTCAAAAGGATCTCTCCCTATCAGCAGCCATCTAGTCTAACGGGGTGCCTGGAGGATCCAATGGGCTGAAAGGGATCAGGTTGTGAGGGTTCCCCATGATTGCCGCTCTATTCTTCCTCCCTCCATCATTTGCCGAGCAGCCTGGTCATCCCGCTCCATTTCTCAGAACAGAACCTGCTGGCCATCTGGAGATGAATCAGAAGGCATTAATTCTGCAGAATATACCGTGACATGTTTACTCGTACACTCAGAGGTTTTGTCATCAATCACAAGACTTAAAGCTCACCTGTCTAAACAGAGACCAGCCTGCATTTGGGCCCTGCCAGCAGAAAGTCATGGCATCAGTGGTTTTCAAAGGCTTCATTTCTTTCCGGGTGTTCATGTGACCAGCGGGACATGCCTCGGTTGGGTTAGCAGAGCGGTGAGCATTAGCCTTGCCCTGTGGAAGGGGCACCACTGCCGTGTGTGCTTTTTGGTTCAAGTAAAGACTAAGCAAAACTCTGAGAGGACTTAAAGACACCTTTTAAAGCCTTAGATTTTTAAGTCAAAGTCTTAGCAACTCTTAGAATAAATAGGAGACCAGAAAAGAAGGGGCGGCAACCTGTCCAAGGTCACACCATCCTTGAGACTGACCTGGGGCTGAACTCAGGATTCCTGATCCTCAGCTGAGCACTCTTTCCACTCCACTGCATCTGCCCAATGCTTAGGGTAGATTAAAGGATACTGAAAAGCATTTCCTCCCTCCCCACTTCACTGGAGGAGGAGATGGCCCAGGCCGGATTAACCAGTAAGCAAGGTACACATTGGTTTACAGTAAGCAAGCTATTGTTGTTACATACCATTGAGTTGGTTCCGACTCATAGTGACCCTGTACAGGGTTTCTAAGGAGCAGCTCATGAGTTTGAACCATTGACCTTATGATTCAAACTGACCTTATGGTCCAGTGCTTTATTCCACAGAGCCACACCAGGTATGCACGGGCTAATCTGTGTTTACTAATCTGCAGAGTATAATTTCACATCTTCCACATAGAGAAGAACAGATGATGTTGTGCACTATAGATGAGAAAGTAAGCACAAGGAAGCCCATGCTTGGATGGTAGTCCCGTCCTGAGACTTCCTCCAGCTAATGAAGTGGTAGCCAGCCTGCTGAATGCAGGACTTACCAAGTGATTGTGCAGCCAGGCACTCTCTCCTTCATGAGAAGGATGATAGTACTCTAACTTGCCCACTGGCCTAAGGACGCTGAGAGATTCCTGTTCAGACCCAGCCCAGCCCAGCCCAGCCAATCCCCAGCAGATGCTTAGACACAGGAGTGAAACAGACTCTGTGTCTCTGCGATGTCTGTGATTGTGCCTTATGCAACAGTTGCTGACTGATTCAAGTCTCATCCTGCAAAAAAATGTGCAAACCCCGTGATGTAGAATGCTACGCTAGAAGGAACCTGAGTGTGAATCTTCGTTTGGGCCTTTTAGGAAGATCGCTAAAACTCTCTGAGACTCATTCTGAATTAAAGGTAATAATATTTACCCAGAGGGAGAATTAGAATTTCTGAATTTTATATTTATTGCCTAGCATACAGTGGGATTTTGATTGCAAACTTCTAACCAGAAAGTAGGGGAAAAGATTCTGACTCCTTGTTACCAACCCTGGACTATCTGCCTACAGACTTCTTTAGCATAAGAGAAAAGCAAACTACAGGCTTGATTGTTGCTGTTGTTATAATCTGCTGTTACTTCTGACTCATAGCAACCCTATATAGGGTTTCCGAGGAATGGCTGATGAGTTTGAACTTTGGGCCTTGTGGTCCATTGCTTATCCTACAGCGCCACACCAGGACCCCACAAACTTGATTATAACATTATTCATTAGGGAAGCTCATCACTTACAAGTTTATTAGAAATGTGAATTCTCAGGCCCCACTCCAGACTTGTCAAATCAGAATCTCAGGGTGAGAGGGCCTAGGAATGTGTATTTGGCCAAGCAGGGGACTCCTGTTTCCCATAAAGTCTCAGAAGCACTTATGTAGTGCCTTCTGGCTAACCGGATGATAACTAACTGAACAGTCCTAAATTTCTATTTTGTTAAGGACTTGGTGAAGGCTTATAAAGCAGATGAGACAAAGCCAGGAAGGATGGCAAAGCCAATAGCTGACAGGATCACGATTTAAACTGATTTTGACAGGGTGGAACATGGGACTAAAGCCAAGCAGATGAAATTTAATGGGAATATATAAAAAGCAAGTCAAAACGTTCTTTTTATTATTGAAAGAAATATGAAATGTTCTGCTCTTTGGTTTCTTAGATTAAAAAAGAGGAAATATCAATTACATGTTTTAAGAGATTGCAAATAATGTCATTCATCACTCCTAATTATGACTAGTTAAAGGAACAAGGGAAGGGGAAAGACCAGAAAAGGGAAAGAGAGCAAAAGCCAAAGTAATGAAGCGATGTGGGATCAGGGATGGAAAGCAGTTAATATAAAATTCAGAATCACTCTGTAGACCCTGAGAAGTTGTCTACAATTGAAGGGAGTTATATTGACAAGTCTGATTTCACTGAGACTTACTACGCACCAGGCACTGTACTAAGCCCTTTAGGGAGGTGGTGTGGCACTGTGAGTTAATGCACTGGACTGCACAGTCGGTTTGAACCACAAGGTCAGCGGTTCAGGCTCACCAGCCACTCCTCAGAAACCCTACACAGGGTCACTATGGCTCAGAGCCGACTCAATGGCACTTAACAACAAATCCTTGTAGGCACTCAGTGATGCAAAATTAAGGCCAATTAATCTATCATTACTCATCACAGATAAACTTTCATGTCTTTCTCCCAACAGAAAGAGCAAAGGTTTCCAGTGAGCTACATTGGGGTTCTGGCATGGTGCTGCGAGGTAATGTGCTGGACTGCAAGTTCTGTTTGAACACAAGGTCGGTGGTTCAAGTTCACCAGTTGCTTCTCAGAAACCCAATACATGGTTGCTGTGAGTTGGAACTCACTCGACAGCACTTAACAACAACAATGGAGTTGGAACGCTAGTCCCTGCTACTTTCTACAACAGGTCAATGAATGAACATCACCAGGTCTCACTTTTCCCACTTGTAAAATGGAGATTGAAAAAACATCATTGGAGGTGAAGCTTTAAGACAGTCAGTTCTCTGTGTCTGTGGTCTTGCATCTATGGATTCAACCAACCATGGATCAAAAATATTGGGAAGGAATCAAGTAAGTGGTCCCAGAAATCCCTCAAGGGTGAAAAGGGTGCATAAAGCACATTTTTGTTGTTGTTAGGTGCCATTGAGTCGGTACCAACTCATAACGACCCTATGCACAACAAAACGAAACACTACCCGGTCCTGGGCCAATCTTACAATTGTTGCCACGCTTGAGCCCACTGATGCTGCCACTTTACCAATCCATCTCATTGGGGTCTTCCTCTTTTTCTCGGACCCGCCACCTTACCAAACATGAGATCCTTCTCCAGTGACTGGTCCCTCTTGACAATATGTCCGACGTATCAGAGGAAGTTTGGCCATCCTGACCTCCAAGGAGCACTCTGGCTGCACTTCTTCCAACACAGATCTATTTGTTCTTTTGGCAGTCCATGGTACTTTCAATATTTCCTCCAACATCACAACTCAAATGCATCAATTCTTCTATGATCTTCCTTAGTAACTGTCCAGTTTTCGCATGCATATAAGGTTATTGAAAACACCATGGCTTGGGTCAGGCGTACCTTAGTCCTCAAACTGACATCTTTGCTCTTTAAAAGCACATTTTATGTAGCATTTACATGGTATTAGGTCTTATAAGTAGTCTTGAGATGATTTCAAGTATACAGGAGGATGTGTGTAGCATAGTGGTTACGAACCAGGCTGTGAACCACAAGGGCAGCAGTTCAAAACTACTAGCTGTTCCACAGGAGAAAGATGAGGCTTTCTGCTACCGAAAAGATTTATAGCCTCGGAAACCCTGTACAGGATCGCTATGAGTCGGAACCGAATCCACAGTATATAACAACAACAACAGCACCATAAGTGACTTGAGCAGAGTTGGGTATACACAGGGGTCCCAGAACTAATCCCCCCTGTGGAAAGATGACTGTATATGGACAGCACCTCATGAGTCAACTCAATGACACCTAACAGCTAACTTTGATTTCCCATAAGCAATGGTCGAGTCATAGCGAGCCCACCTACATCAGAAGGAAACCCTGCCAGGCCCAGCCTCAGCCTCAGTATCGTCTATTTGCGTCCATTGTTGCAACCCCTGGGTCAGTCCATTTCATTGAGGGTCTTCTTTTTCACTGACCCTCTTTTTATACTGAAAGTGTACACTGCTTATCTGAAATTCAAATTTCACTAGATGCTCTTTGTCTCGATTTTCTAAATCTGGCAGCCCTACCCAGGAAAGGCAAACTAAAGGTTCTACACTATCAGACAAGACTTCTGTGATCTCATGGCATTCTCTGCTTCAGGTGCCAATGGTTGTTCTCTGGAGAGCAGAACCTACAGATCAAAGAGACAAGCCATCTGTCCCTCACACACCCAGTGTGTGGAACAAGGTAGTCGTGGAACAAGGGCAAGAAAACAAAGCTTGGTAAGGTTTCTGACTCGTAATGACGATAGAACAAATTAGAAGCACTCCACAGGGCTTCCAAAACTGTCAATCTTTACAGAAACAACTGCACATCCTTCTCCCATGAAGCAGCTGGGGAGTTGGGACCACCAAGCTTTTGGTTAACAGCCAAGTGTTTAACCATCATGCCACCAAGGGGAGGAAAACTAAAACACACACTTTCATTCATATATTCCCCTGAAGAATATCAGACACACAGAAGTCATTGCTCATAATAATTCTGAAAGCCCACTGTGCAGATGTTGTAAGGACCACCTATTCCAGGGTTGGGGATGCTCCTTTATTAGGACCTGTTTGGGTCCCAGAAGACTAAGTCCCATAGCTGTTGGCTTGGACTTCATGAAGTCCTTGTTTTTGCTGTCTTCCGGAGGCACATTTGTGAAGGGCACTGGAGACAGGTCCTCCTTGATTTCTCTGCTTTCTTCCTGCACACAGAAAGTTGGAATACAAAGGTCATTATTTCAAATCTCAAACACTTATAATCTATTTTTGTCCTGGAACGGGAGTCCTTTGGTGATATAACTTTCTCACATTCTTATCTCTTTGATTAGAAACATCTTTGTGTGCCAATGGCCACACCCACAATACTTTTCTTGATCTCTCTCTAACCTTAATCACAGGTAACTTGAATTTTGCAGGTTTCAATCTGAGAACCACATTTTGAATCTTTTACGGAGCCGTCCTGCCCAACTGGGAAACTGAATCAGTGTGAAAGTTTTAATAGTAGGTACATGTCTTTGTGCTCTGAGGTTGCTGTAACAAAAAAAAAGCCACAAAAGTGGGTGGGTCTAAGCAGAAATTAATAGTTTCACAATTCTGGAGGCTAGAAGTATAAATTAGGATACCAATCTTCTTGCATCGTTCTAAAGGTTCTGAAAGAGAATTGTTCTATGCCTCTTTGGTTGTTGTTGTGGTTGTTAAGTGCTATCGAGTCGTTCCGACCCATAGTGACCCTGTATAGGGTTTCCAAGGAGCAGCTGGTGAGCTTGAACTGCCGACTTGCAGTTCAAACAGCTTTGCAGTCTGGTGCATTAACCCACAGCCCCACAGCAGGACTCCATGACAATCTTTGGCCGCTTGGACTTGCCAAACAGTTGTCCTGTTACTGTTTTCACACAGCTGTCCTTCCTTTGTCTGTCTCTTCCTTCAATTTTCCTTTTATATATAAGACTTACCCTACTATGCTGGAACAAGGAATATCATTGCTGACATCAAGTGGATCTTGTCTGAAAGCACAGAATACCGGAAAGACATTTACTTGTTCTTTATTGACTATGCAGAGGCATTGGTCTGTGTGGATCATGACAAACTATGGACAACATTACAAAAAATGGATATTTCAGAACACTTAATTGTGCTCATGAGGAACTTGTATGTAGACCAAGATGTAGTTGTTTAAATAGAAAAGAAAATATTGAATGGTTTAAAATCAGCGAAGGTTTGTGTCAGCGTTTCACCATACTGATTTAATCTGTGTGTTTACCAAATAATCCAAGAAGCTGGAGTATATGAAGAAGAATGTGATGTCAGGATTGGAGGAGTGTTCATTTAACAGCCTGTGATATGCAGAGCACACAACCTTGCTTTCTGGCAGTGAAGAGGACTTGAAGTATCTATTAATGACAATCAAAGACTACATACAGCTTTTGGTATGGATTGCACCTCTATGTAAAGAAAACAAAGATCCTTACAACTGGAATAATAAATAACATCATGATAAACAGAGAACAGGCTGACATGATCAAAGATTTCATTTTAGTTGGCTCCACAATCAATGCCCGTGGAAGCAGCAGTCAAGAAATCGAACTTTGTATTGCATTAGGTAAATCTGTGAAACAGATTTCTTTAAAGTATTAAGGAGCAAAAAAGTCAGTTTGAGGACAGGTACATCTGACTCAAGCCACGGTAATTTCAAGCACCTCATATGCATGTGAAAGTTGGGTAACGAATAAGGAAGACTAGAGAAAAATCGGTGCATCTGAATTATGGGGTTGGAGAAGAATACAGAAACTACACAGAATGTCAGAAAAATGAATGGTTCTGTTTTGGAATGAGCTTGGTGAGACTACTCTTTAGAAGCTTAGGGGAGACTATGGGGAGATTTTTTCTCTGATAGTTTGGACATATTGTTAGGAAGGGCACGTCCCTGTAAAAGGACATCACGCCTGGTACAGTGCAGATGAACACAAAGAGACCTCCAACATGATGGATGCATGGACATAGATTGAGCAATAACTGACTCAAACATAACAACAGTTGTAAGGACGGCATAGGGGCCGGCAGTGTTTCATTCTGTTGTACAAAGGATAGCTATGAGTCAGAACCTTCTGGAAAGCACCTAGTAACACAACCATAACAAGTCTGCTATGACTTCACCTTTATTGATAACATCTTCAAATACCCTATTACCAAGCTAGAGCGCATTTTCTAGGGTTGACAGGGATGGCCAACTTAGACATCGGCTACCCAAAATGGGGGGAGGACTACAAAGGCACAAAGTGACTGGCTTACAATTTTTCAAGAGGGAGTTTAGTGTCACAGGGGGCAGGGGAAGGTAGAAACTCCACTGAGTGATTTTCAACCTGTCTGGATGGGGCTGGTAAAAGGAGATGGGAATAAGACTCTTGTGGTTCAATAGTGAATAACTATTATCAGGACTGATTGAGATTGTTGCAAATGTAAAAGGAGGAGTTTTGTAACAAAGGGAGGGGAGTGGTTGATCTTGTAATCCAGGAGCAGAGGACCCGGGGACCATCAAGAGAGAAGAACAGAGTGTGGGACCCTATCCAGAGAAGCAGCGACACCAGAGATGGAGGCAGAGACAATGACCTGGAGGGATGGAGTGGCTGGGGACGCTAGACTCAAGGAGGAAGAGGGGCTGTGTGCTGGTGGCCAGGAGGCAGGCTTGCAGGGTACACCCTTTGGTTGTTTGAATGATTATATATTCCTGAGTGCTTTGGTGTACATCCAAAAAAAAAAAAAAAAGAGGAAATAGAATCAAGTACTGTTAAACGATGATGCATGGAAGGGATTGTACTCATTGCAATAAAAGAAATACCATAGGATGAGTGTAAACTGATGTTCTCCCATGTAAACTATCACTAAATTCACAATAAAAACTTAAAAAAACAAACAAACAAAATTGCATTCACTGGTACTTGCAAGGGGTAGGGGGTAACACAACACAATTCAATCCATAAAAGTGCCATGTTTTTTATTTGGTCCTTGTCACAAGGCTAAATTTCATCCACTTTTTCACTTAAAGACCTTCTCAGTTTTATCTCTCACTGGGTGGAAATCAGAATCAATGATATCTCCTAGTCCTCTGAGTACTCAAACTTTTGGGGTCCTTCTACTCTCTCAACCTCTGCTTGCAAAATGGACAATTCTTCCCTACGCCTGACTTTCTGGTACAGTTCATACATAGCAACATGATAGCATTTGGTTTCACAACCTCTTAGCCTAGAGTCACAAGCTCATTCACTGCATACCTGTCTTCCCAATGATCACAGATAATGACTTCACTAAACATATCAGCACTACATCACATCCTCCTATATCAGATTTATTTGTTTTCCATTCCCAAGCCCCAGATTCCGTACTATATAATTTAGGTTTTCTGTAATGGAAGCTCCAATTTTAAGTACCTGTTGCTGTTATCTATCAGTTTAGCTCAAATAATGCTGGAGTGATATTGTTGTTGTTAAGTGCCATCGAGCCAGTTCCAACTCACAGTGTTTAGGCTTTTCAGAGTGGCTGGTGGGTTTGGACAGGCAACCTTGGGGTTCAAACCAACCTTGCAGTCCAGTGCATTAACCTGAATCTCCATGACTTACAACAGTGAAGACATTTTCCTTGTTCACATTCATGTCTCCACAGGTTGGCTTTGATTTTACTCCAGGTTCTCTTTATCCCAGGGTCCAGATTGAGGGAGCCGACACTGTGGCATGCTAGATTGTGGGAGAGGGAAAATGGGAAAATTGCTTGGAAATGATATGCATTCTCTGGTCACATTCCAATGACCAAAGCAAGTCACATGGTCAAGCTTGACTTCCGTGACGAAAAACATGCTCTTTTCATAGAGTAGGAGGCAGTAGAAATTAGACCCACAGTGAAAGACAGCAAATATTTTTGAAGAAGTAACACAAGCTACCCAGAAGTGTGTTGGTAAATGTTGAACAATTGGCTGTCTGATTCAGTGTTGTTAGTGTTGTTGTGTTGTTAGTTGCTGTCAAGTCTCTCCCGGCTCATAGCGTCCCTGGGCACAACAAGACAAAACACTGCCTGGTCCTGCACCATCCTCACAATTGTTGTTGTGTTTGAGTCTGCTGTTACTACCACTGTGTCAGTCCATCTCATTGAGGGCCTTCCCTAACGATTCATTGTTATTGTTGTTAAGTACCGTGGAGTTGGTTTGACCCTGCACAGGGTTTCCGAGGCTGTAAATCTTTACGGGAGCAGAAAGCCTCATCTTTCTCCCACGTAACAGCTGGTAGTTTCCAACTGCTGACCTTTAATTCATGGTGGTGTGCCATGGAGTCGGTTCCGACTCATAGCAACCCTATATAGGGTTTTCAAGGTTATAAATCTTTATGGGAGCAGAAAGCCTCATCTTTCTCCCTCAGAATGACTGGTAGTTTTGAATTGCTGACCTTGAGGTTAGAAGCCTAACTCGTAACCACTACGCTACCAGAGCTCCTTACCTGATTCACAGCATTTACCAATTCCCGTGGTATAAGTACACCCATCGTGGCAAATTAATTCCAAGATAAAGGAGTCCCTGTGTGGCACTGCAGACTAAAGTGTTTGACTTGAGTTTGAACCTCAAGGTCAACGCCGACTCCACGGCACTTAACAACAACAGCAACGATGTACAGGGTCATTGTGAGTAGGAACTGACTTAAGGCACTTAACGACAAATGTGCTGTCACTGAATGTGGAATTAGAAAGAGATGTACAGTCAGCTCTTGTGAGTCCATGTGAGTCAGCTATATTGAATCTACCCCACTCTGAATCAATCATTTGCTGCACATGAATTGAGCTATAGTTGTTGCACTGTATAAAGCCCACTTGCACTCTTTCTGTACATTACAGGAAGGGAAGCAAGTAAGGAGAGTATGATATGACTCAACAGAACCCAACCTTCAGAACCCAAGCCATCCCTAAGGCTTTGTAGTGGGGATGAGGGGGATTGGGCAACCCAAATAATGTCTTCACATTATTTGCTATTCTTGCATTAATTGGCAACTTCAAGTGAAGAGTAAGAACGTGAAAATAAAATAAAACAATTTTTTTTTTGCCTTTATAAATAAGATTCCTGGTGTGGCACTCAGGATAATGCGCTGGGCTGTAAGGTCAGTTTGAACCACAAGGTCAGCACTTCAAACCTACAAGTCACTCCTCAGAAATCCTATACAGGGTTGCTATGGGTCAGAACTGACTCAATGGCACTTAACAACAACAATATAACTAAGATTCAGCCCCAAGTTCCTCATTTGCAGAAATTCTTATTGAAAACTTGGCTCTCCTTCAAGAAAAGTAAGATGGTGATCATTCAAAAATCCTTTCATTCCAAATTATCCTTGATTTGAGCAGCTTGATGAATACACCTCTCTATTTTTGTACACTTAAAAAAATTTTTCCAATGAAAGGTTTTAAATGTTCCCAAATTTGGACTGAATTTTTAGATGAATAATTAAATTAATTTTGGGGAACATTTTATTGTGCTTCAGATGAAAGTTTATCTCGCAAGTTAGTTTTCACTAATTCGCATACAAACTGTTCTGTGACGTTGGTTGCAAGTCCCCCTACAATGTGTCAGCTCTCCCCACTACCTACTCCTTGGGTTCCCCGTTTCCAATCATCTGTCTCCCTGGCCCTTCTTGCCTCCTCATCTTTGTTTTTGGCAAATGTTGTCCTTTCAGTCTTGTACAGTTGATTGTTCCAAGGAACACATTCATCATAGGTATTACTGTTTATGTTATAAACTCATCTATTATTTAGCTGGGAGGTAGCCTCTGAGACCATCTTGATTTTCGAGTTAGAAGGTTGTTTTAGGGCAATAGTCTGGGGGTGCATCCAGTCTTTTACATACCAGTAAATCTGGTCTTTTTCATTTGAATTTCTTCTCCATTTTTACCCATTCTAGCCAGGACCTTCTATGGTGATCTTGGTCATCATGGACAGTGTTAGTAGTGTCATCTAGTTCTTCTGTTCTCCAGTTAGATAGAGGCTGTGGTTCACATGGGCCATTAGTCTTTTGTACAAATTGATTCTTTGAATCTTCAGCTTTCTTCATTCTCTTGAACTCCAGATAGAACAAGCTAATAGGTGCTCTTAGGTGGCTACTCACAAGCTTGTAAGACACCAGACACAACTCACCAGATTAGGATGTAGAACATTAATTATCTCTATGAGCTGACCTAAACGTTCCCAAAGACTATAGTTTCTTAGCCTTCAAATCCAGTAGTTTAGTCCTGATGTCTAAGGAGTTTAATTGTGTCCTCTGTCTATTCTGTTACATGTATGAGTAAAAATGCAGCGTTTACCAATACGTATGTAGAAATATCCATTACATATTGGGTAATGCAAAATGTTGTCTTCACATTATTTGCTATTCTTGCAATAATTGGCAGCTTCAAGTGGAGAGTTAGAATGTAGGGTCGAAATAAAAATAACCTTTTACATGGATGTACTCCCCTATGAATTCCTTCACCTATTTAGCATACATATTTACCCCAGTAGCTACTATGGGTTAATGCGCCTGACTGTAAAGCAGTTTGAACTGCAAGGTCAGCGGTTCAAGCTTACCAGCTTCTCCTCAGAAACCCTATACAGGGTCGCTATGGGTCAGAATCAATTCGATGGCACTTAACAACAACAACTGTTGTTGCAGGATTATTTCTGCTGCAACGTTTGCAGTTGTTGCCCTTTCATCTTGCCTATGTCTCATTGTCTTCCTTTATCTTGATCACAGTGTGTTGACTTCCCCCATACTGTGTGTAGTCTTTCCCTTCACCATAATTAACAGTGGTGTGCTATCTAATTAACGATTCTCCCTCCCACCATCTAAGAATGTTTCTTTCTGTGCGTAAACCTATTCTTGACTTTTTATGATTGTTTTTGTTGTTGTTAAGTGCCATTGAGTCGGTTCCAACCCATAGTGACTCTGTCTAGGGTTTCTGAGAAGCAACTGGTGAGCTTGAACCGCTGATCTTGTGGTTCAAACCAACTTTGCAGTCTAACACATTAACCCACAGTGCCACACCAGGAATTCCTTTTTATGATAGTGATTTCATATTTGTCCATTTGTGCTTGATTTATTTCACTCAGCTTAATGTGCCCAGAGTCATCCATGCCAAGAGATTTTTTTCATGGATTCATCATTATTGTTTATTGTTGCATAATATTCCACTGTATGTCTGTACCACACTTTGTTTATTCATTCATCCAGTGATGGACATGTAGGTAGACAGCTTCCATCTTTTTTGCTATGGTGAATAAGGCTGTGATAAACATTGCTGTACATATGTGTTTTTTTCATATCACAGCTCTTATTTGACTAGGATGTATACTTAGGAGTAAGGAGCTCTGGTAACACAGTAGTTACGAGTCGGGCTGCTAATCTCAAGGCCAGCAGTTTGAAACTACCAGCTGTTCCATGGGAGAAAAATGAGGCTTTATGCTCCCGTAAAGATCTACAGCTATGAGTCAGAACCGAATCCACGGCACATAACCACCAACCACCACCAATGTTGCTGCTGGTGTGGCACTGAGGGTTAATGCACGGGACTGCAAAGTCAGTTTCCACTGCAAGGTTGGTGGTTCAAGCTCAACAGCTACTCCTTGGAAATCCTATAGAGGGTCACTATGGGTTGGAACTGACTCCACGGCACTTAAAAACAACAACTCCTTGGAAACCCTATACAGGGTTGCTATGAGTCGGATCTGACTCTATGGCACTTAACAACAACAACATGGCATTTCTATTTGTAACTTTTTAAGGAATTGCCTACCATTTTCCACAGTTGTACCATGTTGAAGTCCCACCAACAGTCCACAAGAGTCCCAATCCCCCAACAGCTTTGCCGGCATTTGTTGTTCTCTGCTTTTGGGATCAGGGTCATTATTGCTGGGGTGAGATGTGATCTCACTGTAGTATTTATTTGTACCTCTCTAATGACCCAGACTCCTGGTGTGGTGCTGTGGGTTAATGCGCCAGACTGCAAAGCCATTTGAACTGCAAGGTCGGCAGTTTCAGTTCACCAGCTGCTCCTTGGAAACCCTATACAGGGTCACTATGGGTTGGAACCAACTCAATGGCATGTCACAACAATGATCCGGTGTGGCACTGTAGGCTATATACTGAATTGGTAACCCAAAGGTCGGCAGCTCATACCCACCCACGGCTCCTCGAAACCCTATCAAAGGTCACTATGAGTCTGCGTTCACAACAGTGGCCAGTGTTTGGGAACATCTTTTCATGTGGTTTTTAGATGTTTGAATATCTTTTCTGATGAAGGTTCAACTCACATCCTTTTTCCATTTTTTAATTGGTTTGTCTTTTTGTCATTAAGATGTTGAAGTTTTGTATAAATTTTAGAGATTCGATTCTTGTCAGATATGCCATCACCAAAACATTTTCCCCAGTGTGTAGGTTCTCTTTGGAATTCTTTTGATGAGCATAAGTATTTCATTTTTAGGGGATACCAGTTATCTAATTTATACTCTGCTATTTGTCCATTTTCAGTTGTGATTGATGGTCTATTAGCCATAAATCAGGGCCCTTACGTTATTTTTTCACAGACTACTCTTTAAATGTGTTGATATCACCATTGGTGATACAGGGAAAGTTACACATATACTATAAATTATATACTGGAGTCCTGGTGTGGCACTGCAGGATAAGCACTGGACTGTTAACCACAAGGTCAGTGGTTCAAACCCACCAGCCACTCCTCAGAAACCCTCTATAGGGTTGCTGTGAGTTGGAACGACTCCATGGCACTTCACAACAACAACAACAACAACATACTCGGGAGAAGGACATCATGCTTGGTAAAGTGGAGTGTCAGCAAAAAAGAGGAAGACCCCCAACGGATGGATTGACACAGTGACAGTGGAAATGGACCCAATCGCAATGATTGTGAGGATGGCAGTGTTTTGTTCTATTATGCACAGGCTGCTATGAGTCAGAACCGAATGGAAGGCATCTAATAACAACAACAACATACTCTGTATTTCTGTTTCTTCATCTACAAGTATAAGGTGGGGTGATAAGTTCTACTCTACAGAGCTATTGTTGCTGTTAAGTGCCGTCGAGTTGATTCCGATCCATAGAGACCCTCTCTAGGGTTTCTGAGGAGCAGCTGGTGAGCTTGAACCGCCAACCTTACAGTTCAAACGGCTTTGCAGTCTGGTGCATTAACCCACAGCACCACACCAGATCACCTACAGAGCTACTGGTTGGTTGGTTATGTGCCATGGAGTCGGCTCTGACTCATAGTGACCCTGTACAGGATTTCTGAGGCTGTAAATCTTTATGGGAGCAGAAAGCCTCATTTTTCTCCCGTGGAACAGCTGGTAGTTTCGAACTGTTGACCTTGTGGTTCGCAGCCTGATTCGTAACCACTACGCTACCAGAGCTCCTTCGGAAGCTTAAATATCTTTCACATGTGAAACACCTCATATGGTACTTTGCGTATGGAGGTCACTCAATAAGTAATCATGACTATTCACTACTGAGGATGTAAAACAAGTATTTGCATAATTATGATTGGGTGTATTGTCTAACAGAGTGCAAAGCTTCCGCCGGTAGCCTCAGTGTATTGGGTCAGAGTAAACTGCCTGCTGATTTTAAGTATCTCTGACACGAGTGGCTTTTGCAGCTCCCTTAGAAGCACTGTTGTTATTACAATTCAGCAAAACTCACCTCTCGGGTTGTAAGTGCATTCTGTCTTTTATACTTTAGCTGGGTCCAAATTGTCAGTCCAACAGAAAAGCTGGCAAACCCTGCCTCAGGATAGAATCTTGGCCTGCCAGAGGTTAGACCCTGGACCCTGAGGTTAGGAAGAACAGAAAGCTCACTCCGTCACACTGAACTCGTTCGTACTGAATCTGACATCAAGTGTCAGGAGGATGTAGCACCTCTTGACTCTACAGTGGTTCTGGAAGAACTGAGGTCCTGGCACAACCTGCATGCCACCAGAGAGCAGACAAAACATGACTGGTAGAAAGAAGAGCCCAGTACCTGCCTGGGGACGACACGTTCTAGTTTTCTAAATTGTTGCAATAGTCAGGATTCTTATTTCAGACTTGTTGAAGCCTCTTGACTTAACAAGCGATGCTTAGGAAGATGCTGATGCAGATGATAGTGATGAGTGTGTAAATTGCTGGACTGGGCGTGCTTCTGTTCTGTAGGGGGTGTGCATGTGTGTGTTGGATCCTCCTGGGTGGCCTTTGTGGATATTAACTACTTACCATGCTCACATCTGCACACAGCAATTTTCCAGCAGGGAAGGTCACACCTAGCAGTGCCATTACTGACGTGGAACCAAGGTAATAAAAGCTCCTGGAGGCCAAGGTTCACTTAATATGGGGGTTCCAAAAATAAGAACTGAATATGAACAGCATGAGGAGCTCCACATACTTGGGATGCAAATGTGGTCTTTTGATATATAGTTTTCTGAGTAAAACTAGCTGTGATGACAACTAAGGTTGAGTGTCAACTTGGCAGTGCCAGGACTCACAGTGGGTTGGCAGTTTGGCTGTAGTAATCTCCTATGAGGAGATCTACCATAAGCAGCCAATCAATTGAAAGGAAATTTCCTCAGGGGTGTGGCCACTCAGGCAGTTTGCTTTTGCAGGGTCTGGGTCCTACATCTGGCTGGACATTTGACCTCTGATTCTTTAGGCTCGAGTCAGTGGCCTGCTATATTGTCTGTGGATTCTGAGAGTTGTCAGTAGCCTGTCATCTTGCCTGCCAACCTTCACTTGTTTCAGCTCAGAAGCTTGGCATAAAGTCTGCTGATCTTGGGCTCATCAGCCCCTGCAGCTCTGTGAGTCAGCAGAAGCCTCCAGGCTGACATCTAACCCACACACTTGGACCTTGCCCTTTCTACAACTGTGTGAGCCATTTCTTTGATAGAAACCAATGATGTGTGTGTAGACAGACAGACAGATAGATAGATAGATAGATAGATAGATAGATAGATAGATAGATATAGATAGATTATTGTTAAGTGCCATAGAGTTGTTTCCGACTCACAGCGATCCTGTATAGGGTTTCCAAGGAGCAGCTGGTGAGCTTGAACCACTGACCTTGGAGTTAAAACAACTTTATAGTCTGACACATTAGCCCACAACGCCACACCAGGACTCATAGATAGATAGATAGATAGATAGATAGATAGATAGACAGACAGACAGAGACAGAGATACCTGTTATGGCGCACACTGGATGAGGTCGGTTTGAATCATAAGGTTGGCAGTTCAACCTCATCAGCATTTCCTTGGACCTGGAAACCCTATATAGGGCCATTATGAGTTGGAACCAACTTGATAGCACTTTCTAACAACAAATAATAGTGATTCCGAGTTGGGCTGCTAACCTCATGGTCAGCAGTTCGAAACTACCAGCAGTTCTGTAGGAGAAAGATAGGTTTTCTGCTCCCATAAAGACTTACAGCCTTGGAAACCCTGTACAGGGTCGCTATGAGTTGGAACTGATTCGACGGCACTTAACAACAACAACAACTATATATATATGTGTGTGTGTGTGTGTGTGTGTGTGTGTGTGTGTGTGTGTATGTCTTTGTTAGTGGTGGTGTGGCATATAGGATCAGCACCGAACTGTGACCCACAAGATCGGTAGTTCAAACCCAAAAGCTGCTCCTCTAAAACCCTATACAGGGTTTTGCTACGAGTCAGAACCAACTCAATGGCACTAAACAATAACAACACATGTGTATGTATTTATGTGTGTGTATGTATGTATGTATGTATGTACGTCTGGAGAAAGCTAAGCTTTATGTTCCCGCAAAGATTTAAAGCCTCAGAAACCCTAAACAGGGTCACTATGACAGACTTGTGGTTCACAGTCCAGTGCTGGTCTTACAGGCCACACCACCACTAACAAATATATTTATATAAGTTTCACTAGTTTTGCTTCTCTAGAGATCGCAACCTAACATACACACTGTTCTAATAAATAATCCCCAAAGTTTTCAGGTAGTTCTTACTCATGAAACAGCTCAAATCAAACATTTCTGGTTGGAGAGCTGTCTTCCTTCTCAGAGCCATCTAAAAACCCCGGTCTAATGCCACTTTCTTTTCTGGACCTTGGTGCCATGGGGGTCACTCCACAAAGGTGGTTTTCCCCAGTGTTCCCTGGAGATCCAACAAGCAGCCAGCTTCTCACACTTCTCTTTATAAAGCTTGGAGAACTACAAAGAACTAAGTCTGTGAAAGGTTTATATTCACTCGGGTGAGTGCTTCATTGGAGTGTTTGAAATGGATGAATCAAATACTCTCCCCAGGTTTTAGTTAGATGAGGATCTATGACACAGAGTATTTGGGGAGGATCTCCACAGCTAACAGAAATGAACTGTAAAGAAGCCTAAGGTTTTCATTGTAAAGGACTCAGCTAACAGCTTTCCTAAGATCTATAGTTGATATCCAGCACATCTGTTGAACCCAGCCTTTGATATCACGCCTGGCAATCAGCAGATAGTCTAAGGTTGTTTATGAGAATAAATCAGTAAATGAATGGTGATGATATTTGTCTAATAAGGCTCGAAATTGAACAACTCTTTAGCTACGTTTCTAGACAAAAAAGTTGATAACTAGTAGGTAGCCAACAAATATTGGTTTATTTATATCAGAAAACGTATGAGTAGGGTTAATTTAAATGGTCAAACTAGACATGTCCCTTGTACATGTCACTCAGGACGGCTACCTATGTTAATGCAGGCTGAGAGGGTGCCCCTCACAGGGACTCACCTGTAAATAAGGAGTTCTGAGTTCTGGTGGCACAAGAGCTAAAACACTTGACTGATGGCTGCAAGGTTGGTGGTTTGAACCCACCAGCCACTACACCTGAAAAAGATGTGGCAGTCTGTTTCCATACAGCCTTCAAGACCCTAAGGGGCAGTTCTACTGTCTTACCAGGTCACTTGTTGTTGTTAAGTGTTGACCAGTGGGTTCCAACTCATAGTATCCTGTATAGGATTTCCAAGGAAGGGGCTTCCCTAATGTTATACCTTGAACATTATTCTAATTTTAACCCCAGCTCTAGCCACATGTTGTTGTTGCTGTTTTAAGGTGCCATCGAGTCAGTACCAACTCACAGTGACCCTATATACAATAGAATGAACCACCACCTGGTTCTGCACAAACCTCACAATCGTTGTTAAGCCTGCGTCCATTGCTGTCACCACTGTGCCAACCCATCACGTTGGGGGTTTTCCTCTTTTTCTCTGACCCTCTACTTTACACACATGATATCCTTACCCAGGGACTGGTCCCTCCAGAGGATATGTCCAAAGTATGAGAGATGAAGTTTGGCCATCCTGGCTTTCAAGGACATTCTGGCCATACTGTTCTGACACAGATTGGTTTGTTCTTTTGGCAGTCCATGGTACTTTTAATATTCTCCTCCTATACCGTATTTCAACTGCATCAATTCTTCTAAGGTCTTCCTTATTCACTGTCCAACTTTTATATGCATATGTTGTTGTTTTTGTTGTGAAGTGCTGTCAAGTTGGTTCTTAACCATAGCGACCCTTAATAGGGTTTCCGAGGAGCGACTGGTGAGCTTGAACCACTGACCTTGCAGTTCACACTGGATTTGCAGTCCAGCACATTAACCCACAGCTCCATACCAGGACTCCTCATATGCATGTTAACCTATTGAAAAGAACATGACTTTGGGTCAGGCACTTTTTAGTCCTCAAACTGACATCTTTTGTTCTTCAACACTTTAAAGAGGTCTTGTGTAGCAGATTTGCCTAATGCAATATGTTGTTGTTTGATTTCTTGACTGCTGCTTCCATGAGTGTTGATGGTGGATTGAGGCAAAATGAAGTCTTTGACAACTTCAATGTTTTCTCCATTTATATGGATGTTGTTTATTGGTCCAGTGGTGAGAGTTTTTGTTTTCTTTACATTGAAGCGCAACCAAATAGTTAACCTTATATGAGGATTAACTCTAACCCTAATCCTAGCCCAAACAAATCAAGAGTAGTGACCTAACTTTCATTAAATGCTACAGGGCAATGAATAATTACAAGATAGAATGGAGAAAAGGGCTTGAAATGTAAATTTGGAGAATGGAGAGGTCTCTAGTGTATCTGGTAATGTAGTGGTTACGAATAGGTCAGCAGTTTGAAACTACCAGCTGTTCTGCGAGAGAAACATGAGAATTTCTGCTCCTGTAAATATTTACAGCCTTGGAAACCCTGTGCAGGGTCGCTGTGAATCAGAACCAGTTTCATGGCATATAACCAACCACAAGCGTATCTGAATCCTAAGGGAAGTCTATCCCTGAGGTCCTGGATGCTGGGGAAACATAGTGAGTTCATCTTTTTCTCAGCTAGTTAGAAATTGTGGAGGACCTGGGACACCTTCGTACTGGGTTTACACTTTAGCCAAAGCTTGAGGCGAAACCTAAGAGCCAGAAGAAAGCACTATTGCTTGTTTTAGATGTAAATTCAGCTCTATGACCTTTCTCCAAAAGTAACATTATGGTTGCCCATAATTTGTAACATAAGGAGTTGGGGTGTCCCATAAGTGATTTGTGATTTTCCACTAACCTAAAGCTTGGCGGTTCAAACCCACGCAGCAGAACCACTAAGAAAATGCCCAAGGATTTGCTTCCAAGATTACAGCCAAGCAACCCCTAGGGGCAGTTCTACTCCAACACAGGAGGTTGCACGGCCATAAATCAGAAGCTACCGGAAGGCAACAGGTTGGGTTTGAATTATTTAGCATTATTTAAGAGGTTTAGCGGTTTTGTTTTACTTGAGGGTCTCCCATGCGAGCATTTTCCTCTTTGAATCCTTACAACTGTTGTCGGGGATCTTAGTGGCTGTTTTTGATTCAGGACTATTAAAGCAACGGGTCCAAGGTCACACAGCAAGATTCAGGTTGAGCTAAAGCGGAATCTAAGCTTACCTGACTCGTCAGCTAACCTGCCCCACTTTGAGTTCTGTGCACCTCCCTTAGGGCAGAAGCTAGAACTCCTCCCACCACTGCCTGAACGTTCCCTTTTCCTCCTCCCCAAACACCCGTCCCTGGGGCCCCTTTTATCATTGGGCACGCGCACTCGCTTAGGCTGGGTTTTCTTTCTGCCTCGGGAAAATTTTCACGCCGCCCTTGAAGCCGAGCCCGCCCGCCCACTCCTCCTCCTCTCTCTGATTGGTCGTATTCGGGGAGGCGACGCGGAAAAGGGAGGGAGGAGAAGGCCCAGATTCTCTCCCGGCTCTCCCCGAACCCGTCAACCCCTCCGGGCGCGCGCGTTCCGTACGTGCGTGCGTCCGTGCGTGAGTACGTGCAGCCCCGGAACGTGCACAGCGGGCGGGGGCAGGAAACGGGAAGCGAGGGGCGGGGGCCGCCGTTGCCATGGCAGTGACGTCAGGCGTCGCTGAGCGAACCCGGCCCCTGGCCCACGCGCGCGCGCATACACACTCAGGGACATGCACACGCGCGCGCACAGTCGCTCTCCCTCAGACACACTGGAGGGAAAGGTCAAACTAAAGGCGAGCGAGCTAGCGAGCGAGCGCGCGGGGAGCCGTCGCTGCGCGCCATGACGGCGGTTTTCTCCGCCGCCGCGGGGCCCCGCTCGGCCGCGCCCCCCGGTCCCATCCGCACGGCCCGAGCCCCGAGCCCCCCGCCCGTCAGGCGTGCGGCCCGAGTGGGGCGCGGACGTGGGGGTCGCGGGGTCCCCGGGCGCCCGCCGCCAGGTGAGTGTAGGGGGCTGGGGGGCCGACTTGGCCCCAACCCCTTCCGGGGCGCTGACAGGCGCTCGATCCCGGCCTCTGGGGGGCGTCTTGGGGTCCGCGTCCGGGGGACGCCGCCGGGCCCGCGCTGCCGGGGGCGCCGGGCTCGGGACTGGTCCGTGGGCACTTGGAAGAAACTCTGCCCCTGGGACGGGCGCCTGGCTGCAGCCCTGGCAGCGAAAGTGGCAGGTTTTATACCAAAAGGACTGGAGAGGGCCGGGGACGCCGGGAGTCCTGGGGGCCCGGGGCACGCGGACTGCACGGTGCCATGTCAGTGCTGTTGGTTGTCTCCTTGGGGTTATTTTAGGACGAAACGAAAAAAAAACCAAAAAACAATTTTTTTGAAGTTAGTTGGGAGCCGGAGCGAGGGCAGTGCCTTCATTGTCACATTACTTCCCTGCGTGTTGAGGAACTAGTTCGTGCTTTGCCCCAGATCCCCGCCCCCGAAGGAAATCTCTGCTCAGTGGACTTTAAAAAGAGTCAACACGAAACCCCAAAGCCCGGCAACAAGGTCATGCGTGTCCGATGGGTTTCAAGGGTCAGTGTCCATGTTGCCAGGGAGAAAAAGAGAAGGACCCCAGAGTGTTTGATTTTTGCTAGTAGTGTCTTTTTGTCCGAAGCTTTGGAGCTCATCAGAATGGAGTTTCCTTAAAACTCTCTGGCTTAAGGGGTCCCGTCGGTTCAGTGCCCCTCAGCAGTCTGGGCTTCGCTGAGAATAACTTGGAAAACTGGGAGCAGACAGCTCAGAACTTGGCCGATTGTGAATACCCAGTGCCTCTGAGACTTATCTGATTTTCCTTTTGAATTTCCACTGTTATAATGTATGCATGAATGCCACCCTTTTCTCCAACGTTGGAATGCTTTAAGCTGCTGCTCTCCCCTAAGACACTTCAGTGATAGGCCACCAACTCTGACAGTCTATTTCCACATTTGAAAGTTGTTTGGCAATTTCAAATAATAATCGTTTCAATGTGGAAGACATTTTTTGGCGTGGAAGTCGAGCATGATCAGAGGAAACCAAGCTGGGAATGGGTTTTAAAATTTAAATCCCACCCAAGAGCACTTCCTGGTTGGGCAAGGTCAGGGTGGCCCTAGCTGAGGAAATGTCTGGAGGAGTCTGGTAGAGGTGAGGAGAACAGAATTGGTGTTAGCTGGCTGGCTCCGCGTATGCAAACCTGCAGGCGCCTCTCCTAAGCAGTTCTGAATAGTCAGTTGCTGATTCTGTGGACTGTGGGTCTCTGACTCTATGTCATTTAGTAAAAGTTCTCAACAGAGCGTCTCACTTTGAAACTGAGTCCTTGTGGCATGTTGTGAGGACATCAGAGGTTTTTCAGTACAAGATTTAAGAAGAAAGCACTGTGTTTGGGGGTCTTGTGATTCCTTCTGGGTTGCTATTTTTGTACCTGGTTCTGGACTATGATGTCCATCTGACATCTTTCTCCTATTGGCCATTGTTGGCATGTGTTTGTGTTCAATCCTGTCATAGGGTGCCTGGTTGTTGCAACCTAAAAACAGTGCTTCCTTCCGTATACAAATGCATTTTGATGTTTCCTTTTCTGCCTGCCTGCCTGCCTGCCTGCCTGCCTGCCTGCCTTTTCTCTTTTTAAAGGGAACCTTAGAAGTGGGCAAGTCAGCACTTCCTGGGCATATCCCTCTCCACTGTAGGTCCTGTTGACCTTGGTGGCATGCTGGAGGTCATGTCATAAACAGTTCTTGAACGTTTTCCCCAGCTGATACAGACCTAGGTGAAAGTGAAGGGAGAAGTGCCTCTTTTTTCTTTCTTTCTTTGTTTTTTTTTAAATTGATTCTTACTGAATATTTATTGTGATAGTCATCAGAAAATAAAACAGCTCATTGGCTTTTGTTGTGGAAATACATGCATGTCTTTCTGACATTTTAAGAAAAGGAATCACTTAATTTCTGTTTCTAACTTCTGAGGTATGGCTTGTATGGCTCACAGATGAACAGTGCTCTGGTGACAGGCAGTTTTAGTGCTGGGTGAAGGGGAAGTAGGGAGCAGGGCAGTAGAGCAGGGGCACATTAGGCTTCTGCCTTAAGGATTTTGATATTGACAAGTGTAAGATTACCAAACAAATCAATTGCGTACTGATTATGTTATATGAGCATTCTGCATTCTGCAAATAGGAGTCACCATGTTGTTGTTGTTAAGTGCCTTAGAGTCGGTTCCGACCCATAGCGACCCTGTACAGGGTTTCCGAGGGTGTAAATCCTTACGGGAGTAGAAAGCCTCATCTTTCTCCCGCGGAGC
>NW_006408519.1:43143512-43202625 GCF_000296735.1 Chrysochloris asiatica | reverse complement strand
ATAGGGGTTCCGAGGCTGTAAATCTTTACAGGAGCAGAAAGCCTTATCTTTCTCCCGCAGGACAGCTGATAGTTTCGAACTGCTGACCTTGAGGTTCACAGCCCAATTTGTAACCACTACACTACCAGAGCTCCTTAGAGTGACTATAAGGCAGAATTAATGCAACAGCATTGGGTGTTTGTTTTATAAGGTTTGATTTATGAAAAATCCATTGGCATATAGCAATTAAGGAACAGATTGTTGGCATAATATAAGGCTTACCATTGTGTTCCTTGAGTTGTCTCTGTCCCAAAACTGCTTGGGACTGCTTAAGCTCAAAACTGCCGCATACATGCCACCTACTAATTCTTTACTTGCATAGAAAAATTGTCATCTGATTTGTGCTGTACCACTCAAGGCGTTCATGGAACCCTACCTGAGATGCTTCTCACATTGGAGTAGAATTGTAGGAGTCAGGTTAGTTGGTGTGGCGCTCCTATCGACCTGTCCATCCTGAGCAAGTGGTCCTGCAGCACACTTCAACATGTCAGAGTAAATAGATCCAGTGTGACGTCCACATACAGTGAAAGGCAGTTAACCTGGACATTTTCTCTAGGTGCAAATTAGTCTCCAGAATTAAAGGCTTGCTCTGCTGAAGCTGTGATTCTATTTGGGTCACTTGTGAAAAAATGCTATTTTGATCAAAGAGTGACTACGTACTCTTTAAAAAAAAAAACTTTCAAGGGAGTTTTTGGTTTTTTTTAAATCCTTGATTAATGGAATTGAGTTTATTTGGAACCAGCAAGAGGTCCTGAAATTATTTTGCTTTGGTGACATGAATAAAGAAAAAAAGAATGTAAATAAATATGAGTACAACTTGTTTAGGGGTGGCTCAGACTTAATGTTGGGACAAAGAGGAAAGGCAGGAGTGGCCACAAACTCCATTATGGAAGAAGCGAATCAAATTTAGTGTGCTCTATGTTGTTTGTGCCTACTGTACAGAGACTGACTCCCCGTACCCTACCCTCACCCCAATTTTAGAGAAGCCTTATTCTTAGAGAAGGAACATGAGCTAAGCATGCAGATGTTTTGATGCATATGAGTTATGGTGTTGGAGGAGAATATTGAAAGTGCCATGGGCTGCCAAAAGAACCCACAGATCTGTGTTGGAAGAAGTGCAGCCAGAGTGCTCCTTAGAGGCCAAGATGGCCAAACTTCATCTCTCATACGTCGGACATATTGTCAGGAGGAACCAGTCACTGGAGAAGGATATCAAGTTTAGTAGGGTGAAACTTTGTGGAGGCTTCACACAGTTCATGGAAAAATGGAATGGCTAGAAAATGAAAAATTTCCAGAAACATCTTGAAGCCTACTCATATATGTGTTAACAGTGTCTTTAGAGCAATTAGTAGTTTTTTGTTTTGTTTTTGTGAATTAGAAAGCAAGAAATTATTACTTACTTAAATGCTTACTCTGGGTCCAGAAAACTCAACTTGGGATACTGAACCCAATTTTGTTTCTCATGACATAATTGAATATTTTAAAAGTTGAGAGAACAATTCGAATGATATGTTTGATATTTTAGTACCAGTTTAGAGTAAGAAAGATGGTGGTATTAAAAGAATGTTTTCCGTTTATTATTATTATTTCATTTTAAGGGAACTGTCTCAAAAAGATTGCTAATTTCAAAATGTATCATAGGTTTTTAAAAATTACAATACATTAGGTTTTTGATGAATGAGAGCAATTGATTAAATTTTTTTAAGTGCATGTAAAAATAAGCATTATAGTGTCTATTTTTGTTGTTTGTGTCAAGATATGAGTGAGTAGAGGGAATGATTAGAAATTGTAATTGAAACTTAAGGCTGACTTATGGTCTCGCTTTCATTATTTAGCACAGTGTCCCTTAACATGTCATATTTTTCTGCTCCCAGTTTCCTCTTCTATGAAACTAAGTCTGTAGTACAGCATACTCTATGTAAGCCAGAGTATTTAAAGTAGTGTTTCTGCAGCTTGAAATGTTACGTTAAAATGTTCATGTAAATGCACTCGTGTGAGATTTCAGTAGTTTATACCTTGTAATCTCAGAACCTTGGGTGAAAGTTTATGAACATAAGAAAGGTTGATTTCAGATAAAGTCGACCTGTGAATTGCCTCTTTCTCTCTCCCTAAATGATCTTCTGTCAGTATTACATATTTATAGTGTCCATAGTCCATAGTCAAGGAGCTCTGGTAGCTTAGTGGTTATGAGTCAGTCTGCTAACCTCAAGGTCAGCAGTTCAAAACCACCAGGGGTTCCGCGGGAGAAAGATGAAGCTTTTTGCTCCTGTAAAGATTTACAGCCTCGGAAACCCTATGAAGGGTCACTGTGAGTCGGAACCGACTCCACGGCTCACCACCACCACCACCATAACCATAGTCCAGTCAGGATGTTGTTGTTAAGTGCTGTCGAGTTGGTTCTGACTCAGCAATGCTGTGTAAGGTTTCCTAGGAACGGTGGTGGGTTTGAGCCTCCGACCTTGAATGTTAGCAGCCCAGTGCTTCTCCCGTAGCGTCAAACCAGGACTCCAATATGCTGCTCTTTTGCTGAATGCCAACTCGTAGCAACCCTTTATAGGATTTCCAAGGAGCAGCTGGTGGATTTGAACCAGTGACCTTGTGGTTAGCAGTCCCTTGCATCCCCTACAGTGCCACACCAGGACTCCAATATGGTGTTGTCAAGTGCCACCAAGTCAATGCCGACCCTGTATAAGATTTCTGAGGAACAGCTGGTGGGTTTGAATGCCTGACCTTGTGGTTAGCATCTAGTGCTGATCCTACAGTGCCACACCAGAACTCATGGTCCATAATTGTATAAAGGGTTGACTCATCTCTGGTAGCATAGTGGTTACGAATCTGGCTGCCAATTTCACGGTCAGCAGTTCGAAACTACCAGCTGTTCCGTGGGAGAAAAATGAGGCTTTCTGCTCCTATAAAGATTTACAGCCTCGGAAACTTTGTACAGGGTCGCTATGAGTCGGAACTGACTTCAAGGCACATAACAACAACAACCTCTTACCTAGAGCATCAATAGAGATTTCATTTATAAAGCTCCACCCATGGCTGTTGAGTGGATTCCAACTCAGTGACTCTGTGTAGGGTTTCCGAGGCTATAAATACAGGAGTGGAAAGCCACCACTTTCTCCTGTGGAACGTGCGGAGGATTCTAACTGTTGATCTCCCGGTTTCAGCCCAGCATGTGCCACTAGGACTCTGCATTGTCTCCAGCTATCTGGGAGGCGGCTTGAATTTCAGTTACTGAATGTGGTTTAATCTTCACAAACTAAGGGGAAATGTATGTTTATCTTAAGATATTTATGAACATTTTTGCATCCTGTGTGGACAGTTCAACGTAGTCTGTATACTTTAGGAGTGCAGTGGTTCTGTAGGATTAGCAGTGGACTGTGCACCAAAAGGTTGTGGTTCGAGTCCATGGGAGAAAGATGAGGCTCTGTCTCCACAAAGATTTAGTCTCGGAAGCCCTGTACAGGATCACTATGAGTCGAAACTGACTTGATGGCACTTAATAAAACAGCAACATGCTGTTAGTATTCTATTTCACATACAGTGATCCCATAGGACAGAGTAGAACTGCCACATCCTCTCCCTTAATGTGGCTGTTAGGTTCAAACCACCAATCTTTCAGTGAGTAGCTAAGCATTTAACCACGGCTCCACCAGGGGACCCACATATTATTAGCATTTGTTCTAAATTTACTTTATTGGATGTGTTGTTGAAATCAACTTAGTAGGTGGTGGTGGTGTTAAGTGCTATCGAGTTCTGACTCACAGTGGCCCTGTATAAGGAGTGGCTGTTGGGTTTGAACCACGCATCCTGTAGTTAGCAGTCCAGGGCGTATCCTACAGCGCTGCACCAAGACGCCACAACTGTGGTTGTACAGTCTTTTTAAAAACTAATTTTCTATGGGATATTTTAAAATAGGACCTAAAAAAAACCTTGTTCTTAAATGGGCAAGAGATGGAACTTGGACTCTAAGGACTTCTAAAGTCATTTTATTCTCAGTGATTATGTGGCAGTCCTCGGACTTTTATATCTGAAAGATGTGAAAAGGAGTAATTTATTAAGCTGTTTCCCTAAAGTGCAGTAATTAAGTTGGGGCATGTGATGTAATTTATTTTCACTATAATGTAGAGAGCTGTCTTTACCCCGAACAAATGTAAAATGGAATTGCTGTATTGCTGTAAAATAGGCACTCGATTGCTTACCACAAGGCCAGCAGTTCAAACTCACCAGCTGCTCCTAGGAAATCCTATACAGGGTCGCTTGGAGTCAGAACTGAGTCGAAAGCACTTAACAACAACAGGGAAACTGGGGTGTTCCAGAAAGATCTCCTAGAGGCTAAATGTTGGGCAATATCAGATCAAAATGTTATTTTCCTCAGAGTGATGTTTACGCAGTAGTTGTTAAATATGTCTGTAAGTAAAGAACATGAAACTGAGAGCAAGACCTTGATAGGCTTAAACTCTGCGTCTCGTCTTGCTAGTGTCCGCCTTTGACTGAGTACAGTCTTACCGCTGTTCTGTCACTAGAAATGATTGTTGTTAGTTCTTTAGAGTTGATTCTGACTCATGTTGTTGCTAAGTGCTGTAGAGTCAGTTACGACGCATAGCAACCCTAATCGGTTTCTGAGGAGCAGTGGTGAGCTTGAACCACTGACCTTTTGTGGTTCAAACAGACTTTGCAGTGTAGCACATTAACCCATGGTGCCACACCAGGACTGTAACTCATAACGACCTTGTATAGGAGGGCTGGGGAACGTCTGACCCGCAGCCCATATAAGGCCCTGAAAACAGTTGGTCAGACCTTGCCAAGGCAACTGCAGTTCCAACCATCACGTTGTTGCTGCTGTTAAGTGCTGTCCAGTTGGTTCCAATTCATAGTGACCCTGTATAGGGTTTCCAAGGAGCAGCTGGGGAGTTTGAACCACTGACCTTGTGGTTCAGTGTCTCATCCCACAATGCCACACTAGGACTCAACCATAACCTTAGGGGAGTGGTTACTTAACTGTTGAACCAAATATAGCATGCTAATTTTTTTAAGTTGATAATTTTGTATGGTCTGCGAATGATGCTATAAATTTTGGCAGCAAACAGCTTTCCTAACCCCTACTTTATAGGAGCTCTGGTAGCATAGTGGTTACAAGTCGGTCTGCTAACCTCAGGGTCAGCAGTTCAAAACTACCAGCCGTTCCATAGGAGAAAGAGGCTGCTTTCTGCTCCCGTAAACATTTACAGCCTCGGAAACTCACTCTATACAAGGTCGCTGTGAGTTGGAACCGACTCCATGGCACACCACCACCCATATTGTGTAGGGTTTCTGAGGAGCAGATGGGGAGTTTGAACCATCGACATTGTGATTCAGACCAACCTTGCAGTCTAGTGCTTTATCCCACAGTGCCACACAGGAACTCCTCACTCTCTATTAGTGGGACATATTTGCATTTTCCTTCTCTGATGGGCTTCTGCCCTACCCAGGGTCCGGCTTTCACAGGATTTTCTGTCCATATATATGTAGGTCAAATGCTGTACTTATTGAAGAATGCTTCTCTCCCCACTTATTTTAAGAATTCCCGATAGTTGGCCGTTTGCCACATTCTATTAGTGTGTGATAGAGTGGCCCAGGGTTTTTTTTTTTATATTTTAAATGTTGTATCTGATGAAGAAAAGAAATAGCTATGTGAGATTGATCTGGAACGCTTAATATAAGCGACAAGCACTCTTTTGGACGTTGGTTTTCAATCTGCTACTTGTAAAGGGGATAACATTTTTTAAATTCCTGACTGTTTAAGTGACTGTTTCCCAAAAATGTTAGTGCCAGGAAGTGGGGTGCCAGGGGGATAGAGAGAGAATGACCCCTGTAGAGATTGGAGGCGGATAAAGTAGGGGTGGGGGTAAAGAGCGACAGAATGACTGCTGTAGGGATTGGAACAGATAAGATTGTATAAATCCAGGGGATTATAACCGTCCTTTTTTTATTAGTTCTCCTCACTGTAAGGAGCCCACAACAGTGGAATACAAGGGCTGTCGCAGGCATCTTTGATCAGCTTCTGATGTTATTGCTGGGAATCTTAGATCGTTAGGAAGACAGGAAAGAACCCCTTTTCACACTGATGTCCCTTTTGAGTGGCCCCATTTAACTAAAACCCGCCATCACCATGTGGGTCCCCACTCTAAGCAGCCCTACAGGACAGAGTACAGCTGCCCCTGGCCCACAGGCCTTTCAAAGATGTCATCTTTACAGAAGCCCACTGCCACATTGGTTTTACCATAGAGTGGCTGCTGGGTTCAAACCACTAACTTTTTGGTTCGCCTTTGGATGCCTTGATCGCTGCACCACCAGGGCATCTAGATCAATCCCATTTAGACTTACACGTTTTACAAGGTAGGAGAACGAATTTTCAAGTTACAAGTGGGGAAGATTTCCAGGTATTGGAGTCATTGTTAAGAAAATTCAAGTACTGATCTGTTTTTAATGACACTAAATCTCATATAGAGTCCTGTGGGTTAATGCGCTGAACTGCAAGGTCGGTAGTTCAAGCTCTCCAGCTGCTCCTTGGAAACCCTGTACAGGGTCATTACGGATCAGAACTGACTCGAGTGTATTTAACACAACAACGTAATCCATATAAGGGGCCCTAGCAGCATAGTGGATTATGAGCTGGGCTGTTAAGCGAAAAGTCAGCGATTCTAATCTACCACCAGTTCCATATGAGAAAGATGAGGTGTTCTGCTCCTGCAAAGATTTACAGCCTCGGGAACCCTGTACAGAGTCGCTATGAGTTGGCACACCACCACCACTACCATCATATCCCATATGGGCTCCTGGTATGGTACTGTAGTATCAGCACTGAACTGCAAACCACAAGGTTGACAGTTCAAACCTACCAACTGCTCCTTGGAAACCCTATACAGGGTCACTATGAGTCCGAATCAACTTGAAGGCATTTAACAACAACAGCAGTAGCAGTTATATTCCATATGAAGTCCTGGATAAGCACTAGACTACAAGGTCAGCAGTTCAAATTCACCAGCCACTCCTCTGAAATCCTGTATGGGGTCACTATGAGTCAGCACCAACTCAACAGCACTTAACAACAACATATCCCCTATGGAGTTCTGGTGTGACGCTGTAGAATAAGCATTGGACTGCTAATCAGAAGGTCATTGGTTCAAACCCACCAGCTGCTCAGAGAAACCGTATACAGTGTTGCTATGAGTGAGAACCAGCTGACGATCAACAGCAACAATGTCCCATATAGCCCCACGTTTCCCAGCACGCTACCAGTTTTTAATATTCTGTGCCCATAAACACACCAGTATTTATGCAACCAAAAATCCTGATTTTTTTTAAGTAGAAGATATGGTCATTTAAATCACAGGTTTAACTGGAGTCAAAAAGCTGCTCATCTGTGTCTTTTTCTACAGTATGAGTTGTTTGTCACTGATTTTAAAGGCCTGTATGCTTAGGGCTGTCTGCTCTTCTGTGCGATAAAGATGAGGCTGTGTGCTCCGTAAGGGTGACACCCGTGGACACCCTAAGAGGCAGGAGTTGGCATCCACTCGATGGCAGTGTTTTATCTGTGTTTCGGATTGTGATGAAACACTGCTGGAATGACTCCTGGCACCTGCGGATTTCAAATCACTTGGAGTAAGTGGAACCTAACTGTTGTAGCTGCCTTCGTTTTTCTTTCCCTAGTGGTTGTGTTGAAACAGGTTCTGCAAAGTACCTGGAAAAGGTCATTCAGGCCCGTCCAGGTTTCCATCCACTCTACTGGTACCCACTTGAGTGTGGATGTTTGTACCAAATCCCATGTTGTCTCAAATACAGAGTGATCACCACGATCATGAACATATTTAATCTTACTCCTCTCTTGCTGGTGGCGCTGTGGAATCAGTACTGCACTGCTAACTGTAAGATCGGCGCTTCAAACCCACCCACAAGCTGCTCCTCACAAACCCTCTATAGGGTCGCTGTGAGTTGGAAGTGACTCGAATGCAGGTAGCAACATCATTCTACTGCTTAAATCCTTGAAATGATTGAGTCTGTTTATTGCCTCTTAGGTGAAACTCTGCTTCCTTGGGACCTCAGACACTCAGAGCTTTACTTTGTAGCATTATCTGCCTGAGAAGAGTCCACTGACCTTTGTATCCATAGGACTTGGTGTTCAGTAACTGTCCTAGTAACAGTTGAATAAACTGCATTTTGGATTTGAGAAGTCATAAAATTACTTCAATAAACAACTCTGATGAATAAAATATCCTATGCCTAGTCTGTTCCTGGTGTAGCACTGTAAGATAAGCACTGAACTACCTACTGCAAAGTAGGCAGTTCAAACCTACCAGTCGCTTCTCGGGAACCCTATCCAGGGTCACTGAGTTGGAACTGACTCGATGGCACTTCACAACAAGTTGGTTCCAAGGTTTCTTTCATGACACAGATTCAGTCATTGTGCTAAGGGAACGGGAGATGTTATTGTTGTGCCGTCGAGTCACCTCCGACTTATGGTGACCCTGGACGGGGTTACTGAGGCTGTGCATCTTTGCAAGAGCAGAAAACCTCATCTGTGGTTTGCAGTGCAGTGCTTATCCTCTGTACCCACCATGGTCTTGATCTCATGAAGTGTAAGGCCTACTATGTGGGACAGTTAGATAGCATTGTTGTTGTTATGTGCCATGGAGTCGGTTCTGACACATAGCGACCCTGTGCAGAGTGTCCGAGGCTGTAAATCTTTACGGGAGCAGAAAGCCTCATCTTCTCCAGTGGACCAGATAGTAGTTTTGAACTGCTGACCATGAGATTAGCAGCCCAATTCATAACCACTACACTCCCAGAGCTCCTTTAGATAGCATTAGACACTAGGATTTCAATGGAGTGACTTCTTTCTCGGGTTCTGTCGTCTAATCTAAAAGTGGGTTTTGAAATCAGAATTTTGTGATGGTCAGTGTCCATGGAAATGTGTCTTTGGATGTGATTTTAGCTCAGAGCCTTGGCGGTCTCCAGCTGTCACTGTCTACAGTACAGGAGAAAGGAGCAGCCCTGGGACCACTTCTGCTCTGACCTGTGGGTTCCCTAGGACCCCAATGACTGTCGGCTTTGGAGCTCACCTGCCTGAATCCATCGCCTTCCGTTGCCTCTCCGCAGCTGTGTGATCTTGGATGGTGGTGTTATTAAGTGTCGTCGAGTCGATTCCGACTCAGAGAGATCCTGTGTAGGTTTCCAAAGAGCGGCTGGTGAGTGTGAACTGCCCAGCTTGTGGTTGCAGCCGACCCTGCGGTCCAGTGCACCATCCTGCAGTGCCACCCCAGGTCAGTTACTTAGAAACATTTTGTGCCACTTTTAGGGCAGCACTTTATCCACTGTGATGAACAGTGCACCTGAATTACCAAATGCTCTACCCTTAGAAGACTGCCCAGCCCCTAAAAACCACTCAGAAAGTGTGTAAACACCAGCTCTTCTTAGTTTGAAGGGGCTTCTTATTGAAATAAGCACATGCTTGTTGTGCCTCTTTTCTCTGGCTGAAGAACAGTTGCTGTAAGGCCTGAGTTTGAGTCTATACCTTACAGTGAACTTGGATTTCTGCTCAGTTGCCCTATGGTGAGGTGGCAGCAGTCTCAGTCCCCAGAGTGCCATCTCTTTACCACCTCTCTCTCCTGCTGCCAGTGGATTGGCATGCAAGATTTCTAACTGTTCCTGGACGTGTGCAGCCAAACACTGTGTGCCCATGGCCTGGGCAGTGCCTGTAGTGCCCACAGAGGGGTCAGGGATCCAATGATAGCTTCTCAAACAAGCCTTGACTTGAACAAAGCAAGTGCTCACCTCTCATGTTCCCCCACAGAGAATGGTGTTCACCTGGCTTCCTGTTCATCATTTCCTTTATTCCTGGCTGGGAAGGGTGGGCTCTTTTAGAAGGAAGAATCTATATGTCTTCTAGAAAAGCATGTACAAATGTAGTTTTACACATAAATGATCATCTTTTTAAAACAGTTTTTCATCTATGCTTGTCATTAGGGACGAGGGCAGGATTTTAGTCATTTATGTCAGGGACCCTGAACATCTATGAAATCCTGTTAAATACATGCATTTAGGAGGCAAAGAAAGTTGGTTGTCTTCCAGGATGTATTGTGAGAAATAACAAATACTATCCAGTCTGCCCTGGTAGCCTATTTTTGGCTTTTTCTTTTTTAATATAATTATATTTATTTTATTGTTGTTGTCCAGAAGCTACACAGCCAAACAGACCATTCCCACAGTTTCTGCAGGTACCATTGTGTACATTCTTGATGGCATGAGACAACGTGCATCCGTCCAGCTCTGTAACCAGTTTCCTTCTGGTCTCTTAGTTCTTCCTTGCTCTGTAACATAAACTCACTGCCCCCTGAGCGTCCTCTCTGCTCTCTCCAGTTACTGTTGCAATTTGACTCCATAAGCAGCTACTTTTTTTTTTTTTTTTTTTTGCTGCTGCTGCTGTTGATGTGACTTTTACCAGTTAAGCTTTTTCCAGCATTTACCATACTAGGCTCTGAAACCCTGCCCTTAACACGCTGGTTCCATCACCATCGGCACCCCCACCCCTGTCCTCTCTTTCTTGCTCTTAGTAACCACTAAGAAACTTTGGTCTTTATACATTTGTCTTTTTATATTTAAGTGAGGCCATACAAGCTTTTTCCTTCTGCTCAGCATAATGTCTTCCAGCTCTATCCTTATGGTAGCATGTTTCAAGACTTCATTTCTCCTGCTGCCTGAGTTGTATTCCGTTGTATGTGTGAGTCATGTTTCAGTGATCCATTCATCTGTTGATGGATGCTTGGGTTCATTCCACCTTCTGGCTACTGTAAGCAATGTGCTGTAAACGTTGGTGTGCAGGTCCCAGCCTGCATCTCTGCTTTCAGGTCGTTGGTGTATATCACCTACGAGTGGAATTGCTCAGTGGTGTGATGGTTCTATTTTTCGTTTTTGAGGCACCGCCACATGGTTTTTCATGGTGACTGGGCCATTTTTGCATTCCTACCAGCTAGGATAAGTGTCCCAATTTTCGCGCATCCGTCCTGACGTTTGTTGGTTTCTCTTAATTTATTTTTGTTTTTTAGCTCAGTCATCCTAGTAGACTAAGGATGTATGAACCTGTGGAGCCCTGGTGGTGGTGTGGTTAGCTGCAGGGTCAACGGTTCTAATCCACCAGCTGCTCTTCGGGAGAAACATGTCACTATGAATCGGAACCAAGCTGCCAACATACAATAATACTGTCCTAGTTAGTAGCTCATTGTGGTTTGGGGCTGCGTCTCTTGTTGGCTAATGTCTCTGGTGGCTCTGAACATCTTTTCTTGTGTTTGGTGGCCATCTGATTGTCCTCCTTGCTGAAATGTCTTTTCAGGACCTTTGTCCATTCTATGATTGGGTTTTGTTGTTATTGTTGAAGATTTTCTATATTTGTGTTAGTAGGTTCTTGTCATACATGATTTCTAAAGATACTCTCCCGACAGTAGCTTGTCTTTTCGTTTTTTTGGTAAAGATTTTGGATGGAACGCACATTTTAAATTTTGATTGTTGTTGTTGTTGTTAAGTGCCGTCGAGTCGGCTCCGACCCATAGTGACCCTGTACAGGGTTTCCGAGGGTGTAAATCTTTATGGGAGTAGAAAGCCTCATCTTTCTCACACGGAGCAGCTGGTAGTTTCGAACCACTGACCTTAAGGTTCGCAGCCCGATTCGTAACCACTACGCTACCAGAGCTCCTTTTGATTAGGTCTCATTTATTTATTTATTTATTTGGTGTTTGTACTGTTGTTATTATATAGATAGACTCTTCCTTTAATGTGTAACAACAAAAATATAATGAAAAATTAGCTGGCTCTTTTTCTTTGCAGATTTCACTAAGTGAGGGAATGCACCATGAGTCTTGTTTTCTCTGCTGCTCCGAGTGAATCGAAGATGAAAGCCTGCGATAAGTAGTACATTTACCTTTAATGTACTACTTACAGCCAACCTGGGAGGCTACCATGTGCAGATAATTACATGAGCCTTGGGAAGCAGGGGTCGAGACTGGAAAAGTGCTGGGTTTGAATGAAAGAAATGATAAGAAAACAAGACTTCAGTGAGGTCTGAGTTTTCAATGGCAGTGGCATTTTGTGTAATAGTCCACACCATGGGAAATCTGAAGGCGTATACAAGTCAGTTGATACAGTAGTATGATTGTCTTATAATTCAAATTTTAATTTTTAATTTAGGCATAGTTTTACCCACTTGCCAAGGTGGAAATTTATAAAATCTTTTATTTTATTATTTTTTTTGCAGCTCCCCTGAAAGTTACAGGCATTAGGTCATTTGGAAAAACAACTCTAGAATAAATAAAATTTGACCAAGCCTATTTCCTTGGTAGAGACCCAAGACATTGTGTCTATGTTTAATGTTATCTAGGCTTGAAGTTGCATTTCCCTTCAGCAGCCTTTCCTTGTTGGGGGGTGGGGGGGAGTGGGAGGTAGTTGCTTGCGCTGACTCCTCACTCACTTCTTGTTCCTTGATATGATACTTAGTATTTGTTAGCCAGAAATGGGGAACTCTGTTTTGAAATTCGTCAAAAGCTTATAAAAAGGTTTGGTTGCATAGAGGAGTGAATTGGATTTACAAGACTCACCCAGTGTGATCTCTTCAGTAACCTACCTGGCAGTTAAGTCATCAGCTCTTTGTTGTTTGGAAGACGTTTCTAATTGTTAGAAATAGCTCTTCACTGACCTTAGTCTCTTTCCCCTAAAGCTTTCACCCATAAGTGAAAGCTACCCTTCTGACACACAGTAACAGTTAGCGAGTTTGGCCATGTTCATGCCTTTGTAGTCTAAGTGAGTCATCTCTTTGTCAGGCTGAGGAGAAAAGTCCTAGTTCTCAAACCACATGCCCATGACATGGTTTATAGTCCTTCTTCCTTCCACCTGGCTAGCTCTTGACGGAGTCTGTGGGTCTGTTGATGCGCTGGTAAAATACAGTGACCAGAACTGAACAGATGATTTTGGATCTGGTCTTACCTTTGCGGAGTACAACGAACCTACTTTCTGGACTGCACTCCGTTTAATACAGCCTGAAATTTGCATGGTAAGTTTTTGGCAGCCACGTGACCCTTTGAATCTTGTTGTCACCTGCTTGAAGACCATCTAATCTCTATTCCTTACTCGCCAGTTGATGTGTTCTATGTAAAGGCAGAACCATTTTTAAAAATGAGTATTTTAAGATGATTGACTTGTACGGAATAGTCACTGGGAGCTCCGTTCTTAAATCTATCCTTCAGATTCTCAAGGTCAATTAAGAGTTTGCCTGGCCCAGCTGCTTCTCCATCATGCCCCCAGAAGTCCTTAGTGTCTGCATCTCACTCGCAGGACTTGTGTTTTTTAGAGAAGAGACCGAACCTAAGATGGAATTGGCAAGAATTCTGTTCCCCACCCTGAGAAGCTAAGAAATACAGGACATGGAGAATTCTTGAAATCTTTGAAACTATCACATGTAAAATTTTATGTAAAAATCCATTGTTTTGATCCATTGCTTTCAAACAAACTTCCAGGGGGTTAGGAGTCCCTTTGAAAATCGTTGTGGTTGTTAAGTGCCACCCAGTGATTTCAGACTCAGGGACCCTGTATAGAGTTTCTGAGGAACAGGCATGGCTGATGGGTTTGAACCACTGACCTTGTGGTTAGCAGTCCAGTGTTTATCCTATAGCACCACATAATTTGGGGGCTTCTCCATTCCATCCTTAGGGCACCTCTTTATAGTTCCTTGGAAATTTCCAGAACTGTAGGTACATTCAGTGCCTTAGAATATGATTGCTACTGATCTCTAAAGATCAATTGAAAGCAATCTCATCTTCTTTGGGTGCTTCATTTGTATCTGGGGCTTCACTTGTTTTCTGTGGAACCTTTACTTAACAACCCTAAAGGGAAGGTGAGTCCTCTTAGACAGGCTGACTCAAGAATGATATAGTTCTATTAACAATCTGCCCCAAGTAGGCAAGGATCCTAGCCTTCGTTTTGTTTGAATGTATTTTTAAGCTTTTTTGTTCTTTAAGTCACAACAAAAGTAGTACAATTCACTGTGCATATTGAACACTAGATTCTGTCATAAAATTTCATATTAAGTATATACCAGTCAGATCATCACCACAGTCAAAGATCCTGAACACATCCATCACCCCCAAAATTTTCAGGTCCATGGCGCAAATCCTCCCCTTTCATCTTCAGGCAACTTCTGATACAGGTTGGATTGTACCTTCTACCCCCAAAATGAGATGTACAATCCTAACTCCTGTTAGCTGTGAATGGGAACCCTATTAGGAAAGAACGTCTTGGCAGATGTTCTTAGTTACATAGGCTGGTGCCCTTGTAAGAAGAGACGGGTACAGAGGGAAGAAGGCCACGTGAAGATGAAGGCAGAGATGGGCACTGCACTCCCACAGACAAGGGACATCAGGGTGACCAGAAACTGAAAGAGACAAGAAAGGATCCTCCCTGAGAGTCTGTGGAGAGCATGCCCCTGCCAGCGCCCTGTCTCCGGACTGCTGTGGTGGTGTGGCACCCTGATTGGTGCTGCATGAGCATCACGCTAGGAAGGGGTCCAGTGACTCCTCTGTGTTCTGTGACGGTTCATTGGTTTCCCTGTCGGGGATGCAGTTATCGCTGGTTTGTTCTCTAACGTCTTTCGTGCACCATGATGATTCTGAGAAGCACCTGTGACATAGTGTGTGTCGATCATTTATTCCTTTATATTGCTCAGTGCTAGTCCCTGGTGTGTGTGTGTGTACGTACATACACATTTAGTTTATTCATTCCCCAGTTAATGAACATCTGGCTTGCTTCTTGTTGGCTTTGACAAATACGGCTACTGTGAACATTCACAAGCACAGCTTCCTGTAGACATATGCTTTCTTCTCTCTTGACTAAGTACTTAGGAGCAGAATGTCTGGGTTTATGATGGGTGAACGTTGAGCCTTTTAAGGAAAATGCCCAACATTTTCCAAGTGGTGGTCTCTTTACATTTCTACCAGCATCTCACCAACCCTTGGTACTGTGGTCAGCCCTTTTAACTGTGCCATTTTCATTGGTAGGTGACGGTATCTCATCGTGGTCTTTATTGGTAGTTTTCTCATAACTGATGATGGTCCTGGAAGTCTGCTCCAGATATCAGCCAGTGAAAACCCAGTGGGTCGCAGCAATCTGACCTGAACTCCTCTTGGGAATGGTGCGAGACAGGCAAAGCGGCCTTCCACTAGTATGTGGCTTCACCAGGAGCTGGAGCCGGATGGATGGCAGCTGAGAACCACAACAGTAATGACTAATTAATTATGTTGAGTGCCTTGTCATCTGCTTGTTTGCCATCCCTAGGTCGTCTAAATGACTCAGACCTAACTCGGTGTACCTAACAACAACAGGTCTTCTTTGGTAAAGCATCTGTTCAGATCTTTTGCCCATTTTTTGTATCTTTGTTTTTAAATGAAGTTGTTTCCTTACTCTTAATTGTCTAGAGTTTTTTTGTATGTTCTGGATACTTGTCTCTTACAGATTAGTGGTTTGCAAATAGTTTCCCCCAGTCTGTAGTCTGTGTCTTCATTCTTTCAGCAGCGCTGTTTGAAGAGCAGCAGTGGTTCATTTTGACCAACTCCAGTTCCTCACTCTGCTTTATGGGCTGTGCTGTTGATGGATCCAGAAGTCTTTGCCTCCATCTAGGTCTCAGAGGTTTCCTCCCAGACATGTTAGAGTTTATTGTTGCATATGAAGTTCTGTGGTCCGTGTTGAGTTAAGTTTTCTCTGGGGTGCTTGGTATGAATCAGAGCTCATTTGTCTTTTTCAAAGGGAGACTCCCGCCTTTTTAACAGCATTTATTAACAAGCGATCTGGTCCTTTTCCTCCTGGATTGCCTTAGCTATCAGTGTTTCACATGTGTGAATCTTTTTCAGGGCTTAGTTCTGTTCCCTTGAGGTAGCTGGTGATGTTGAGACCAGTCTGACATGATTTGATTACTGAGGCTCAGTAGTAAGTATTGAAATCAGGTAGGCTTACTTCTACACGTTTACTCTTCCTTTTCAGATTTGTTTTGGATATTCTAGGTCTGTTGCATTTCCATTGGAATTTTGGAATCTGATTGTCAATCACTTCAGAAGACCCTACTGAGGTGTTTTATTGGGATTGCATTGGATCTGTAATTCAGCTTGGAGAGAATGAGCTCTTAGCGATATTGCATCTTCTGGCCCATGAGCAGTGTGCGGTGCTGCATTTACTTAGCTCTTCCTGAATGTCCAGCAGTGGTTAGTAGGTTGCAGGTCATTTCTATAGTTGTTAGAAATCTTCCTAAACATTTCATATTTTAGGTTCTGTTGTAAATCATGGCGGCAGTGGTGGTGTTATATTTGAATTTCTGATCATGACCTGTTTTTCTTCTTCTTTTAGTCTTTAGCTTTGTTTTCATTATTATTTTACTGATGTATGAACAATTTTATATATCCATTCTGAGCTAGGATTATCTTCGGCCTTTTTAGGCATATCTTTGAAAAATGTGGCATTATTTTAGAACCTCCCTAATGTTACTTGGCATCCTGGTGTGGTGGTGTGGGTTAATGTGCTGGCCTGCAAAGCTGGTTTGAACCACGAGGTTAGCAGTTCAGGCTCACCAGCCGCTCCTCAGAAGCCCTATACAAGGTGGCTATGGTCAACACTGACTGAACGGCGCTTAACAACAACAACAATGTTGTCACTTGACTCATCACTTTTTCTGTTTCTTGAAGTCGTTTGACATCAGGGGCAGCTTTGAGAATCTTGCTTTGTTTCATGCGAGCCATCTTTTCCTTTATTCGTCACAGGATTGTAATAGCTCTTAAGTATTTAACCCTTGAAATGTGTAAGTGGATTTAGAGTCTAAAGCACAAGTCCTTGGTAGCACGATGGTGGTGTTGACCAAAGGGAGTACAAAATGTCTGAGTGGAAAGATACAGCTTCTTAATGACGTCATCACCTTCTTGGGGGAGCAGAAAGCCATTGTCTTTGATCAAGTCACTTAGCATTAGGAGCTGCTGTTCCTCATCTGAAAACAGGTTAATAATGGCTACCTCATGGGGTCATAAGGAGCCCTGCTGGCTCTGTAGGATAAGCACTGGACTGATAACCACCGTTAGGTCTGCAGTTCAAACCCACCACCTGCTGCTTGAAAGAAAGTCAAGGCTTTCTGATTCCATAAAGCCTCAGAAACCCTGTTCAGGGTCGCTCTGAGTTAGAAACAACTTAATGGCTATGGGTTCTCATGGGGCCATCATGAAGTTTCACTGAGATTCTCTGTCTAAGAGCCTGGCATGCTATTAAAAGATCGGTTACTCCCATTACTGTTTTATTTTATCAGACAACGGTCCAGCCTCTGACTGCACCAGACATTCTTCTGAGCTTTGGAATGGGAAGGGTCTTACCTTCATAGTGTGAGGAGAGCAAGGAAGACAGTAGGCAAATTGAGGAATAAAAGTCACCTCAGGTCATGAAAAAAACGAGGAAAACCCGAGAAGAGATGTAATAAAGGACCAGCTGGGGTGGGAAGTGCCATTTGAGTGGAGACCCAGGAGGATTTTGCAGGAGCCAAGCAAGTAGAGGAGTAGAGCAAGCCAAACCTTGAAAGGAAGGTTTGGCAAGTTGGAGGAAATGAGAGAAGCTTTGGGCTGCTGGCTGGAGGACTAGTAGGGTCAGCATCTGAAGAACCTTCTAAGCTGGCCTTGTAAGGACAGTGAGTGGTATGCTAACTACAGGCAGAAGGACCAGAGACTTTTCAGAGAGCCAGTGACATGGTCACGAGATGCAATGTTGACTGATGCTATGGCCTAATGCGTCAGACTGCAAAGTCGTTGGAACCGCAAGTTCGGTGGTTCAAGCTCACCAGCTGTTCCTGGGAAACCCTGTACATTGTCGCTCTGGGTCAGAAGTGACTCGATGGCACTTAACAACAACAACAAGAAATCTTAAACTAAATAGAAAACTACATGTTCTTTCTCAGTGAAAGAAGAAACCTTGTCAGACTCTGGCAAAGCCAGGTCTAGATTACCTGGAGTAAAGGCACTTATTAAATCTCTTAACTCTGACCAAGACTTGTTCAGGTGCTTGTATTGTTTTTAGCCAGCACAGCAGGAAAGAACACAAAGGGGCATTCTAGAAGTCCCAACAAAGTCTTGCTGTTAGACTGTGGCTCTAGTAGGGAATTATGGAAGTATCGAGCTAGGTGGACTTCAAGTTACAAATTGTGGTGTTTTGTTTATTCATTATCATTCCAGTTGAAGCATGAGAGGTTCTTGAGACATACGAGAGCATCGGGAGAAAGATCATGACCTCAGGCTGCTTTGTGTTTGCTGCATTCTCTGTTGCTCACGTATTTATACGTATGCTGTTCTCCACTAGTCCCTAGACTAAGAATACTAGGATGAATCAGACAGCCCCTCCTCCCTTCCAGAGACCTCAGAATTATGGAAACACAGCTTAAGGGCTAGTATCCAGGCAAGCCTGGTGTCTGCTCAGTGGCTGAAAATCTAGAGTCTGTTTGAACCCCAAGGTCAGTGGTTCAAATCCACCAACCACTCATCGGGAGAAAGATGAGGCTGTCTGCGCCCATAAAGACCGATCGCCAGTTTCAGCAAGCCTGTACAGAGTTGTGATTCCGAGTGGACCCAGTGACAGTGGGTACCTATGTTGTTGGATACGCTTGGCCTGCTCTAGCATTGGTTTATCTCTTTGGCCCTTCCTCTACTTGTTTGGCTGCCGGCCGCTAACCAGTTCATGAGTCAGTACATAACTGGCTGAAACCTGTTCTGACAACCCTTTGTGCTCCTGTTCTGGGGAACCAGGAGGCCAGTGATTATCCCCCATGACGGCAGCATGTCTGATTTTAATTTGAGAATGTTGTTGTTGAGTGCCATTGAGTTGGTCTTGACCCATAGCCACCCTTTATAGGGTTTCCGAGGAGTGACTGGTGAGCTTGAACCACCGATCTTGTGGTTCAAACCAACTTTGCAGTCCAGCACGTTAACTCACAGTGCCACCCCAGGAGTCCAGTTTAAGAATAGTGGTGGTGGTTGTGTGCCGTGGAGTTGGTTCTGACTCATAGTGACCCTGCATAGGGTTTCCGAGGCCGTAAATCTTTACAGGAGCAGAAAGCCTCATCTTTCTCCCATGAAACCACTGGTAGTTTTGAACTCCTGACTGTGAGATTAGCAGCCCAACTCATAACCACTATGCTACCAGAGAACAGTTGATTTAAATTTTTTCCTCTCCAACGATGTACATTTTTTCATTCCTAATTTTTTAAAAATTCTGAGAGGAAACTGGCAAGGAGCCAGTCTGCTCAGTTGTTTTTAGTATGATTTGGTTCTAAAGTCCTAACCTGGTATCTATAACGACAACCCTGTTTGGAAAATAGGGTCCTCCTTTGATAGGCTAACGCGGCCAGACCAATGTAGGGTGGGGCCTAAACATGAATGCTTTTATTAGAACCATGTCTCGTGAAAATAGCAGAGTAGAGGCAGACACACACTTAGGGGAGACGGGCCCACAGGAGGAGTTGACTTGTAGCCTCCCAAACTCTGAGAATACAAATTCCATTCCTTAGAGCTGCCTACGTATGGCACTTCTGCGGTGGCTGCCCTAGCTGACTGAGGCGTTGTCGTTTATTTTTGAAGTGTGGCCATTCCTTGGAACACTGCGTATGTTTACTGTTGATGTTGTACCGTATTCTGAATCTTAAAATAAGGTCCCCAAAATACATGCGGAGAACACGTAGATTATTCTTGCTCTCGATTCTATGTTAGAGAGTTGGATTATGGAGAGAAAGATACTTTCTCTCCCATACAATATCCCTATTTGTTTAGATTTTTATTTTCCCTTAAGTTGTTGTAGGATAAAGATGACCACCTTTCATCGTCACAGGAGTCCCTTTGAAAGGGTGTGTGTGTGTGTGTGTGTGTGTGTGTGTGTGAGTGATGAAAACCCTCAGTAAAGGCATTCATTATTGAAAGATTCAGTGATCAGTCCCTGATTCTGGTATTAGGTTTGCAGGAAGCACTACGTGTCAACACGCCTGTTTTGAGGATCTAATGTAGGCGGTTGTCTACTAATTGAGTCCTGTAAGGATAGGATTGTTGCTCTCCTGGACGGAGCTAGAATTTGAAGTTTGTGCTGAGTAACCCAGACCCGTGTGGTGGTGGTTAGAGTCGGCTCCCACTCATAGCGACCCCGTAGAGGGTTTCTGGCAGTGTCTGGTGGTTTTGAACTACCAACCTTGCAGACTTGATTGTTGTTAGTGCTGTCGAGTTGACTCCAACCCATAGCGACCGTGTATAGGGTTTCTGAGGAGCAGCTGGTGACCTTGAACTGCCAACTTTGCAATTCAGATGGCTTTGCAGTCTGGTGCTTTAACCCACAGCACCACACCAGGACGCAACAGACCTGATTAGCAGCTTTAAAAAAAAAAAAAAAATTTTTAAGAAAACGACTAAATTGAATATCATTAGCTCACTCTTTATTTTATGCAGATTGAGGAACTGAACTATTGAAATATTTTGTATGGAAGAACGAATAAACTATCCATCATAAACCATTTTATCCCATATAGAAAACATCTCCAGCTGTCCTAATTATAAAACCGTCAGCTCTCTCTCTGGATGCCTCTTTGCAATAATTAATCATCCTTCTCGTTCACGGCAGAGGCAGCGTAGCGAGGTTAAGAGCCCAGCCCCAGCAGTGACGGTGAGGCACTGGCAGATTGCTTGCTTCTCATGAACACAGTGAGGACGGTGCTCCTACCTGCCCTGAGGGTGTTAGGAGGACACAGCCAGTTCCTGTGTGTAGAAGCAGCACTTAAACATTGCCTTAAAGCCTTAAAGCTGGTGAGCACCGTGTGAAGGCTGCCATAGCGCACCAGTACTGCTCTCACAGAAACAACACAAGTAGGGACCTCTGGCTAACAGAACTTTATTCTCCCACACTTGAGGAGACTGGAAGCCGCTCCAGCAGAAGGCCTACTCTGTGTCAGCTCTGGAGAAGGGACCTGGTCTCATTCCAGCATCGGTAGGCCCAGCACTCGATGGCGATCTCCATGCATCTGGGTATCTCTCTTCCTCTGGATCTAGGGGCTTCCCAGTGCAGGGCCCTCAGGGCTAAAGCACGTGCTCCACCACCTGCTCTTCTTTCTTGGTGGTAGTAGGTCCCTGTTTCTCTGCTCATTTCTTGTGTATCTCAGAAGAGATGAATTTTAAATCAGTCTCGTTAACATCATCCTTGTTAAGTGCCCTTGAGTCGGCTCCTACTGTTAGCAATGCTGTATAGGATTTCGGAGGAGTGGCTGGTAGCTTTGCACTGCTAACCTTGCAATTCGCAGTATAGTGCTGATCCTACAGCATCACACCAGGACTGCATCAACAGCACAGAACAACACCTAGGATAATTACATCAAGTTAGGACTGAGCGCATCCCATCACATCATGGGTTGGTTGTAGCATATTAGAGCTCATCACAAGGGATTACTACCTCTTAACTGTGAAACCACTGAGAATCCAGGTCCAGCCATGTTGATACAAAACCCTAACTATAACAAAGGTAAACTGTTTGTGTCCTGAGTGCCTATCGATTACACACTGTAAGTGCAGAGCTCCTGCAAACATCTTTGTACATTAGAGATGTAGTGTACCCCTTTGCTCAAAACATAAAATGTGATTCTCTAAGGAACAATTATTACATAGCTCGTGTTGGGTATATAGTTCTTATGTAGTGTCTTTAGGAAGATTGTATCTGTTGGACCTCCTAGAATGTATGAGTAGCTTCCAAACTTGCCCTATCACTAGGAATTCCAACTTTGAAAAGTATAGTGATTTCTGGGGTGCACACCAGGGATTTTTAATTCAGTAAGTCTGTGTTAAAGCTCAGATAGTTAATGCATTTGTGAGTACTAACTTTTCAGAGTCATACTGAATATTCTTAAGTGTTTTTTGACCCATGGAATTTGCTATCCATTCAACAAAGAAAAAGAGGTAACTAGTTAGATGTCATAAAGTGTATTCTTATGAATTCTCTGGACTACTAGCCACAGGATAAACACTGCACCCTTAACTACAAGGTCGGTGGTTCAGACCCACCAACCGCTTTTCAGAGACCCTATACAGGGTCTCTGAGTTTGAACTGACTCAGCATCACTTAACAATAACAGTGGTTCCAGTTCATACATGTTGTTAAGTGCTGTCAAGTAGGTTCTCCCCATAGTGACCTTGTATAGGGTTTCCAAGGAGTAACTGGTGGGTTTGAACTGCTGACCTTGGAGTTAACAGTCCATTGCTTATGCTGTAGCACTACACCGTGTTTAAACATGTCTCTGTGACCATTGGATGACTACAGACTAGTTCTCTCAGCAATACAGTTGTCTTGATCTCGTTAGGGTGCCTGCAAAAACCAAGGAGAGGAGATACTTTTTATCCCATGGGAAAAAAACAATTTTAGGTCAGGCTAATAATCAAATTTTCCCAAAACTCAAGTGAACATCTTCCCCTAAAATTGAAGTTTTATGACAAGTTGTTGGAAATACTGCCACTCATAAAACAACAGTTACTAGACGGATCCAGTGTTTTAATGACGTTTGGTCCGGAAGATCACAAGGTAGAGCCAAGGATGAGAAGACCATCAGCCTCAATGAATGAAGAAACAGTGGAGGGATTCCAGAAACTGGTGGAATCAGCCTGTAGAATGACCCTTGATGTGAAAGCTAGTGAAGTTAGGATCTCACATGGTTGGGTCTCAATGTTAAGCCAACGTCTTGGCTTCAGCAAACACTCAGCTCCACGCCCCCTCGCCCCAGCTCTGCATGAGGATCAGCTAGCTCAGTGAGCTGTTCTTATGCTGCATCAGTCTTTTTTCTTTTATAAACATTTATTGAGATTACTCAAAGAGGTGGTTTCATCTTCTATCCCATTAGCCCTCTTAGGGACACTGTGAGTTGGACCCTAACTCAATGGCATGCAGCAGCAGTGCTTTTGCCCAGAACTCGTTCCATCCATTGTAGCCAAAAAATTGACTGCTCATACCTTGTAAAGCTTTCCACAATCAACACCCAAGAATGTCATCCACAGATCACAGTGAGGACCAAATCCCAAAATAAACTTGGTCCATACAAGTATTACTCAGGTCCACCATTTCGATTTCCTGCTACTAAGTCTAGTGTCTGTTTGTTTGCCTATGGCCAAGGTTTAAGACCTTTCCAACTCTTCTCATCCCTCTCTGGCACTAACTAATTGGAAGATTCCAAAGGCCACATTGTATCCATGGTTAGCTATGTTCACACTAAGGGGATTCCTTGCTTGGAAACAGTGGCATCAGTCTTTTAAACAAGATTGAAGCTAATAAAGGTGACACAATGAATGGTCACCTTCTTCAGACTTTCTGTTCACCTAGCTCTGCGGGGAAAAGGAACATGGTGTGAGGTCCTTGAGGATGCCAGACTGCTGTTTTGATGTGGTGTAAACTGAAGAGTGCAGAGAGTTCTTTGGGACGGACTAGGGAGAAGTGTATAGACCTAGCTGGAGGTTATGTTAAGCACAATAGCTTCGCATGTTGATATTTGTGTTTAAAGAAGGTGTCTGTGAAACCCTGGTAGTGTCGTGGGATGTATATTGGGCTGCTAACCACAAGCTCAGCAGTTCAAATCTGTCAGCCACTCCATAGAAGAAAGAGGAGGCTTTCTGCTCCTGGAAAGATTTGCAGCTTTGGAAACTGCAAGGTCTCTGTGAATTCAAACCCACTAGCCACTACTTGGAAACTACCGCCACCATGGTTTTGTAACAATACTTTCTGACTTAGACCTGTTTGTATGTCGGGGCAACCAGTGTTTTACCCTGAGCCCCTGTACTTGCTGTGGGAGTTTGGTCAGATCACTTGTCCAGTCTGTCTCTTCTTCAAATTGAACACCCCTCCTAAGCTGACAGCTGCAAGGGTAAGAAGAGAAACTGAACACACTTGGATGCTGTTGTTGGCGATGGCAATGAATCATAATGGGTAGACGATAAATCAAGTTCAAGGAACTGGAAACATGTCCTTTTTATCTTTCTATCCAGAGCACTTTGCTACTCTAAATTCCAAAGGAATTCAGTTTGTTGGTTTAGATCTCATTTTCTTGTTGTGTTTGTTTCTGATGCTGCTTTACCATGGAGTAGCATGAGAATGATAACTATTATTGAGTGGGTTGTAAGCACAAAGAGTATCACTGTGGGCTTCTGGGTTTGTTTTTTGTTTTGTTTTATCCTTAGGTGGTACTTTCTGCTCCATCCTTTCCTCTAGTTTGTGAATGCCTGCCTGCCTCTAGCCACTGCCTGACTGGAGACCAATCCCCTGCTTCTACTTCTGGCTCCTCCCCTCCCAGCCTAGCCTAGTGTAATTCAGAGGTCCCAGTCCCAAGTGTGGCCTGGCTTTCTGAGAAACTGCCTTGGCACTGCTGAATTTCAACAGATTAATCAATTCGAGGATGGGAATTGTGGATCAGTTCAGAGTTTTACTGATGTCTTTCTTTCATTGTGTTTATCTTAGTAAGTTACAAAATGATGTTTCTTGTTAACTGTCTTCCTAGTACTCTCTTATGACAGTACTCTTAGGGATAATTAATGTCTTCATTATGAGCTGCCACATTGAAAGAGATGCATTGAGCTTGTGATCAGCTGTGGTCTCTGGTGTCTGGCACCTTAGACAGATTGGTTTGATCAACATTTCCAGTCTTTTCAGGGTCACACTGCCCCAACCAATAGTTCAGTGATAGCAGCTAGCACTCATTTTGTCCAGATAGCACATTGTTGGTATGTGGGTTGGTGTGTTTTGTCCTTTTTTTTTTTTCTGTTCCTCCCTTGTTAACATACACTCAGTGCCCCCTGAGGGTCCTATTGTCAGTTGGAGCCCATGTAATCAGGCGTTGTTTACTAGTGAAGCTCTAAGAGGACTTCAGAGGATGTTTTTTTGTTTGATGTTTAAAGATGATCTCAGGGCAGTAGTTTCAGGGACTCATCCAACCTTCATGGCTCCAGAAAGTCTAGAGTTCATGAGAATTTGAAATTCCATCCAGCATTTATTTACCCATTTTGATAAGTATTCTGTGGAATCTTTGATCAAAATGTTCAGTAATTGTAGCCAGGCACCATCTAGGTCTGGTCTCAAGGCCAAGGGGGTGGTTATTCATGAAGACATTAGCCACACAGTGCATGTTGTTGTTGTTAAGTGCCATTTATATATTTTTATAAACATGGTAATGCATTGCTAAGATGTCAGTACAATCCTGGTTAACATCCAACAACCTTCTTTACAGAAATACAAAAACAACCCCCAACTTCATAGGATGCAAAGACAAGAAGCCCTGTATAGCTAAAACAATGCTGAAAATAAGGAACAAAGTAGCAGGTTCTGACCCATTTGTTGTTGAGTGCCATCAAGTCGGTACTGACCCACAGCGACCCTATGCTCAACAGAATGCAGCACTGCCTAATCCTGACCAACCCCACAATTGTTGCCACGCTTGAGCCCACTGATGCTGCCACTTTGCCAGTCCATCTCGTTGGGGGTCTTCCTCTCTTTCTCTGACCCTCCACCTTACCAAACATGATATCCTTCTCCAGTGATTGGTCCCTCCTGACAGTATGTCCGAAGTATGAGAGACAAAGTTTGACCATCCTGGCCTCCAAGGAGCACTCTGGCTTGCACTCCTTCCAATACAGATCTGTGGGTTCTTTTGGCAGCCCATGGCACTATAAATATTCTCCTCCAACACCATAACTCAAAAGCATCAATTCTTCTGTGGTCTTCCTTACTCACTGTCCAGCTTTCACATGCATATGAGGTTATTGAAAATACCATGGCTTGGGTCAGGCGCACCTTAGTCCTCAAGCTGACATCTTTGCTCTTCAACACTTGTGCAACAGACTTGCCTAATGCAGTACGTCGTCTGATTTCTTGACTGCTGCTTCCGTGAGTGTTGATAGTTGATCCAAGAAGAATGAAGTCCTTGGCAACTTCAGTCTTTTCTCTGTTAAGAATGTTGTTTATTGGTCCAGTGGTGAGGATTTTTGTTTTCTTTACATTGAGATGTAATCCATACCGAAGGCTGTGCTCTTTGATCTTCATCAGTAAATATTTTAAATCTTCACTTTCAGCAAGCAAGGTTGTATCATCTGCTTATTGCAGGTTGTTAATGAGTCTTCCTCCAATCCTGATGCCATGTTTTTCTTCATAGAACCCAGCTTCTTGGATTATTTGCTCAGCATACAGGTTGAATAAGCGTGGTGAAAGAATACAACCCTGTCGCACACCTTTCTTAAATTTTAAGCCATTCAGTGTTCCCAAGTTCTGTTCAAACAACTGCCTCGTGGTCCAGGTACAGATTCCTCATGAGCACAATTAAGTGTTCCAGAATACTCATACTTTGCAATGTTGTCCATAGCTTGTCATGATCCACACAATTGAAAGCCTTTGTGTAGTCACTAAAGCACAGGTAAACATCTTTCTGATATTCTCTGCTTTCAGCCAAGATCTGTCAGACATCAGCAATGATATCCCTCATTCCACGGCCTCTTCTAAATCTGGCTTGAACCTTTGGAAGTTCTCTGTCAATATATGCTTGCAGCCGTTTCTGTGTTACCTTTAATAAAACTTTACTTGCATGGGATAGCAAAGAGATTGTCCAATGATTACCGCATTCCGTTGGGTCACCTCTCTTTGCAGTGGGCACAAATACGTGTCTCTTCCAATCAGTTGGCCAGATAATTGTTTTCCAAATTTCTTAGCATTGATAAGTGAGTGCCTCCTGTGCCACGTCACTTTCTTGAAAGATTTCAATTTTTATTCCATCAATTTCTGGTGCCTTGTTCTTGGCCAATTCCTTCGATGCACTTTGGATTTCCTCCTCCAGTATCATTGGCTCTTGATCATATGCTACCTCTTGAAATATCAACCATTTTCTTTTGGTACAGTGACTCTGTGTATTCCTTCCATCATCTTTTGATGCTTTCTACATCATTCAATAATTTGCCAGAGAATCTTTCAATAACAAAAGTCGAGGCTTGGATTTTTTCTTCAGTTCCCCCAGCTTGAGAAATGCTGAGCTTATTCTTCCTTTTTGATTTTCTGATTCCAGATCTTTGTACATTTTGTTGGAATATTTGACTATCTTCTCAAGCTTTGAAATTTTCTGTTCAGCTGTTGGACCACCTCCATTTCTTCCATTTGCTTTAGCATCTCTATGCTGGAGAGCAAGTTTCAGTGCCTCTTCTGACATCCATTTTGACCCTTTCCTTCTTTCTTGTCTTATTAATGACTTTTTGCTCTCTTCATGTATGATATTCTTGATCTCATCCCACAACTCTTCTTGTCTTCAGTCTTTAGTGTTTAATGTATATCAACTCTGTTCTTCAGATGATCTCTAAATTCAGGTGGGATAAATTCAAGGTCATATTTTGGCTCTCGTGGACTTGTTTTCATTTTCTTCAGCTTCAGTTTGTATTTGCATATGAGCAATTGATGGTCTGTTCCACAATATGCCCCTGACCTTGTTTTGACTGGTGATATAGAGCTTTTCCATCATTTCTTTCCATAGATGTAGTCAATTTGATTTCTGTGTATTCCAGCTGGTGAGGTCCATGTGTATAATTGTCTCTTATGCTGTCTAAAGAAGGTATTTGAAATGAACAAATCATGGATTTTGCAGAATTCTATCATGCGATCTCCAGCATCATATCACCAAGGCCATATTTTCCAACTATTGATCCTTCCTCTTTGCTTCCAACTTTTGCATTCCAGTTACCACTAATGATCAATACATCTTGATTGCATGTTTGATCAATTTCAGATTGAAGAAGTTGGTAGAATTCTTCTATTTTGTCCTCACTGGCTTTAGTGGTTGGTGTGTAAATTTGAATAATAGTGCTATTAACTGGGCTTCCCTGTAAGCGCATGGATATTATCTTATCACAGACAGCATTGTACCTCATGACTGATCTTGATATGTTCTTTTTGACAATGAATGCAACACCATTCCTCTTCAATTTGTCATTCCTGGCGTAGTAAACCATGTGGTTGTCAGATTTAAAATGGCCAATACCAGTCCATTTCAGCTCACTAATGCCTAAGATACCGATGTTTATGTGTTCCATTTCATTTTTGACAACTTCTAATTTTCCTAGATTCATACTTTGTTCATGCCATGTTCCAATTATTAATGGTTGTTTACAGCTGTTTCTCTTCATTTTGAGTTGTGCCCTATCAGCAGTTGAAGGTTTGGTGGGCTTTACTCCCATGGGCTTTACTCCATTCGCATCATCACAGTCAACTCTACTTTAAGGAGGCAGCTCTTCCCCAGTCACATTCTGAGTGCCTTCCAACCTGAGAGGCTCATTTTCCAGCACTATATTTCATAGTGTTTCTCTGCTATTCGTAAGGTTTTCAGTGACTAAATATTTAGAAGTAGTTCATCACTCCTTCTTCCTAGTCTGTCTTTGTATTGAAGCTCATCTGAAACCTGTTCACCATGGGTGACCCTGCTGGTATTAAAGTACATGTGCAAAGCTTTCAGAATCACAGCAACTCATAAGCCACCACAGTATGCCAAACTGACAGAGGAGTTGTAGTTCTGACTCACAGTGACTCTGTGTAGGGTTTCCAAGGAGCGGCTGGTGGGTTTGAACTGCCATCTTTGTGATTCAAACTGACCTTTCATATCTTCCTCCTATTCTTGATTCCCCTTCCTCTGTTGTTCCCAGTGAATTGGATGGCCACTTGCAGGCTTTTAAGACCCCAGGTAGTATGCATTGAAGTGTAGGCAGTAGAATAAAGCATTAGATGTGCTAATAGGCCAATTATCTGGGATGTTCCGTGAAACCAAGACCCTAAATAAACCTCCAAAGTGAGGAACCAAATTCCATGAAGTGTTTGTACAGAAGCACTCTCAGCAATGGCTCTCTTTATTTTGTGTGTGTGTGAGATCGTTGTTGTAAATATAGCTATCGGACGGACTGCTTTTACCAGCTCAGCATTTCCCAGGTGTACAGTGTATTGACAGCCATTGCAGTAATTAGCTCTGCACCCACACCCTTCATCAATGCAATGTTTCCACTACACACACGCAAACACACACACACGCTGCTGTGTACTGTCAAGTCAGTCCCACTCACTGTGGCCCTGTAGAGGGAGCGTGTCAGTCTTTATGGCAGCAGAGAGCCTCAGCTTTCTCCTGCAAAGCGGCTGGTTAGTTTGAACAGCCCACCTTGTTAGCAGCCCCATGCTTAATCACATCAGGGTCCCAGTCATCCTGGTGTGAGTATAGTGGCATCTCATTGTGCTTTTGATTTGCATCTATGGTGGCTAATGACACAGAGCACAGAGCGTCTTTGCATGAGTTCAGTAGCTACTTGAATGTCTCTTTGGTGAAAGCTATTTAAGCTCTTTTCCCATATTATGATTGAGTTGACATTTTGTTGTTAAATGTTTGAGATTTTATATACATTTTGGTCATTACATTCTCTTCAGTTGTATTGTTTCCAAAAATATTCTCCCAGTCTGTAGCTTGTCTTTTCACGTTTTTGGTTAAGTCTTTTGATGAACAAAAGTTTTTAATTTTTTGAGGGTCCCCATTTATTTATTTTGTCTTTGGCTTTTTGTGCCTTTGCTGTTATGCTAGACAATCTATTGCTGTAAGGTATACCTGGCAGCTTTGCCCCTACACATTTTGGTCCTTAATTCATCTTGAATTTGTTCTTGTTTGTGGTGTGAGGCAGGGCTCCTGTTTCATGTTTCTGGATCTGGAAATCTGGAAATCCAGCTTTTCCAGCACCATTGATTGAATAGACTTAGCACCCTGGTTAGGAATCAGCTGGCCATAGATGAGTGGGGTGATTTCTGGACTCTCCGTTCTGTGCCATTGTTCTGTATGTGTCTTGTTATACCAGTGCCAGGCTGTGTTGATTACTGTAGCTGTGTAGTATGTTTAAAGTCTGGAAGTGTGAGTCCTCCACTTTGTTCCTTATTTTCAGCATTGTTTTTGCTATACAGGGCTTCGTGCCTTTTCATCCTATGAAGTTGAGGGTTCTTTTTGTATTTATGTAAAGAAGGTTGTTGGAATATTATTCAGGATTGTACTGAATCAAGAGATCACTTTGGTAGTATTGACATTTTAGCAATGCATGCCCATTTTTATAAAAATGTATAAATGGAAAATTAAAGTACTAATGCTATAATAGTAAGAAAGGCAACTCTCAAGAATGTAATACATCTATGACAAAGATGGAAGTCATCAAGTGTGTCCCAGTGGTAAATCCTTAGTGTCAAATATACATGTAGCCCCAGCTTACAGTGGGGGTCCATTCTGACAGTGCCTTGTCATAACTTGGTATTTACGTAAGTTGAATACTTTTTGTTGTTATTTTTCATTATTACTTACTTTTATTAACTGTATCTCTATAAATCTGATCTTTATCTTTGAACATCTGCAAGTGAGCATTTGAAAATAATAACATCAACAAATTAGGGGCTGTACCATTGTGTGTAGGTACGTATTACTGATGAAGGAGTCCTGGTGTGTAGCACTGTAGGAAAAGCACTGGACCACAAGGTTGGTTTGAACTGCAAAGTTCGCAGTTCAGATTCACCAGCCGCTCCTTGGAAACCCTGAGCCAAACAGGGTCACCATGAGTCGGAAGTGACTCAACAGCTCTTAGCCAGTCAACCATTACTGATAAAATGTATTAAAAGAAAGAAGAAAAAAAAAAAAAAAAGCCCTAAGTGCAGTTCGCCCTAACCTGAATATGTAATAAGTTCAGAACGACCTATACTATACGTAAGGAGCCCTGGCAGCGTGATCATGAGATCCTGTGGTTCGAGCCCACCATCCACTCCGTGGGCGAAGGCTGTGGCAGTCAGTGTCCTGAAAGCCAATATGGGACGGGGCCGCTCTGTCTGGTAGGGTCGCGATGAGGCTGAGTCGACTCGAAGGTAGTGGGCTTGGGGTTTCCTCTGTGCTTACAGACAGACATGAGACTCCACATGACTACTCTAGACTTCATTATGCGTAAAAGAAGAACTTTCGTGGAATATTGATTGCGAGTTATAATGAAAGATTATGCCTAGAAAATGTTTGGTAGTTCCGACCCAGAGTGACTCTGCATAGAGTTTCCCAGGAGGCGCTGGTGAATTTGAACCACCGACCTTACAGTTCAAACCGCTTTTGCATTAACCCGCAGTGCCACAACAGGACTCGTGTAATGATAAACAGTAGTTTATAATTGACTCCTTTATAGCATAGTTAATGATTCAAGTTTGGTACATCTACTTTGTGAATGTGTTTTCAAGAGTAGATCATGTACAAAAAGTACAGCATTTGGCAACGTTGTCACCCTGGTGATGAAGGGACTGTGTGTGTTGTGTGTGAGTTAAACACAGTGACTTTGATAGATGGAAATCTGTCTTCTGATCGCCTGTAAAAAGCTTTGAAAGAGAACAGAAAGACAAACGTGTAAAGGAGAGACTTCTTCTGGTTGGTGCAGTGCAGGTTGGCTGTGCAGCATCTTAACTAAGCATGAAGTGACTGGTTTGATCTTAATTTAATTGTGAAAATTTTCAATTGTAGGACAACTTGAATAGTCTTTGCCGTAAGTGGCCAGCAGATTTTTTTTTTTTTTTTTGCTTTCAAAAACAATAAAGGTCACCCTGCCCTCATAGAGACCACACCCACTTTCCTCATTATGGGGAACATTGTTTCTGTAATGGCTGGAGACTTACAAGGTTTGAACCAAAAACCATTTTGCAAAGCAACCTTTAAATACCATCCCAGGGTAAATATCAATGAGTAAAACCCCTTACTGCAGAGTTGATATGTATGTATGTATGTTTGGTGTTGGAGAAGTGATTGTTGTTCAAGCTCGTGTACCATATACTGTTTGTTTTAGTAGTTATCCTGTAGCATGTGTGTTCTCGAGCACGCACGTGTGTGTATGTGTCTTCTCATTTCTTGGAATCACTGGGATGTAATTATAGACTCTTGTTTTAATTTTTGTCAGTACTATTGGACACAGTACTTTCACATATTTTAAAGAAAATCTAGATTTTGATGGAGTACAGATTTATTATACTTATTCCTCCTTGCCTCTTCAGGAATGTGTGTGGGGACAAAATTCTTCATAAACAGAACCACGGTACTCAGTTGTCCCTTTTGTTATTTACTTGGCTCATTCCCATGGATCGTACATCCCTGAGACGCTGTGGTTGTGTTGTGGTTAAGCACTTGGCTGCTAGCCAAAAGATCAATGGTTCAAATCTACCAGCTGCTCCGAGGGAGTAAGGAGTGGCAGTCTGCTTTCATGAAGACTGAGAGCTTCAGAGCCCTCTGGAGTAGCTCTGCTGTGTCTTTGAGGGGCTCTGAGTCAGAATCACTGGGCAGCAGTGGTTTGGGCTTGGCTGTGGGGACTGGGGAGAGGAGAAGAGAAAGGCAGTAAAGCACTGCATTATTTATCATCCACCTGAGGACATGTTGGGGCGTGAAAAGGGGCCACTTTAAATACGATCAGAGTAGCAGCCGGAAACTGGGACAGTTTGGGGCAAACTGAGATGTAGTGTCACTGTAATCATTATGACTGTCATTCTAGTGTACGCTTTATTATTCATTCTGAAACTCTGGGCTTAGAGGGGAACAGCTCATCTTTGCATATGTGAAACAGAAAAATGGTGTGTCCTCATATAGCAGCCCGGGAGCAGCTGGTGAACTCAACCGCCAAGCGTGTAATTCAAAGTGATGTCGCGGTGCAGTGCTTATCGTCCAGAGTCCCACCAAGACTCCTTCCTGTAGCCTGAGTGGATGACAGCTGTAATAGTGCATACTTACCAAGATGTGCTTATGGTGCATATTTTCCTTTCTAATGGTATTTTTTAGGAGAAGTTGCACTTGGTGGAGCCTGGTATGTCTTGTTAACGGTAGCATTCTGTCTATCATGTTTCTTCCTGGGGCTCACAGATGTCATCAGGGGACAATGGGGTATGCTCCTTCTGCTGATTTGTGGTTCTGAAGGTCTGTTGTTGTAAACATCCCCGACTGGAAGCTGTGAGACAGGCCAAGCTTTCAGTCAGATGTTTGCTCCGACCGGCTGTTCCCAGACATCCCCTGTGACCACGACATCTGAGGGTGGACAGCTTGGAGGACTGCGGGTGTGTGTGTCTGAGAAAGCACACATAGGAGGTCAGGTTCAGTGCAGGTACTGCCTGAGTCACATGTGAACTTATCCGACTTGAGATGCTGCTGCTGCTGGACCCCACCACCACCCCAGCGGTCCCTGTGGGCTCCCTCCTGTCAGTGGACTGGTAGTTGTTGGTTTTTTTGTTTTGAGCCAGTTCACTCATTTAGCCAGAGCCTCAATATCAGGGGGCCAGGGCACATACCTCTCTTTTAGGGGTTTGACTATGGAGTCAAGACCAGGCCATTGGATGAGCTGAATGGCTGCTGTCAGTTGTGAGTGCCTGAGACATCCACCACCACTTCAGGACACATGTCCAGGGGAGGACCATCCAATAAGCAAAGCAAGCACTTGCTTGTGTTTACTGGGTAACCTGATACTGCACGCATCCCATGGCCTGGCCACTGCTGTGTGTGTATGTTTAACTAGTATTCAGCATTTTCCTTGTTGTTGTTTTTTTTAACTTTTTATTGTGAATTGAGTGAAGGTTAAAAGACAAGATCATCAGTTTTACATTCAACAAATTACATGCTTTCTTTCATCTCCTTGATTACAGTCCCCTCCCTCCCTTTCTGTGTCTTCCTTTCCATGTCCCGTATTTCACAAATGAACAAAGAAAAATAATTGATGTACATATACAAAACAAAAAAGGTTTATTCATTTAAAGGTTCTAAGGTCTTCAGCAGTTCGAAACTACCAGCTGTTCCTCAGGAGAAAGATGAGGCATTCTGCTCCTGTAAAGATTTACAGCCTCGGAACCCCGGTACAGGGTCGCTATGAGTCGGAACAGACTCCACGACACACAGCCACCACCATCACCAAGGTCTTATTCTGCAAGCCGGCCTCCTGCCCACAGGGCACACAGCCATACTCAGACCATGGGCCTAGGGCCTGCAGCTGCTCTGTCTCTGTGCCCGCTCTCGCTGCTGTCACTGCTTTTCTAGGTGGGATCTCATGCTCTACTGATGCCCTTCCTTCTTGCTTGTCCTGGGATCGTCTGTTCCTGAAATGAAAGATTAACTACTCCCTGTTAGTTACACATCTACAATTACGGTTGTGACCATCACAATGAATCTGCTAACAGTTACTCATAACTGAATCGTAACATCCTATGAGCATCATCCCCGATCCCCTTTCACCAGATCCATCTGGAGAAGAGGAAAACTATTCGATGGGGATTCTGCCTTACCCATACCCCCTCATTCTGACAGTAAGCACACTCATGAACTTGTGCTCTTTATTCCCTTCCCAAGTGCACTCAAGTTGAACTCCCCAGCAGTTGAAGAGACTGCTGTCATCCTTCAGAAATTCAACCTCCTGGCCCCTCAACTCAGAATAAAACCTTCGGTCCTGACCAGAACTCAGCTTCTCTCTGAAAAAGATGAAGGCTTCGGCCCACTCAGCGCATACATTGGTCATCAGTTCTGTATGTCTCAGTGTGTGTGTGTGTGTGCCAGAGAGCTACCAAAGGTTGTGGGGACATTCTGTTGTCTTTTAATCTCATTTCTCCACGAACTTTCTGAAGCCCCCTCAGCATTTGATTATGATTCAAAGCCTGTGTCTCCCTCAGTGCAACAGGTGGATTGTGGTGCGTGTCCCCAGGAGCTGAAGCAGGAAGGGCCTGTCTCCAGGGTTTGTATAGTGGAGGCTCATTGAGGAGACACATTGTGATGACAGCCATTTTTCTGAGCTTGACAATTTTGTTTCCTTGCTCCTATTTGTCTTTTAGACATTGGGAAACATTTCTGTTTTATGAACCATTTTCTCTTTATTATGTAGTAGTAGTAAGCTAGGAGAAAGATGAGGCTTTCTGCTCCCGTAAAGATTTATAGTCCCAGGAACCCTATACAGGGTCGCTGTGAGTCAGAACCAACTCGAAGGCACATACCCACCAGGAGTAAACTGCTAGACATCATGCTGTGAAGTACTGAGCATCATTGAATCAAAAGGTAATGTTCTTGTTTATCGAATTGTTTGCATGCACACCATAGCTTCCTTGATTCAAGGACAAAGAGCCACCTGCAGAACTCTGGGTTTTCTTGCTATAAGCATCACAGTCTACTTACCTTTCACCTTTGGTCGGGAAGGGTGAGTGGCTCCTTGGGCTTTCACAGAGCTACTTCAGGTGTAGCTGTGCGGCAGCAAAGAGTTTTAACTGCTCCTTTGTTTGGAGCCACATTTTGTTAGAGTGATCGGAGCACTTGGTTGAGGAGATCCAGTAGAACTTGGTTACTTCACACACAAAGGCGGCTTTGCAATTTGTTATTCTGTTCAGGCTTGGTGAATGGCCTCTGTCCGGTGGCACTTTCAGCTGAACTCTTAATAAAGCAGACCTGTCTATTCAAGAGAGACCTGGTGGTGGTGCTAACCGAAAGGTTGGCCGTTCAAACCCATTAGCCACTTCTCAGGAGACAGATGAGACTCCTGAAATCTACAGCCTTGGAACTCTGTGGGGCCGTTGTGTCCTGTAGGGTCGCTGTGAGCCGGAGTGGACTCAGTGGCAGTAAGGTTGTGTCTTCTGGGGCCCTCAGCTTTGGTACTTGGGAAGCCATACATTCTAGGTGGCAGTCACTCGATAAAGCCCATTTGTAAAGCCACCAAATGCTCCCCTGCACAGGTGCCTGGTAACGTGTTCCCTAGTAATAGCTTTATTGTCTTTGACCAGGGGCCTTGTTTATTCCCTGTGGAAAAAGCTTTGGCTATATGAATAAAAATTACTTTGTGAGATATGGAGAGAAACTGCATCAATTGTTGGGGAATTGCGCAGCTGACTTTGTAAGATAGCTTTGGAGCTAGGTATCCTGCACTAAGCTGTCTCGTTTGGCCTGGCAAACCCAGTTATCCCTCCGTGCTGCAGGATTCAGGCCACGATCTGAGTTACATAACATTTGTCCAACATGATTTTGCCCTAATGAGGTGAATCAGAGACCATGTCAGCTGTAATTCTGGATGCCCTGCTTCAGCATTTACAGATGACTTCCTTTGGTTTTAACTATGCAGAACCACAACCTCCCCATCAGCCTGAACGTTCAGCTATTGATTATTGAATGCTTTTAAACGCTAGATCATCAGTGTTTTCCAGTGGACCTATAACAACTTATTTCCTCACTCTTGAACGTTAGCATTTGTAGAGAAGTGTGTGGGTTTTTTGACAGAGTTTAAGAAGCTTAAAAATTCTTTACTATTTGAGAAGGTTGTTTTGTTTTTTTCTTTAGTTTTGGTACTATTTAAGAAGAGTGATCCAGTTTGTAATGAAAGTAGAATATCTTCAGTTTCTGAACACCATTCTACAGATGACAAGACTTTTTCCTTTAATATGTGAAATTTAAGCTTCAGATTGTTGTTGTGGTATGCCCTCAAGTTACTTCAACTCATATCCACCCTGTGTAGGGTTTCCAAGGAATGACTGGTGGGTTTGAACACCGGCCTTAGAGTTAGCCTTCCAGTGCTTATCCTACAGTGCCACACCGGGACTCCATTGTTTAGGGGTTACCTTGTTAAGCAAACAACTACAAAATTTGTCTCCAAGTTCATTTCAAATTGGATATGCTGTAGATAAATATGTCTGGTTAGGAAGTGGTATCGGGTCACACAGCTGAATGGGTTCTCCATGATCTGGGCGCCTGGCTCCCTTTAGTCCCAGGCTGGCCCCTCCCTTCCCCCCAAAACTTTACATCCCAGCATGTCTTCCTGCTGTCAGGCAGCACAGGAGCCTGTGTTAAAACTTCCTTCAACATCCATTCAGTGAATTCTCTGGAAGACGAGTCCTGGTGTGGTGCTGTAGGATAAGCATTGGACTGCTGACCGCGCAGTTGACAGTTCAAACCAGCCGCTCCTCGGAAACCATGTACAGGGTCTGAGAGCCAGCACCGACTCCATGATACTTAACAACAACATCTGAATTTCTTGGAGGGGTGATTAATGAGAGACAGATTGCTGGGCTGCACCCCCTGAGTTCCTAACTCAGTAGACATGGGCTGGTTCTTACAATGCTTGCTGCTGATGGCACTGACCTGGCGCCCGCAGCTTGTGGACCACACGCTTTCCTGTCAGATCCGATGTGCTGCCCGTGACTGGTGGAGAATGCAGAAAACCCTCAACTTCAACATACCTAGTAATCCAGAAGTCTGAGTATCAGAAGGTTCATTAGAACCATAAGGCTCACTTATCTCCCAAAGACCTGTGTGAATACGTGTGCAAAGAAAAATAGATTGTTGCAGTAGGAGTAGCTGAAATTGAAAAGCAGATGTACTTGTATAGAAAAATCATCTGTGTGTGCGTGCACGTGTGTGGCGTGGGTATGTGTGTAACCTTTAGAATCAACGCTTCGGGAAAGGGCACAGGAGACCAGCTCGGAACTGAGGAGCTTCTTGAAGGGCCTAGGACACCTAGCAAATTCCAAAGATTTTTGAAGTTTGTTGGCAGCGGTTCTTTTATTTCATTTTTCCAAATTTGAGTATTTCCTCCTCTTTGATGCAAATGTATCAAATCAAATCAAGAAAACAGTTTCTCTCTGATAAATAAATGGGCAGCAAAAGAAGGTAGCAGTGTGGCGGTGGAGATGGTGCAGCATCATGAACTGACAGTGTACTAAAGCAGGACTGTCTTGCTGGTGGTGTGGAGACCAAGGGAATGAAACAAGATCTCATCAGCAGGCTCCCAGCGTATCGTGAAGAACATGCTGGCTGAAGAGGAGACAAATGAAGAAGATGTACTGGACAATGAAACAGAGGAAGAGAACCAAAGCCCAGGGAACCCCCTGCAAACACTGTTGATGTGACAGCAGAAAAGAAAGTGGTAAAAATTACAGACTGAGAGAATGCAGAAGAGGGCTGAACGATTCCATGTACCTGTGAGCTTGGAGAGTAAGAGAGCCGCCCAGGCAGCTAGGTTTGGCATTTCTTCAGTTTCAACAAAAGGCCTATCATCAGACACCAAGCCTTTGATTAACATGGATAAGCTGAAGGAAAGAGCTCAAAAGATTTGGTTTGACTATCTCTTCAGTCTTCGGAAAATCTGAAGATGATGAGAAGCTGAAAAAGAGGAAGGAGTGATTTGGGCTTGTCACAAGTTCAGCTGGAATTGGAAGCACAGAAGATAAGAGGCAAAGAGGAGGGAAAAGCCGAGCGTTTTGGGATTGCCTGATGAAAAGTGCCCGATGTTTTCTGTTCTGTAATAGTTTCCGTTTCTCTCATTCTTCTTGGTCACACACACACACACCTAAATCCATAGTCCTGTGCCTAGTTCCCGCCTCTCACTGAGGGAGCGTGTGCCCCAGCTACATCCAGGAACTCCAGCAGCAGTTTGATTTATTGCTGTTTCTATTTTAAGGTGGTGTGTTGTGTTTTGAGTTGTTTATTATTATTATGCTTGTTAATAATAATAAAAAGGCCTTTTTTTTAAAAATGCAAGATCCATTTTTCAAACTTAGTAGCGTTGTTTGTGGGCACGCCCATGCCGTGGCTCTGTTAGATAAGCTCAGGACTGCGTAATCACAAGGTTGGCAGTTCAAACCCACCAGCCATTTTCTGCATCTTTTCTGTTTTGATTTTAGGCCACAGCTGAGCTTTGAGCTCCTCAGAGGCCTGCGCTGAACTTTGTCTTTTACCCCAAACAGGTGTCTTTGTAATAAGGGAGCCTGGCAGGTTGCTGCTTCAGCCAGGCGGCGTGTGGGTTCTGTTGTTTCAGGGAAGGGTACGGGACAGTGGGAGATTGCACAGCCAGCTGCATTTGTATGTGGGGACCATGTTCACGGTGTTTACACTGATTGCCATAAATGCCTTCAGTGAAAAAAGTCCATTTCTGCCTTTCACCAGAACTCCTCGTCACCACAGTCTCCCACGTTGTCTTTTTTCCTGTGTGCCACAATCGTCTCAACTTGGACAAAGCGCAGCAGTGAGATCCGTGAGCCGAGTTTCAGTTCATGTAAACATCCTACACTCAGCTGTGGTGCCTGCGATGGGCTGGGGGCCGGATGTTTACCTCAGCTGTCTCGGGAGACCAACAACCAGGTCCACACAGGACAGGAGGCCCAGTGCGCAGAGGTGTGCTTCCCCGCTTCCTCTGGAAGGACTGACTGCAGAAAAGCCTGACCTTGGGCTCAGGGTTGTGGGCATTGCTATGGGCTGCTGAGGATATGGGCTCTGACCTCACAGACTTTTCATCTGGGCTCTGTTTGGACGAGTTTCCTCATCTACACATTGGGAATGGTCCCCACCTCATAGAATGCTTGTTAGGGAACAAACTCTAGTGGTTCATTACTAGGCTGCCTGTCACGTGCTGCCGCTGTTGGCTGCCATCAAGTCGGTTCTGACTCGTACCGACCCTCGTAGGGTTTTCAGGGCTGTAAGTCTTCACGGGAGCAGAATTATTTGATTTGGGCTTCTAGGTGGTGCAGATGTCTACACACTTAACTGCTAACTAAAAGCTTATCAGAGGCATCTTAGAAGAAAGACCTGGTGATCCATGTCCAGAATACCAGCCATCGAAAACCCTATGAAACCACAGTTCTACGTGACACAGAAAGGGTTGTCACGAGTCAGAATCAATTTGACCTCAACCAGTGGAATTTGACTTAGAGCTCTCCTTTACCTGTTCTGTGCTTATAAGCCCATTTAAAGTATATTAGAGTTGATGCTAAATTCACTGTCCTTGAGAAAATTGTAAAGTTTCTCTTTATTGGAAGTTTTTAGTGTAACTTGACTAAAAATGTGTCATGCCTATGTAGATGTATAATTTGTTAATATGTATAAATACTTAAGAACAGAATGTATGTATAAACATCAATGAAATCAGGGGAATATAGGGAGATTCGTTGTTTATAAAAATAATATTAACTATATACATCCAGAAGGAGCTCTGGTAGCGTAGTGGTTACGAATTGGGCTGCTAACCCCAAGGTCGGCAGTTCGAAACTACCAGCCATTCCACAGGAGAAAGATGAGGCTTTCTGCTCCTGTAAAGATTACAGCCTCGGAAACCCTGTACAGGGTCACTATGAGTCAGAACAGACTCCATGGTATTTAACAACAACAACAATATATATCCAGATAAGAACTATTGGAGAGGAAACTCAAAAGATCTTTTAGAAAAGATATGATGTCTAATTACTATTTTTTGTTGTTATCTTTAAGTTGTTGTTATTGTTAAGTGCCGTCCGGTCGGTTCTGACCCATAGCGACCCTGTACAGGGTTTCTGAGGCTGTAAATCTTTACGGGAGCAGAAAGCCTCATCTTTCTCCCACAGAGCAGCTGGTAGTTTTGAACTGCTGACCTTGAGGTTTGCATCCTGATCGTAACCACTATGCTACCAGAAAATTTCCATTTTACATTTGGAGTTTTCAGAAGTTTTCCCTTAGTGCAAAAATATTATAGATTAAATTGCAACCAACTCACATGGGGAAGAAAAATCTTCACAGGAGCAAAAATTGTCATCTCTGCCCTTCAGAGTGGCTGCTGGATTCAAACTGCTGACCTTATAGTTAGCAACCCGCCACATAACCCACTAAGCTACCTGCTCCGGTCGCATGCAGCACTAATGTTGGCTACAGTCACTAATGCAAACATCGCAGTTGTTCGATAAAGAGTTGATACTATGTTTCCAAAGGAGCCCTGCTGGGGCGGTGAGTTACCTAGTGAGATGCTAACCACTAATTCGGCAGTTGAAACTCAGCCGCCACTCTTCAGGAGAAAGATGAGGCTGGCTGCCCCTGTAAAGATTTACAGCCGTCCTACTCTGCCCTGTAGGTGTCCTATAAACGGGACTCCACTTAGTATTTTGGTTTTTGGTTTTTACTAAGTTTCATAAGGAGTTGTGTAGCACAGTAGTTAAGGTGCTTGGCTGCTAACCAGAACATCAGTAGTTCAAGACCAACAGCTGCTCCACAGGAGAAAGATGTGACCGTCTCCTCTGTAAAGATGACAGCCTTAGAGACAGAATGGGACCCTTCTGCTCAGTCCTGTAGGTCACTGTGAGTCGGAATTGACTTCCTGGCAGTTGGTTTGGTTTTGAGTATTAAGTTTCAAACATAACCTATTTTTATTTTAGTGATAAAGACTATGCCAACTATGTGGCTTACCGGCAATGGCTCAGAGACTTGCTCCAGCTGTAGTGTGACTGAGAAGTTCTGAAGCCCTGCTTCCCGGGAAGCCATCAATCTGCCATGCCTTCATTTCCTGACTCGGTGTCATTGGGGGGATTGCGATCAGATTGTTGTAAGATGAAGTGAATACATTTTAGTGATCTCACTCCCCTGAAGTTGAGAGTGGTTCCTGGTACAGAGTGGAAGCTGTTTACCACTGTCCGGCACCCATCTGTGTCTGTCTGTGTGTCTGTCTGACTGGGGTGGCCTGTGTGTTGCTGTGATGCTGGAGGCTCTGACACTGGTATTGCATGTACCAGCGCGGTCACCCATGGTGGACGGTCTCAGCAGCATGTCCAGCCCAAGACAGACTAGAATCAATGGCCTGGTGATCCACCTCCTGGGCCCCTATAGAGCACTGTGTGATGTGCTTCCTGCGGCCACGTCATCGGAGGGACCAGTCGCTGGAGAAGGCCATCATGTTTGGTGTCCTGCAGAGCTGGGGAGGGCAGGGAGACCCTCGGTGAGGTGGATGGGCACAGGACTCCAGATGCCAGCTATTAAGGTGGTGCAGGATGGGCACCGTTCCAGTCTGTTGTCCGTGGTCCTCGGGAGCTAGAGGACTCGTTTCATTCTTCACAGAACTCCCATGAACAATCCTCGTTGCATGGTGGCCGACACTGAGGTGGCTATCGCTAGAATTGTAAACACAGGCTTGCCATCCTCGATCTTCTTTGGAGCACACCTGTACTGTGCAGTTCTAAATCAGGTAAAGGCTAATCCCTGATCATTATTCCAGGTAGGTGTTAACTATTATGTTGTTGTTCATGTGATACTTTTGTATTTCTTGCTTTTATTAAAAATAGTAAATTTTAAATTAATTTTCATAATTTTGTGTCTAAGTTCCATTGAAATCCACCTTTTTTTGGTGACATCTGTGTTCTCTGTAGGTAAAAATCAAAGCCAACAGCAACTATAAAACCTCAGTTGTGTATGAAGTCTGCTTGATTCTGGGAGCGCACCAGGTTTCTATGAGATCTAGAAGGAGAGTTTGGGTTCAAGGCTCCTCCTGGGGAGCTGCTAGAAGTCCACAGCCAGAGAAGCACGAAGTAAGGGTGTGTGGAGTCCTGGGAGGTGATGGCTATTCGCCTCATTATATCTGTTCAATAAACTGAAATAATACTGTATTACTTCATTTGTTATTGAGAGAGACCTGATGGCACTGAAGTTAAAGCTCTTGGCACCTCACCGGAACCACCAGTCTCTCCACAGGAGAAAGGTGCGGCTGCCCTAAAGATGGCGGCCTTGGGGCTCCGTAGGGCAGTTCTACTCCATCCTGCAGGCTTGCTCTGACTTGGAATCAGCTCAGCAGGCAGCAGGTTGGCTTTGGATTTGGGCTCTGTGATGTATTGGGTCCAAAATGTAAGTGATTGTGCCTTCATATCCATGAGCTCGACAGTTTTATTATGAAACTTGTCTAATGCTTATTAAGTCATTTTGTAATGTATGCTGTCTCACGAAGAACAGTACAGTGCATTATGTTGTTGTTGTTAAGTGCCATCGAGTTGGTTCCAACCATAGCGACCCTGGATAGGGTTTCCAAGGAGCGGCTGGTGAGCTTGAACCGCCAACCTTGCTGTTCAAACGGCTTTGTAGTCTGGTGCATTAACCCACAGCACCACACCAGGACTCCACACTGCAGTACATTATGGGACATGATACAACCTACAGGTCATTTTATTGAAGTGTCCTTTCAATTAGGCATATTTGGGAGTTCCCCATCAACTTACCTTTGGACTTCAGTGCATCAAATACAGATTTTGTTTTTCTTTCATATTCTCACATAAGAAAAAGTACTAGCATTTGTATGTGGTTAAGACCATCAAATGGACTAAAGTTCAAATTCTAGTATTTTATTGTGAATTATTCTTGTTTGTTGTTTAATATTCACATGTCTATATCTTTCTATTTCATTTTTCCACAGACATTTTGAAGCCCCAAACTTACTTGTATAATAAGATCTTGTTATCACGTGAGCTATCAAACTATGCCTCACTTTGTCATGTCGAGAGTTAGCGTTATGTGAAAGCTTGAGTGTGTCTTTTGTCTCATATTATATTACTATAACGAAGCCTCCAAAGTTTTATCTAGCTGTTCCCCACCCTTACAGAAACATACATGTCTTAATTTCTCTAATAACTGTACTTATTAGAAATGTGAAAGAAACCATTTTCTTATGAACAAGTGCTTCTCAGTTTTAAATATTATGAAATCTGGACAAAAGTAACATTCTCATTTATCCTTCATCATACGCCCACTGCTTGTTTGTCTGGATAGAGAACGTAATAGAGGGCTTGATTTCTTTGATGATAGTAATTGGAAATGTTCTGAAATTAAACTCCATTTTATGTCAAGTTTGAAGATTTGCTTTCTGTACTTACAGGATAATTATTTGCTCAGCATTTGACATAAATTATTTATTTAACTTTTCTCTTGTTTCATTATATCTTTCTCATCTCATCGATTACCAGTAATGGAATTGTATGGCTCCAAATGTCTCCTATAGACTTCAATAATTGAAAAATGTCTAATGTAATTGAAACATGTAGGGAATCCATGATACAGAACTGGTTTCACCTTTTAGATATATTATTTCATTGTGGTTTTAAAAAGATTTCATTTCTTAATAGGAAAAGCTCAAAGTGTTATTCAGTTTAAAATATTATACAAAATTATGGTAATCAACTATGCAACGTCTTGTTAATGGCTTAACATTGTAATGTTGAGATTTGTTATAAAAAATTATATATATATATATGTATGTATATGTGTGTGTAAATATGCTTGTTTCAAATTTTGGGTCAAAATGAAATTTGGTTATGTTTTGGTTTTTATTTTTCAATAAAAAACAAGCTTTCAATCCTTCACAGTGCTACCAGTATATTGTGAAACCACTGGCAATTTCACATTTAGGGGTTTTTATGTGTAGAAATTAGAATAACTTTTTTATATTAGCCTTAATTCTTGTATTTTCTCAGAAAAGAACTAGCCCCAAGGGATCTGCTATAATTAAATCCACGTTATTCCTGAGAGGCCAACTCAAACAGCTCCATGAATCCAAGTCTTACTGTAGAACCCATCCGCTGCTACCTGGATGCGGTTATAACTGGTTTAAAGGCTGCAACCTTTTCCTTGCTTATTTTCTTTAAAGACTACTGTGCTAGGCGCAGAATTGGCCCTACTGTCCAAAAATACTTACAAACAGGGTTGGGAAGAACACATTGTTTGGCTTTTTAAAAGTATATTGGGAGAATTCCTTTGCCGCTAGTTCACCGTGATAATTTTACAAGAGCTCAAATTCCCGAGGGAACAAAGGTTCTTGTTTGTTTTTTAAAGGTTTATTGTTTGAAAAAGTATAAGTAATCCCTAAGAGTGCAGTTGCCTTTAGATAGCATAGTCGTTTTGATATTGTGAGATTCTCCCTTTTTACATGGTCTGTGGAAGTTTTAGTGTTGAGGATCCTGCGCTTAATCAATGACCTCCCGTGTGTAGACCCTGTAGAACACAGGCCTCCATGCTAACCAAACTGCTGTGGGGCTTGGGAGTAAAGTGTGAGTATCAGTGAGGAACCAAGAGGTTGGGAACTGTGTATTGGCAGGTCTTCATTTTCAGTTAACTTTCTTAGTGTTTGGTCATTCCTTTTGTAATATTCATTTATTACATTATAAATTCCCCAAATTGACATCTTCACATGAAATGGATATTTGCAAGCCTGGTATAACTTCATGAAAAGTAAGCCCATATATAGCATTTGATATGGAATAAGGAATCCTGGTGTGATACTGTAGGATAAGTACTGGACTGCTAACTGCAAGGTTGATGGTTCAAACCCACCAACCCCTCCCTGAAAACTTGATACGGGGTCACTAAGAGTCAGAACCAACTTGATGGCATTTAACAACAACAGCAATCAGAGTTAGAGAGTGCATTAGGCAAAGCTGCCACATGCTTATTATAAGTGCCTCCAGTGGGTTCCTGTGTAGTCTTGCTGAGGCTGTAAATCTCTGAGGGAGCAGAAAGTCTCATCTTTCTCCCATGGAGTGGCTGGTGGACCCAAAATGGCAACCTTGTGATTTGCTGTCCAGTGCTCACCCTCCGGAATCATTGCTCCCAAACACATGCTTGCATGCACAGATATTTATTAATGATACATGTAGGACTTTTGTGCTTTATAGTAACTGACGTAAGGTAGAAGCAGTGGTCCAGAATTGTCGTTAGACTGTTACAATGGTAAAGGTAGAAGTGTGTGACAAAAACGGCAGAGTAGTTCCTCTTACAGTCCAGAAACAGGACCCTAGGACCATCAAGGGAGAAGAGCACAGGCGGAATGCAGGACCCTATCCAGAGAGGCACTGACACCAGAGATGGAGGCAGAGATGAGGACATGGAGAGAGAGGGAGCAGCTGAGGACTCTAGACTCAGGGAAAGAGAGGGACTGAGAGCTGGTGGGCAGGAGGCTGGCTTGCAGACTGTGTCTTTTGGTTGTTTAAATTATTATATATTTCTGAGTGTGTTTGTGTATTTCTCCTCCCCCCCCCAAAAAAAAAGAGAAAAATGGAGGAAATGGAAGCAAATAACTGTTGAATGATGATGCATTGAAATGATGGTATAAAGCCAATGTTCTCCTATGTAAATTATCACTCAGTTCAATAAAAACTTTACAAAAAACCTATACAGAATTTCTGAATCAGAACTGACTTGATGGCACTTAACAACAGCTACATATGTAAGGTAAATATATTATTAAAATCCCCTCCCAAAAAAAGAGTTGTCATTAGGTGCAGTTGAGATGATTCCAGCTCATAGTGACCGTCTGAAACAGACGGGGACACACTGCCCGGTCCTGTGCTGTCCTCACAATTGTTCTGTTTGCATAGTTGCTGCCACTGACTCAATCCTTCTCATTGAGGGCCTTCCTCTGCTTTGCTGGCCCTTCATTTTATCCTTCTTCTGGGACTGGTCCCTCCTAGTAACACATCCAGAGAACATGAGGTGAAGTCTCACCATCTTGGCTTCTAAGGAGCTTTCTGGATGTACCTCTTCCAAAACAGGCCTGTTCATTCTTGTGGTATATTCAATGTTCTTTACCAACACCATCATTCAGACACATTCTTCTGTATTCGTTGTCCAGCTTTCACATGCATGTGAGGTGATTGACAATACTGAGGCTTGGGTCAGTGACATCTTTGCTTTAAAACACTTCAGAGAAGCCTTCTGCAGCAGGATTGCCTGGTGCAGTATGTCCTGCGATTTCTTGACTGCTGCTTCCATGAACATTGATTGTGGATCCAAGTAAAATGAAATCTTTGACAACTTCAATCTTTTCTCCATTTATCATGATGTTGCTCACTGGGTCCCATGTGAGAATTGTTTAAGTGAAGTGTGATCCCTCCTGAAGGCCATAGCCTTTGATCTTCATCACTTAGTGCTTCAATTCTCTTCACTTTCAGCAAGTTCCATTTACATATCACAGACTGTTAGGGAGCCTTCCTCCAATCCTGATGTCTTGTTCTTGTAGCTTCTGTGATCCTTTGCTCAGCCTACAGATTGCTCAGCATAACCTTGGCAGTGCACACCTGTCCTGATTTAAAACCATGAAGCATCCCCTTGTTCAGTTTCAGTGGCTGCCTCTTGGTCTATGTACAGGTTCAGTTCCACATGAGCAAAATTAAGTGTTCTGGAATTCCCTTCCTTCACAATGTTATCTGTAAGTACTATCCACACAGTCAAATGTCTTCATGTAGTCAGTAAGATAATGTAAACAACTTGCTGATACCTGTTTTCAGGCAAGATCCATCAGCTATAAGCAGTGATATCCCTGGCTCCACATCCTCTTGTCGTAGCTTGCGTTTCTTACAGCTCCCTGTCAGTGTACTGCTGCAACTGGTTTTGAATTCTCTTCAGCAATATTTTACTTGCACGTGATAATATCTGATCATTTCTGCAGTTGGAACCACTTTCTTTGGAATGGGCACACGTACGGATCTCTTTTAGTCAGTTGGCCAGGTTTCTTGACATAGATGAGTGAGCATTTCTGGCGTTGCATCCAGCTCTGCACCTGTTTGTTGACACATCTCCATTGGTTTGGCATCCGTTCCTAGAGCCTTGTTTTCCACCAGAGCTTTCAGTGAGGCTGGACTTCTTCCTTCAGTACCATTGGGTCTTAATCATATGCTGCATCCAGAAATGGTTGGCTCCTACTTGTTCTATTATTTGAAGGTATTTTGGTGAATGGAGTCGTGGTGTGGCGCTGCAGGAGAAGCATTTGACCACAGGGTCAGCTGTTCAAACTCACCAGCCACTCTTGAGAAACCCTATACACAGTTGCTGTGGGTGTGAACCAACTTGATAACAATAGTAACAACCCTTGAGTAGGCGGAGGGGACTGGTGACAGTGGAATAAGCATTGGGCTGTTAACCACTAGGTTGGCGGTTCAAACCCAGCAGCTGATCCTCAGAAGACGATGAGACAGTCTGCTTTGTGAAGATATGCCGTCCCAGACTCTTGGGAGCAGTTCAGCTGTGTCCAGTAAGGCTGCTTGGACTGAACAGCAGTGAGTTTGGTTTGGGCTGTTCACCGAAGGCATGCGCATTGACGTGGGTTTGTATGCACAGTTCTGTGGTGAACTCTATAGAGTTCAGAACTTCGGGCAAAAATTGAGATTTTCATTTAGACAAAATTAAAGACAAAATATGTAATTAATGGCTTAGAAAATAATTAATTGGAGTTTGAAGCATTGAACTAAATGTTCCTCTCAAAAAAAAAAAAAAAGAAAATTATATATATATATATATATATGGAGCTCTGGTAGCATAGTGGTTACGAATCAGGCTGTTAACCTCAAGGTTGGCAGTTTGAAACTACCAGCTGTTTCATGGTAGAAAGATGAGGTTTTCTGCTCCCATAAAGATTTGCAGCCTTGGAAACCCTGTGCAGGGGAGGGTCACTGTGAGTCGGGACCAACTCCATAGTACTTAACAACAACAACATGTACATGTATGTATATGGAGTCCTGGTGTGAATGTGCTGGACTACAGGGTTTGTTTGAAGCTCACGGTCAGCAGTTCAAGCTCACCAGACACTCCTTGGACCCTGTACAGGGTCACTATGAGTTGGAACCGACTCGACAGTGCTTAACAACAACAACAACACACACACACACACATATATATATATACACACATATGTAAAATAAGTTGGTAAGATGTGATCAATAAGCTTCAGTGTGTGTATGGTGGGTGCTACTTGTTCAGAGCTGTCAAGTCAGTTCCGACTCATTGCTGTTCTTATTAAGTGCTATCGAGTCAGTTCTGACCCATAGCGACCCTGTATAGGGTTTCCAAGGAACGACTGGTGAGCTTGAACCAGGAACCCTATATAGGTTTTCCAAGAAGTTTGATGGGTTTGAACTGCCAACCTTGTAGTTAACAAGTCCAGTGCTGCTCCAACAGTGCCTCATATATGTAGACTTTGAGGTCCTCCTGTGACGTATACATACACACATACACTGATGGAACCCTTGCGCATAGTGGGTTATGAGTTGGATTGCTAACTGCAAGGTCAGTAGTTCAAATCCACCCATCACTCCTCAGGGAAAGATGAACTTTTCTGGTCCCTTAACGATTTACAGCTTCAGAAACCCTATAATGGGGTGGCTATGAGAAAGAACTGAGTCCATGGCACAAAACTACCACCAAACTTGTGTGTTTTAATACGTGCACCTATTCATGTGGATAGTTTTACTTTTTTCTTTTAATATAATGAAGCCTTACTGTCTATATCTGGAAAATTTCCACATCTACACACCAGGTCTCTGTCTTGTTTTTTTGAGATTCCCACTGAACCATCAGATGTTAACTTCCCTATTAATTGATTTTAGCACTATAACCATGCCTGGAGTTTTGCATCACTATTTCCCCAGGACAGTTGGTAAAGACATAATTGCTGCGTCAAAGACCATGTCTATTTAAAGTGTAGTTTGGGTCCAGTCCCGCGCAATAAAGTGAATATGCCAATAAAGCGAGTAGCACAAATTTGTTAGTTACGTTTGCCTTATGCAGTGGCCTATTAATAAAAGTGTACAGTAATGGTCTGAAAATATATGAAATGCTGTGGGAATGGCCAGAGCGGGATCCCAAGCCGGAAACAATTGCACACTCTTGGGAAACGGCCACCGATGGACTAGCTCGAAGCTGAGTTGCCACAAACCTGAATCTTGTAAAACTCACAGTGTCTGCGGCCCCGCAGCCCCGCACTCAAGCAAAGCGCAGTGAGACAGGTCCTCGGTTACTGTTCCTGGACCATGGAAGAACCCTGGGCGGCCTCAGCCGTCTGCGCATGTGCACATCCTTGTTGCAAAGTGAACATGTATCTATGCAGGTCTGTTGTATGGTCTATTCATGCTAATGGCATGTTCACAGCCTTTTGCTTTGTTAGTGCTTAAGGCCTTCTAGGACTCTGTCATGGATACTTTGCCGTTGTATGCTTTATTTTTACTAGTATTTCCTAATATGTCCTGAAGTGGCGCTGTGTGTGTGTGTTGTTTTCACTTTGCTTAAAATGGTTACGTAACTTTTTTGTAACTTCTAAGTTGGTGGTACAAACCCACTAGCTGTTCCTGAGAAACCCGACACAGGGTTGCTATGAGTTGGAACCAACTCAACAGCACATAACAATAGCAACAAGGTTGTGTCTACAGCGCCCTGATGTGACGCTGTAAGATAAGCACTGGACTGGTAACCGCAAGGTCAGCAGTTCAAACCCACCAGCCACTCCTGGGAACCCTATACAGCGTCATTAGGAGTCGGAAGTGACTCTGGCTCACAACAAGAACAGGTTGTACCCTCCTGAGAAGGCCCTCTCTATCCACAGTCTTGGGGACATGCTTCTCTGTAGTTCTTTTTCATCTCTAAAGCCATGTTTCATCCAGTCCTTTGACTGTAATACATCAGTATTCTATGAATCAAGAAAGAAGAAAAATCTTGGAAAATAAATTAGCACAATTTGTAATTACTTAATGGTCTCTTGTGAATTTTGACTCCAACTCTGTGTTTGCGTTTATCATAAGCATGAATATGAGGAAACTGTATTCATCATGTATGTGTGTTTATCATACACAAAGATAGGAAAGTCTGTTTGTGCGTGTGCGTTTATCATAAACAAAGCTAAGAAAGTATATTGTATATTGTGTGTGTTTATCATAAACATGGATTTGAGGAAAATGTCTTCATGTGTGTGTTTATGTGTTTATCATACACAAAAATAGGAAAGTCTGTTGTCTGGTGTATGTGTGTTTATCATAAGCATGGATATGAGCAAAATGTATTCATTGTGTGTATCATAAAGATAGGAAAGTGTGTTGTATGTGTGTGTTTATCATAAACATATGAGGATCGTCTATTGTCTGTGTATCATAACCATAGGTATGAGGAAAGACTATTCATTGTGGGGAACTGAACTCTATTGAAGCTGAGGGAACTAAAGAAATTGAAGCCTTGACTTGCAGTATTGAAGGATTCTCTGGGAAGATTATTGAGTGATACAGAAAGCATCAAAAGAAGATGGAAGAAATACACAGAGGCACTGTACCAAAAGAAAATGGTTGATGTTCAACCATTTCAAGAGGTAATATATGATCAAGAGCCAATAATCTAGAAGGAAGAAGTTTAAGGTGCATTGAAGGTATTGGCAAAGGACCAAGCTCCAGAACTTGATGGAATACAAATTGAAATATTCCAACAAACTGATGCGGCACTGAAGGCACTCATCAATGCCAAGACATTGGGAAGACAGCTACCTGGCCAGAGACTGGAAGAGATCCGTATCTGTACCCATTTCAGAGTGGCGACTCAACCTATTGTGTAAATCATTAGACAATATCATTAATGTCACATGCAAGTAAAATTTTGCTAAAGATGACACAAAAATGGCTGCAAGCATACATTGCCAGAGAACTTCCAGAGGTCCAACCAAGATTCAGAAGAGGACATCAAATGAAGTATATCATTGCTGACATCGGATGGATTTTGGCTGGAAGTAGAGAATACCAGAAAGATGTTTACCAGTGCTTTGTTAACTACGCAAATGCTTTTCATTGTGTGGATCATGACAAGCTATGGACAGCTTTGTAGAGAATGAGTATTCTAGAACACTTAATTGTGCTCTTGAGTACACTTGTACATAGACCAAGAGACAGTTGTTCAAACAGAACACAGGAACACTGAATGGCTTAAAATTAGGAAAGATGTGCACCAGGCTTATATTCTTTCACCATACTTATTCAACCTGTATGCTGAGCAAATAATCCGAGAATTTGGATTATATGGAGAAAAACATGGCATCAGGATTGGAGAAAGATTCATTAACAATGTGAGATATTGCAGATGATACAACCTTGTTTGCTGAAAGCGAAGAAGTCTTAAAGTACTGTTGAAAATCAAAGAATACAGCCTTCGGTATGTGTTGCATCTCAATGTAAAGAAAGCAAAAATCCTAAGCATGAGACCAATAAACTGCATCCATATAAATGAAGAAAAGATTGAAGTTGTCAAATACTTCATTTTCCTCAGCTCCAGCATCAACATTCATGGAAGCAGCAGTCAAGAAATCAAACATTATTCCATTAGGGAAATCTGCTGTACAAGACCTCTTTAAAGTTATGAAGAGCAAAGATGTTAGTTTGAGGACTAACGTGCACCTGACCCAAACCATGATATTTTCAATAACCTCATATGCATGTGAGAACTGGACAGTGAATAAGGAAGGCCGTAGAAGAATTGATGCATTTGAGTTAAAATATTGCAAGTCTCGTGGACTGCCAATGAACAATCTGTGTTCAAAAAAGTACAGCCAGAATACCCATTGGAAGCCAGAATGGCCAGACTTTGTCTCTTGTACTAACATATTGTCAAGTGGGACCAGTTCCTGGAGAAAGATATCAGATTTGGTAAAGTAGAGGGTTAGAGAAAAAGAGGAAGACCCCCAACGAGATTGATTGGCATAGTGGAAGCAGCAATGTGCTCAAACGAAGCAACGATTGTGAGGTTGGCACAGGACCTGGCAGTGTTTGGTTCTGTTGGGCATAGGGTTGCTATGAGTTGGTACTGACTTGATGGCACCTGACAACAACAACCCAATCATAACCATGTGAGGAAAGTCTCTTCATTGGCTCAATGTGCTGAGCCACCAGTCCTTAGTCCCTTAGTCCGACTCACTCCTATGGGTTCAGCTCCCCCCATTACTACTCGCTGAGGATCCAGACATGCTGCAGGGATGTGACACACCAGGCTGGGTCCAGATGCTGATCTAGATCCTGTCCACATTCATCCCCAACAGGAACTGCTATCAGTGCATTTACAGTGGAGGAAACGGGTACTCTGGTTCCATTCAGTAATCACCCAACAGGTAAAGTGATGCAATTCCCCACCTGACCTAGTGCCCAGGACAGCTCAGCTGTTGTCTCCCACAGATGGGTCAGCGTGGTTGTGGAGACTCAGACAACCTGTAGACGAAAAAGTCTGGTGTGTGGTTTTGATTTTCATACCTTGTCACAGTCGCTATATACCAGGCTGCTAAACCAGTGTTCCCTGTGTCCTTATTGATGAGTTTGCTGATGGGTTTTGATTCCTATCCATTTTTGTGGTTCTGCAATCACATTGGATTTATAATTGGGTGTTCACTCTAAGGTGGGAATTAAACACAAACAGCATAGTCCTTCCATCCACTTGTATTGTTGATCAATGCTGACCAGTTCCAATGCATAGTAACCCGGTAGCAGGTATCTGGGGAGCAGCTGGTGAGTTTGAACCACCGACCTTGTGGTGGTGTTCATTATCCCACAGTGCCCCCCCCCCCCCAGGACTCCATCCACATGTATGGTCAAATGTCAACAGAACAAGAGTTTCATGTTAGCATTGAGCCAGGTGTCTGCATTAGAACTCAAATCAACCTAAAAGGTGTCTGCCTTGAAACTGTAAGGTAAAGTACGTTTTAAAAATTGCGTGGGGTGTAAGAATGATAGAGTTGTATTGTGACCCTAAGGAATGTTTCAAACTTTCTTGTTCACACAATTACTCAACCCTTAACCTCAAATTGAACAAGCAAGCTAGTCTGTGCTGTTTGTATGTTTGAATGTTAAACATATGAAAATGACATCTCCAGACATCTGTGAGGACTATTAAGGACAGACAGCAGAAAAATCTCTTGAGTGTCTGGACAGCGTAGGTGAGGCCAGGCCGCCCAGGGTATGGTCCCAGCATGATGGTGCGGGTGTGAAGAGTGCCCCCGGAAGACAGAGCAGAGGCTGCTGGGGCTGTTGTTGGAATCCATGCCTTGCCGTCTCCCTTTCCGTATGGAGTCAGTCAAAAGCCATGTCCATAAAAGTTGGCCAACAGGTTTGACTTGCTTCTCAGTCTTTGCAGATCATGCATATGGAACTGGTGCTTAGAGTAAGTATCTTGTTTAAGGTGAACACTTAAAACATGTGTCCTTGTGCAGCATTCGTTTCATGACGGGCCCTCTGGTGAGTAGGTGGGTGATTTGAGGTCGCTTTCAGAGCTAATGGGTGGTTGGAAGTTGGTAAAGGGAAAGGCAGGGAGAGGGTAGCATTTGCGGGGAGAAGCGATCACTCAACACACAAACCCTGAGAATGAAGGCGGCATCTCTGACCTGTGGCTGCCGCCTTAAACATTTCTGACCTTGCACTCCTAAGGCCTCCCTCTTGTGCTGTGGTGGTTGGGTTATCTATCATGTGTGGGCTGTGTGTCAGTAAAGCACAAAGGTACTTAGAGTCAGTTCTCAGCTGAACTACCTGAGTTTACCTGGCTCTTCACTTGTTACAAGGGTTTAACTAGACAATTCAGATAAACAGGACACATCCTACGCCCTCAGGAACCCTCCCTTTCTGCTGAACTCTACTACCATGGCCGCTCTTCAGTCTCTTGAGCTTGGGCCCCCGAGGTAGTGTTGATTTTTGTGCCACAAACATGGCGCTGGTCTCATCGCGTCCCATGGCTGGTGTTGACTAGTCACTCACTTGTCTGAGTCTGATTCCCCTCTTAGATGCCACGAGCACTCAAGGACAGCCTGGTCAATTCATCATTAGGAAGGGATAAAATCGTATTATTTTTGAGTGGCGTCTCATCCCCCAGCAGTGAAAGATAATCCGAGAGCAAAGTTGGGAAAGAGAAATTTTCTCAACAATTTTGTTTTTCTTTTCTCAAGCCACTTTTTTTTTTTTTTTAATCAATTTCCATTTAAACCTAAGGATTTGATCCATTTTTCACTTTTCCTTTTCCTGGTGTTTTTCTTATAGTAAGACAATGAAATACAAAAATGATGGTCACATGAAGGAACAGCCTTCACTAAATAGAAGTCCTAGGGTGGCACTGGACTGCAACGTCAGTTTAAACCACAAGGTTGGCACTTTAAACCCACCAGTTCCTCTTCACAAACCCTATACAGGGTTGCTATGACTCGGATACCACTTAACAAAAACAACAAATAAGGTACAGGAGTCCTGGTGTGAACTCCTATATCTATTTGTTGTTGCAGGGTAATGCACTGGACCACAAGGTCAGCAGTTCAAACTCACCAGCCACTCCTTGGAAACCCTAGACAGAGTCGCTGAGTCAGAATTGCTATGAGTCCTTGTAGTAACTCTGTAAAGCAATTTGCCTTTTGAGGGTTCAAGTCTTAGTCTAGAGGATTTCCTACAAGGGTGAAGAAGGCAAATGTAGACGCGTCATTCAGATAACAGTCATGTAATATTAGCACTGCATCTGGTACAGAGAGGACCCTCATTCTTGAGTGGCATTCGTACCCTTTAAACTGGAGAAGAGCGAACTTATTTCATCATTGATTTGTTTACCGTAAGTTTTACTGTTGTTTAAATCACTTGATACCCTTGGTTAGACAACAAAAAATAGAACTAAAATGTTAAACAGTGACTGAATCCTTTCATTTCCATCTTGCTCATGTTTCAGGGAAGAGTAACTAAAGATCACATGGCAAAGGCATCCCTGAGTGTTGAGTTGCATCATTAAATGCTGATCTTTCTATAGACCAGGAGACAGGTCCCACATAGACACTCCCCCACTGATGACCTGAGACACGTTGCCTGCATTACAGAGAAAATCATTCTCAATATGACAGATGCAAATCAAGTTGCTGATTATTAGGTGCCTTTCAGTCTTGTGTTTGTGGTGGTTGTTAGGTGCCGTACTGACTCATAGTGACCCTGTGCACAACAGAACGAAACACTGCCCACTCCTGCACTAATTTCACAATCCTTGCTACGTCTGAGCCCATTGCCACTGTGCCAATCCATCTCGGGGCTCTATCGCTTTTTCTCTGACCCTCCCAATTTACCAACCATGATATCCTCCCCTCCAGTGACTGGTCCCTCCTGACAGTATATCCAAAGTATGAGAGATGAAGTCTGGCCATCCTGGCCTCCAAGGAGCACTCTGGCTGCACTTCTTCCAACACAGATCTGTCTGTTCTTTGAGTAGTCCGTGGCACTTTCAGTATTCTCCAACACCATAACTCAAACAGCGTCACTTATGAGCGTTTAGCCCAAATCATTTCCCCGTTAGCCATGTTCTAAAGCCATCTCTCAAAATCCCCTTCTAATGCCTCCCCTACCTCTCCCTGCTGGCTTTTTACCAACATACCTTTTTCATAAATAAACATTTGCTTCCAGCTCTCAGTTGTGCGCTTACAGAATTTGATCTGCTTCGCTAAGTGTCTAAGTTAGTGATAGAATTTGGCAATAGTATATCAGCAAACAGTAGCTTAAAGAAGATTGTGTTTCTTTCTTGCTCTCCCATGATAGGAGCGCCCAAGTTGTAACAGTCACGTCATCAACATGGAGGGAGGGCACAGCTTGGTGAGAAGCTCGCGGTGGATGTCTCATTTGCTACAACTGTCACATGGCTGCCCATTGGCTGCCAGGGATGCTGAGAAATACAGTTCATTTGCTAGACACACAAAATCCAAGTTCTGTTTGGGTCATTGCACCAACTCTCTAATAACAATTGGACTGTTTTGTGGGTTCAAGTAGTCATTGATCATAGATTAGAGGGTTTCCTACAAGGGTGACAAGGTATATGTAGGTGGGTTATTCTGTTGGGAACTGTCTAGAGGTAGTGGCATCTTAGCCTAATAAGCCCCCCAGCTCCTCACAGCTACACACTCAGATATCAGCCACAACATAGCTACACACAGAGCTGACTGCAAAGAAAAGGGGAATCCCAGCTGCCAGAAATACAGAAAGCAAAGCCAGAGTATAAACTCCAGAGTTGAGGTGAAACTGCCCCAGAGGGGTGATAATCTTGAGGAGGAACCACACTAAAGGGGATCTGGGCTTTGATTTTAACAGGCGTAGGCAGGGAAGCTGGAGCTAAGACCTGCGTGGGGCCAAGATCTAAAAGGGTTAGCAGAGCTCCACACCTTACTCCAGGGAAGCCACAAGTAGCTGTCTGGACTGGACCCCAGGGTGCAGAGGGATATTTCCAGGAGAATGGGTTGACTTTGCATTACAGTCTGTCTGAGAATACCTGTGCATAGCTTAGAAACCATCATGAGCACTTGCTGCAGGAGCCAAACAGTGGTTTAAACCAAAATCCAACTGCCATCAAGTTGATTCTGACTTGTGACCCTCTAGGTCTCTGAGGGTATAAATCTCTACAGGAACAGAAAGCCTCATCTTTATCCCACATAGTGACTGGTGGGTTTGAACTGCTGACCTTGTGGGTAGCAGTGCGTACAGCAGTTAGTGGTGCTCAGCCTACAGTGCCACACCAGAACTCCATAGGCAGTAGTCTAGGTGTGGGGTTTATAGTAATGAAAACCTGGGAATGCCTGCCATACATAGTAAGCAAGAATGCAGCACAAAGAGATGGAAACATGGGAAGTGAGCTCATGGAAGAACGTGTAAGGTCTAATGTCCACCTATTAAGTACCTTCAAGTCGGTTCCAACGTTTAGCGACGCTATATAGGGCTTCCGAGGCTTTTTAAATCTTTACAAGAGCAGAGAGCCTCACCTTTTTCCCATGGAACATCTGCCGGGCTTGAACTGCTGACATCGTGGTTCACAGTCCGGTACTTACCTTACGGAGCCACCGAACTTCTCCCAGTGTACATATGAGGGGCCTTCAAAAGTTGGTGGAAACATCCCATTTTATTCTATTTTTCCACAAACTTTTTGAAGCCCCTTCACTAAAGAGCTGATGAAAGAGACAGAATAGATTAGAAAGGGGGCGAGGTGCTTTTAAGAGGCAGAATTCTATTACTCAACACTAGCTTTAGGCAAAACAAAACCAGTGTTTCTACCTGAGCATAGGACTTCGTAGGGAGTTAGATGAGGGCATGACCCCAAAGGGAAAGAGATGCTGGACAAGCTGGATTGTTCTGCTCTGTTCCAGAACACTAGTATTAGCCAACCCATGCAATCTTGAAACCTTCCATTTCACTATTGCTGAGGTTGATCACGCTGGTTAACAGACCATTAATTTCACTAGTAAAAAGTTCAGACATTTAGTATATAAATTAACAAAGCGTTGAATGATGATCAAGATAAGCTAACAGTACCTAGAATTGTTATCGTATCCTCAGTCCTAGACCTCCCGCTAGCTGGCCATCCTGGACCCTACTTTCTTGATCACAATGCCTGTAGGGCCAAGTGACGACTCGGCATACATAGGACACATGTCCTTGTCAATTCCAATTCATGATGACTCCAGATGTGCAGATTAAAACATTCATCACACTGTATATGCCAGGGTCTTTGAAAGAAAATTACTGAAACCTTAACTGTGGGAAGAGAAACTTTGCTATGAAGGTTCCAGAATTGATGAAGGACGTATCAGGAATATTTGCCTTCTGGTTACACAGAATCAAAGTAAGGGTGGCTTCAGTGTCCAGTACAGTAGCTTCCGGACACAGGCCTTTTTTGTTCCTCCCATTCACCCTGTGGCTTGCATTCTCATGATCAAACCACGGCAACTCCCATTGCTCACATCCCAGATCACAACAAGGAAAAGGGGACACTCCAAACACGCTGGCCAAAGAAAGACACTTCAGCGGACGAAATGAGGATTCGTTATCAATAGACAAACACAAGAACGTTACAAGACTTCTTTAGGAAGAAGCAAGATGATCCCAGATAAAATCCAGAAATGCAGGATTAATGAAGAGCATTTGGGATGGTTAATATGTGGGCACACTTTGGACATATTATCAGGAGGGACCAGTCACTGGAGATGGACATCCTGCTTGGATGGATGCAGTGCCTGCAACAATGGGCTGACACGTAGCATCGATTGTGAGGGAGGTCCAGGACCAGCCACTGCTTCATTCTGCTGTACATTGGGTAGCTGTGAGTTGGAACCGACTCAATGGCAACTTACAACAAATACGAATGAATACTGATTATATTAAACCCTGGAAGTTAACATATTTGGGATTAAAATAAATCTCAGAGCAACAAAAAAAAGACAGGAAGAGGATAAATGGAATTAGTGTATGAAAATAGATAGTAAAATACTTTGGGTTTTGGAAAAAAATCATAAATGCTTTTTAAGCTGTAAATTAGGGTAATGTTAACCACACTTGAGTTCAGTTTCCTTGTACATAAAATTTAGTAGCATATTTCCTTTTGCCATCCCTGGACTTTGTTGTTGTTGTCAGGTGCCATCGAGTCGGAACC
>NW_006408519.1:43122013-43142192 GCF_000296735.1 Chrysochloris asiatica | reverse complement strand
GCCAGACAGTTGTCTTCCAAATTTCTTGGCACTTACTGAGAATCAAATGAGATAATAAGCATTAAAAACAAAAAATTGTAAGTTCTTAAATATTAATGAGTCTTATAAAAGTATAGCTAGCCCCCGACCATGAAGACATTTACGAGGGCTGATTGTAATTATGAAAAAAGTAAACACACTCTCTCTGGCTTCCAGAGACCAGAGGTGAGCTGTGTCAGCAATAACTGAGGAAAAACCATCTTCATCCCGTTCTATCTGTGTAGCCTAGGTTACAAAAGGAATGAAAACTAAGAAGATAGAGCTTCGGCCTTTACAAAGTCAGCATTTAAGGGGAGGCTTGCTGCTCTCACAAAAGATTGAAGGCCTCAGAAACCCTATACAGAGTTGTTATGAGTCGAAATGGACTCCACAGCACTTAACAACAACAGCCATAGCTTACTTAGGTGGAGAGGCGCTTGGGTTCTTAAAGTACACTTATCTGACAAGGTAAGTAACAGCCCTGTTTCTCATGTGGAAACAAACTCAGGTTTGTTTCACTATTTTCAATAGTGTAAATCTAAGAGGTTCCCTGGTGTGGCGCTGTAGGATCAGCACTGGACTGGGAACCACAAGATCAGCAGTTCAAACCCACCAGCTGCTTCTCAGAAACCCTATGCAGGGTTGCTATGAGTTGGAACTGACTCAACAGTACTTAGCAATAGATTCCTGAGCTAGTGTTTGAACCTATGTCTCAGGCTTCACAAGAAGAAGGCTAATATCTAAGTCTGCCGTTCGTCTGTCAATGTGATGCTGGAAGCTATGCCACGGGTATTTTAAACACCAGCAGGGTCACCCATGGTGGACAGGTTTCAGTAGAGCTTCCAGACTAAGACAGGCTAGGAGGAAGAAGAGGTGAACTGAACGGTTGTTGTTGTTAAGTGCCATCGAGTCAATTCCGACCCATAGCGACCCTACATAGGGTTTCCAAGGAGCAGCTGGTGAGCTTGAACCACCGACCTTGCAGTTCAAACGACTTTGCAGTCTGGCGCATTAGCCCACAGCGCCACACCAGGACTCCAAACTGAGTGGCTAGTCACTGAAAGCTGTATGAATAGCAGTGGGACATTGTCTGATATAGTGCCAGAAGATGAAAACCTTATGAATAGCAGCCAAACATTGTCAGATGAGCCCCCAGCTTGGAAGTCACTCAAAATTTGACTGGGGAAGAGCTGCCTCTTCAAAGTAGAGTTGACCATGTTGTACGTAGGGGTGGCTATGAGTCAGAACTAACTCGATGGTGTCTAACAAGATCTAAGTGTTAAATAACTTCTAATTGCTTTATTTCTCAAACTTGCCTGCCTTCTGCTGTGAAAACTTACTGTACAGTGCAGAATGAGGGAGGGGCAAACCATCTCTATCCTTCAGTCTGTTGAGAGCTGATTTAAGGATAAGGTTCAGTGTCTTTAGTTGGACCCAGACAATGGTCTGTTAGTTTTCAAGTATTGTTACAGGATTGATGCCTTTAATTATACCCTGAAACTAACCAGGAGGGTATGGTACTTGATCACTCTTCAGGTTTGGAACTGAATTCATCCTCATGGCTCAAGTTTTAGCCAAACAGCAGTTAGGTATATGGGACAACGATGCTAATGAGGTACGCACATCATAACATTCGAGATGCTTACTCATTAGAGAGTAAAAGGTCAGCATTTATCCGTGGACAAAATTCGGAAGGGTGGGGAAAGAAGGTGGACTGGAAATGAACCACAGGGGGATGTGGGATCAATGAGGCTACGTGGAGGGATTGCAATCATTGAGATGAAACGAAGTGTTTGATTTGTTGGATGTCAAACTGATGAAGAACTTACCAAATGAATGAAGGTCCCAATACTTACAGAAAGGAGTCAAAAGAATTGACAAAGAGGAGGAGGATTCTCAATGTAGAACCAGTTGGTTTGAACTTGCCCAGAGGCCAAGAATGGACTTGGAGCTTCCCAGAATGCAGTCCTCACAGAGTTAACCCTAGTGAATAAGCCAGTATGAGTCATGGGAGGCTGCCCTGCTTCCCTTTTCCCCATATCTGGTTCCTTGCAATTATAGATAATGCTGGTGCTTTAGAAAATGGTCACCTGAAGGCTAAAGGACTAATGGAAATGGCTTTAATAATTAATTTTTTTAAGGCTTAAGAATGACAACTTGGCTGGAATTTATAGAGGATGCTGCTCTTTGGATGATTCCTCTGTGGTGGTGGTGGTGGTGGTTGTTAGGAGCCATCAAGTGGGTTCTGACCCACAGAGACCCCAAGTACAACAGAAGAAAACACTGCCCAGTCCTGCCCCACCCTCACAACTGCTTCCACACTTGAGCCCATTGCTGCCGCCATTGTGTCACTCCATCTCATTGGGGGTCTTCCTCTTTTTGTTTGGCATAATGTCCTTCTCCAGAGATTTGTCCCTTGTCCAAAGACTGGGAGACAAAGTCTTGCATCCTGGTTTCTAAGAAGCACTCTGGCTGTCCTCTTATAACACCAATGTGTTTGTTCTTCTGACAGTCCTTTAGTGTTCAACGTCATAACTCAAATGCATTAATTCTTCTACTGTCTTCCTTATTCACTGTCCAACTTTCCCGAACACTTTGAAGTCCCCTTATATGAACTAGAGAATGAAACTTGCATTTATTAAAGCATCTACCATGGCCATGGAGTCCTGGCGCAGCTCTGTGAGTTAATGCACTGGACTGCAAGGCCAGTTTGAACGGAAAGGTGGGCAGTTCAAATTCACCAGCCGCTCCTCAGAAACTCTTTACAGGGGCACTATGGGTTGGAACTGACTCAATGGCACTTAACAACAGACATGTCCACAGCACTGTGTTAGATATTTCTTTCATGGAGTTGTAGTTATTAGATGCCATCAAGTCAGTACCAACTCACAGCTACCCTATGCACAGCAGAGCAAACCACTGCCTGGTTCTGGACCAACCTCAAAATCATTGCTACACCCGAGCCATTGCTGCCGCCACTGTGCTAATCCATCTTCTTGGGGAGGTCTTCCTTTTTCTCTGATCCTCCACTTTTGCAAACATGATATCCTTTTCCAAGAATTGGTCCCTCCTGATAATACGTCCAAAGTATGAGACATGAAGTTTGACCACCCTGGCCTCCAAGGAGCACTCTGGCTGCACTTCTTCTAACACAGATCTGTTGGTTCTTTTGGCAGCCCGTGGCGCTTTCAATATTCTCCTCCAACACTGTTAACTCAAAAGCATCAATTTTTCCATGGTCTTCCTTATTCACTGTCCAGCTTTCGCATGTGTATGATGCCATTGAAAATACCATGGCTTGGGTCAGGTGCACTTTAGTCCTCAAGCTGACATCTTTGCTCTTGAACACTTAGAAGAGGTCTTGTGCAGCATGGGGTAGTTTAAGAAATCTACACACTTACTATAAATGAACCAAGTCCATTTGACTTTAATCTTTATTCTTCCCATTGTATTACTATATCCTAGCGACCAGGTCCTGGTGTGGCACTGTGGGCTAATGCATCAGACTGCAAAGCCATTTGAATTGCAATGTCAGTGGTTCAAGCTCACCAGCTGTTCCTTGGAAACCCTAAAAAACAGGGTTGCTATGGGTCAGAATTGACTCGACGGCACTTAACAACAACAGTGACCAGGCAGTAAGAAAGTGTGTTATTTATCAGAAGCAAGCATGTTATAGGAAGAAAAGGGGAGTGACCTAGGCTGTCAATTTCTTTCTCCCTAGGAACTCTGGTGGTGTCATGAATTGAGCATTGGGCTGATCACTGCAAGGTTAGTGGTTCAAACCCACCAGTTGCTCCATGGGAGAAAGATGAGGCTTTTTGCTCCCATAAAGATTTACAGTCTCAGAAACCCTATGGAGCAGCTCTACTCTGTCCTACACGGTTGCTCTTGAGTCTTTATTGACTCCATGGTATTGGTTGTGGTTGGTTTTCATTTATCTCTTGTTCTTTCCCTTGGAGAAGTTTTATAAACCTGCCTTCTTAACCCTACCATATTGTTTCTGCGCTCAGACTGATGTTATTCAAAGATGATCATTAGCATTTAAATTGCAATTTCAAAGAACTCACAATCTCTTATTTCATCATTTTACAAAAGAGGAAGTCACTGCCCAGACAGCCTGGGTGACTTATCCAAAGTCACATCACTAATTACTGTGAGTGTTGGTGCGACTGAGTTGGTTCTGGCTCATAGCAACTCTGTATTAGGGTTTCTGAGGCTGGAAATCTTCACAGGAGTAGAAAACCTCCTCTTTCTCTCATGGAGCAGCTGGTGGGTTTGATCTGCCAATCTTGAGGTTAGCAGCCTGTCTTACATACCTCCAGTGTTCCTTAGCTAATTAACAGCAGAGCGCTTTGAACGAAATCCAGACTTCTTGATTCCAGATACTCTCTATCTGCTGCATCTTCGAATGAGAGCATGTGCGGCTTCTTTCTAGACTTGCGAGAGGATTTCACTTTCCAAAGCTCCCTTTGTCTCAGATCTTGAGCAAAGTGTATCCTTCACAGGCATGGAACTCCATAGGTTCTCTCACATAAGCTCCTTCAGTCCCTGTTTTCCATACCTGGGAGTGCAGATCCATGCCGCATCTTCAGTTTCCCCAAATGGGTGTGGGAAGACACAGGCAAAGGGATAAACCATCACTATTGTTGTTGTTGTTGTTGTTGGTAAGTACTGTGGAGTCCGTTCCGACTCATAGTGACCCTGCACAGGGTTTCTGAGGCTGTAAATCTTTATGGGAGCAGAACACCTCATCTTTCTCCTGCGGAACAGCTGGTAGTTTTGAACTGCTGACCTTGAAGTTGGCAGCCCGACTCATAACTGCCATCACTATTCGATCTAAGAAATCTGAGGGTGGTCCTCACCGCAGCCGACAGAGATGGCTTAGAAACGCACCCTGCAGTTCAAACTGACCTTGCAGTCTAGTGGACTCCTTCTTTTATAATTGGTTGGTTGGTTGGTTATGTATGATGAAGTACGGTATAACGTTTCTGAAGCTGTAAATCTTTATGGTAGTAGAAAGCCTCATCTTTTTCCCGTGGAGCAGCTGATAGTTTCGAACTGCTGACCTTGAGGTTATCAGCCTGACTCTAACCACTATGATACAGTGTGGAGTTAAGTGGGTGGAGGAGCTTCTGCGACTTACGGAGAGCAATCTGAAAGGAAATGGGAAGCAGCATGTATCTAAGATCAAGAAGCGAGAGCCATCCATAGCAAAGAAGGATTGTAGTGTTGATAAAGACTGTGAGAGGTTTAGAGATCCTCCTTAGCATTGACATCTTCATTGAAAAGTGTGTTTAACTGCAGTGCTTGGTTCAAGCGCTAGAGCTTTTGTTTTGTCATGATGAAAATAATAGAAGCAAAGGTAAGTCAGCAATTCAGCATCTCCATTCTTTCAACCATCGATCCTTTCACACCTCTTTGTTACACTCAGTATTGCGTAAGCATACTTTGATTTGTTGCTCCGTGGGATCAGCATTGGACTGTGAACCACAAGGTCGGCAGTTCAAACCCACCAGCCGCTCCTCGGAAACCCTACACAGGGTTGCTATGAGTCAGAACATAGTTGACGGCACTTAACACCACCGCCAACATGCCTTTAGTAGATTTATTAGCCTATTTGTTCTGCCAAATAATTGTGACGTTTATGAGCTTGGGGAGGAAATAATATAATAGTGGGATTTTACTTTTTCTGGAAATGAAAGACTTAGTAACTGGAACCAATGTTCCCACAGAAGACAACAACGATAACAATAGCACCAAATGTAAATATATTCTTGAAACCAAAAAAGAAGGAATAAGATTGTGAAGAATTGTCTGCTGAGATCTAGGAGGCAAATGTGGAATGACAAGCCTAAAACCTAACTGCTGCAAACACTTACTTTTTAGGAGCGTTCGCCATGTTGCACCACACTGCAGAGGGAGTTATGAGCCTGAACTTTAACGGCATAGTGAGATGACAGCTGCAGAAGGCCAAGACCAAAGCCTGTCAAGGTGGGTACTCTTGGGCAATATCCTGGAAACAAACAAGACCAAAAAGAAACCAGTCATCAAGCTACTTAACGAGGCTCATGTCAAATGGGTGGCCTAGAATGCAAACAATCAAATATTTAATAAGCATCCCCAGGCATCTAGACGAAATAAAGATCCTCATAGGCATGTAAAAGTTGGACAGTGAATAAAGAAGACTGTAGAAGAATTGAGTTATGGTGTTGGAGAAGAATATTGAAAGTACCATGGGCTGCCGAAAGAACAAACCAATCTGTGTTGGAAGAAGTGCAGCCAGAATGCTCCTTAGAAGCCAGGATGGCCAGACTTTGTCTCTAATGCTTCGGACATATCAGGAAGGGCTAGTCCTCAGAGAAGGTCATCATGCCTGGTAAAGTGCAGGGCCAGTGAAAATGAGGAAGACCGCCAACAAGATGGACTGGCATAGTGGCAGAAGCAATGGGCTCCAGTGTAACAATAATTGTGAGGATGGCACAGGACTGGGCAGTGGTTCACTCTCCTGTGCATAAGGTCGCTGTGAGTCGAAACCAACTCGATGGCACCTAACAAGAACAACAACAGCAGCCTCCACAATTTCATGAGCCATTTCTTCGGACAATTCCGGGAAGACTATAATGATAAGAATTCCCACCTAGGACAATTGGAAGCAGAGGCTCGGCTAGCTGGTCAAGATCAGGATTGACAAGGGGATCAAGAAGGGTGAAAATGAGACAAACTTTTGAAGAACCTGACCAGGTCAGGTGGACACAAGTCCAACCCGAATAACCTCACCCTTAGAACTTTGTACCATAGTGAAGAACTAACTGCTAGTGACTGATTTTATTAGGGGGGCAGTTAATCCTTTAACTATGAAAGACCAAATGGCTAGAAGAGCTAAGGGGGTGACCTGCAGGTCAGCTAACTATTTATTAAGGCCCTTCGAGCCAAATTTCTCCATTTTGTGATACAAGGTTGTCAACCGTAGCCTCCATGCCTGCAGTCCTGGGGTGGCGCTGTGGGCTAATGTGCGGGACTGCAAAGTCAGTTTCAACTGCAAGGTCAGCGGTTCAAGCTCCTTGGAAACCCTATACAGGGTTGCTATGGCTCAGAACCAACTTGATGGCACTTAACAACAACATGCCTGGGATTATTGACCCATTTTGAAATAAACTGCTAAGGGGTAATGATTAAGAATGGCACAAGGTCGGTCGGTTCAGCAGCCGCTCCTTGGAAACACTACATAGGGTCACTATGAGTCAGAACTGACTCGGTGACTCTGAACAACAACAAAGGAGTAAAGGATACACTGGATCTACGTATTAAAAATGCCCACACCTAAGTAGAGAGTGTGACTCAAGTCATGACCTTAGCTTCCCCAAGGGGCACTGGCTGACTCCGGTTTTAGAAGATTGCACTGGAAAAGCCAACTCTCTCGCCCTGGATCTGGCATCTGGATCATGATGTCTGACCTCCAGTTCATGGGACTTTCGACCCATCACCTGACCTGATTCTCCAGCTCCCGCAGCCCCGTGCATCAACAGCCTGTCCTCTGACCCACCAATTTGGGTTTCTCAGGCTGGAGGCTCCTAGGTGAGAAGATTCCTCCAAACCCATCTCAGATACAATGATTTGAGACTGACCAGCCCCCACAATTTTATGGGCCCTTTCTTTTGACAGTTGTGAGTTTTGTGAGATGATGCTACATGTTGCAGAACCCTGGGACTTGAGGGAAGAAGGGAGGAATGGTGATTGACACCCAGGACTATGGAGGGCATAGCATGTTGGAAAAGTCGAACACTTGGGATATCTTTAACCTCCCACTCACAGGGACCAGCCTTGTGTTGATTTTTTCAAGAAATTATCCATGCACCTGCCCTGTCACCTATGTCATTGTGTGTCTACCTTCTGTTTTTTTTTGTTTTGTTTTGTTTTTAATGTCATTGATCTGATTCCAACCCATAGCGACTCTGTATAGGGTTTCTAAGGAGCAGCTAGTGAGCTTGAACCACTGACCTTGCAGTTCAAACGGCTCTGCAGTCTGACGCCACACCAGGTCTACCCTCTAGCCAGTGAATAATCCTCCACACTACCATAACCATCATAGATTATCTTTGATAACCATTTGTTTCTTTAAGAGTTTTCACACACAAAAAAAAAGAAAAGAAAGAAAGAAAAGCGCATGAAGGAGAAATAAAGATATTTTCTGGCAATCAAAACAGAGTGTGTGTCAACAAAACACCTGCACAAAGGAAATTTTAATGATACTCTTCAAACTGATGAAAGGATGAATGAAGAATAAAACAAGTAATATCTCATGGAGTTAAAAAAAAAAAAAAACAAAGTAAGAGAGAATCAAAAGACACTACCATAGACGGTACATCTGGAGGTAATTTAATGGATTAAAGTGTTGTAAGGTATATAGGAGTCCTGGTGTGGTGCTGTGGGCTAATGCGTCAGACTGCAAAATTGCTTGAACTGCAAGGTTGGTGGTTCAAGCTCACCAGCTGCTTCTTGGAAATCCTATACTGGGTCACTATGGGTTGGAATCAACTCGACGGCACTTCACAACAACAACACAAGGTATACAGGAGTTCTGGTGTGGTGCTGTAGGATAAGCACTTGACATCAAGGTTGGTTTGAACCACAAGATCTGCATTTCAAACTCACCAGCCGCTCCTTGGAAACCCTATTCAGGTTTGTTGAGTTGGAACTGACTCGAAGGCACTTAACAACAACAATAAAGGTCTATAGGCTCACAAAAGGTTGGAACTGACTCAGTGGAACTTAACAACAACAACAAGCTCTTAAAGGAGTCCTGGTGTGGCACTGAGGATAGTGCGCTGGCCCGGAAAGTCAGTTTGAACCCACAGGCTAATGGTTCAAACCTACCAGCTGCTCCTCAGAAACCCTATATAGGGTCACTATGGGTTGGATGTGACTTGATGGTACTCAACAACAACAACAAGGTCCTAAAGACCAGAATGGATGTCAGAAGAGACTCTGAAACTTGCTCTTGAGTGGAAGCTGAAGTAACTGGAACAAATGCTGAAGTAAAAACAAGCTAAATAGAAAATTTCAAAGAGCAGCTCAAAAGGACACAGTCAAGTACTCTAATGAAATGTGCTAAGACCTGGAGTTAGAAAACCTAAAGGGAAGAACATGCTCAGCATTTCTCAAGCTGAAAGAGCCGAAGAGAAAATTCAAGCCTCAGATTGCCATACTGAAGGGTTCAATGGGCAAAATATTGAACGACATTCTTTCAAAACCTAACAAATAGTGAGGCAAGTTTAAGAAGAGACCCACAATCATAATGAGAGATTTTAACGCACTTTGCCTAGAGTTTGATGGAACGAAATGTCAGGAAGTTAGGTAGATAGAGTTAGACACCATGCTTACCAAACGTAATTGAAAGGACCTGTGAAGAATCCAGCCGTTGCATTCTTTTCAAGCGTGCAGGGGATATTTATGAAAATTGCCCATTTACCAAGCCTTAAAGTTGCCTCAACATGTTCCAAAGATTTGAAATGATGCAGAATATGTTCTCTGATCACAGAGGAGTTAAGCCAAAAGTTAGTAGCAAAAAGATAACTAGATTACCTATGCTTAGGGAAAAGATATGTCGGTATGTATGTAAAATACTGTGTCTGTTTTAGAAGAAAACATAATAGAAATCCTAAAGTATTTTCAGCGAATTAAAAAACTTGCTAAAGCAGTTTTCATATTGTTCACATGTAACGTGACCACACATAAAATGTGTATAGCATGTATGATGGTGGTGGTTATGTGCCGTGGAATCGATTCCGACTCATAGCGACCCTGTACAGGGTTTCCGAGTCTGTAAATCTTTACAGGAGCAGAACGCCTCATCTTTCTCCTGTGGAACAGCTGGTAGTTTTGAACTGCTGACCTTGAGGTTCGCAGCCCGATTTGTAACCACTACGCTACCAGAGACAGGAGATTAATGTGGAAGGGGGTTGCATGATGTGCAAAAACATACACACTTCTATGAAAATTTCTAGACTTAAACTCATGCATTAAAAAGGAGGAAAGGAGCTGCTCAGCTGCATCAGGTACGTCTGTGCTGTTGCCTGTCTCTTAGCCTACCATATTGCTTTAGCCATTACTGTGGTGAGTAGCTGAATCAGGTAAAAAATAACAGTATTGTACCTCAGCGGCACCCTACATATATCCTTTTTCCTGCCATTGTTCTGATGCTGTCATGTGTTCTTATAAGAAGTTGCTCAGCTATAAAATAGATATACAAGAGACCTGGGTGCTTGGAATTCCATGCAGCAACATTTCCCTGCTGTTTGTTAAGTGCTGTCGAGTCAGTTCCGACTCGTAATGACCCTGTATAGGGTATCCCAGGAGAGGCTGGTAGATTTGAATTTCCGACCTTGTGGTTAACAGTCCAGCGCTTATCCTACAGCGCCACACCAGGACCCTAACCTTTATCTAGAGGGAAGAAAACCAGTAGAAAAATGTAAGGCCCATTCTATAGGAGTCTTCAGAGGGTTCCCAGAAAAATAATGCCCTAGTGTGGTGCTGTGGGATAAAGCACAAGGTTGGCAGTTCAAACCCACCAGCTACTCCTCGGAAACCTTACACAGGGTCACTATGAGTTGAAACTGATTCAACGGCACTTAACAACAGAGGAGAAATTGCTAGCCTAAGAGCAGTCTCCTGAGACTCAACGTCTAAGGTTCTAGCCAAGGCACTTGCAGCTGTATTTCTGTGTGCTGAGATGGTTCCTTGTAGCTTGGACACTACAAAGGTTCACAGTAAATGAGGAGATACCTTGCAGGAGCCTTGAGGAATGGGTCAGAAGACTCCAGGAGGTAAGAGTATTATAACAGATCTTTTATGTGATATGACCATGTCTCTAAAGGACATTCCTTCTACTAAGGTCACAAGCAACATACTGATGAGGGAAACTTCCCTGGAGGAAGCTCAGAAGTGATTATTCCACAAGTCATTGTTGAGAACGGATGCTGAAGGGATACTGAGCGTCCTCTTATCAGTGGCATGATGTTATGGTGTTAGGTGACATCAAGTCAATTCTAACTCAGAGCAACACTCTGTACAACAGAATGAAACACCGCCCAGCCCTGCACTGTCCTCACAATCATTGTTAGACTTGAGCCCATTGTTGAACCCACTGTATCAATCTGTCTCATTGAGGGTCTTCCTCTTTTTTGCTGACCCTCCACTTTACCACCTATGATGTCCTTTTTCAGAGCCTGGTCTCTCCTGATACATGTCGAAAGTATATAAGGTGAAAATGCTTTTAAGGAACATTCTAGCTGTACTTCTTCCAAGACAGATCTGTTTGCTCCAGCAGGCCAAGGTGTATTCAATATTCATTGTCAACACCATAATCCAAAGGCATCAGTTCTTACTCAGTATTCCTTATTCGTTTTCCAGCTTTCATCTTAGTGCGCAAAGTGACGTCTTTGTGTTTTAGCACTTTAAAGAGCCGTTTGGCAGAAGATTTGCCCAGTGTCTTGCAGCACTGGATTTCTTGTCTGCTGCTTTCATGGTACTGATTGTGTAGGCGAGGAAAACAAAATCCTTGACAGCGTCAATATTTTCTTCATTTATCATGACAATGCTTATTGCATCATATTATGAGGATTTTAATTTTCTTTATATTGAGGTGGAATCGTATTGATTCCTCAGTAAATGTTTCAAGTCCTATTCACTTGTAGCAATCACAGTTATTCATCTTCATATAATCCAGCTTTTCAGATGATTTTCTCAGCATGCAGATTGAACAAATCTGGTAAAAAGATACAAACCCTATGCACACCTTTGCTGACTTTAAATCATGCAGTTCGCCTTCTTCTATTTGTATGACCATCTCTTGGTCTATGTATAGGTTCTGCATGAGCACTATTAAGCGTTCTGGAATTCCCATTCTTCACAATGTTAATCATAATTTGTTATAATCCCCACAGTTGAATGCCTTTGCATGGTTAATAAAACACAGTTAAACATCTTTTTGCTTTCAGCCAAGATCCACCTGACATCAGCAGTGATAATCCTTGTCCCACGTACTCTTCTCAATCTGACTTGAATTTCTGGTAGTTCTCTGTTGATATATTGCTACAATTGTTTGTCTTCAGCATGGTTTTACTTTCATGTGATTTTAATGATATTGTTCAGTAATGTCTGCATTCCATTAGATCACCTTTCTTTGGAATGGACATGAGTATGAATAACTTCAGTTGGCTAACCGGGTAGCTATCTTCCAAATCTCTTAGTATAGATAAGTGAATACTTCCAGAGTTGCATCTGTTTGTTGAAACACTTCTAATGGTATTCCATCAATTCCTAGGGACTTGTTTTTTGCTAATGCCTTCATTGGAGCTTGGATGTCTTCCTTCAATACCATATTAGTTCATGAGGTTGAATGTCAACGAATTCTTTTTGGCCCTGTGACTTTGTGTGTTCCTTCCATCTTCTTTTGATGCTTCCTGTATCATTGAACTTTTGCCAATGGAACCATTCAGTATTGAGGCTTGAGGCTTGAATTTTTCCCCTTCAGTTCTCCTACTCACCATTTGAAGTTGTTGTTGTTGTTGATGTTGTTGTTAGGTGTCATCAAATCAGTACCAACTCATAGTGATCCTATGTACAACAGAATGAAAAACTGCCCGATCCTGGGCCAACCTCACAATTGTTGCCACACTTGAGCCCATTGATGCTGCCACTTTGCCACTCCATCTCGCAGGCAGTGTTCCTCTTTTTATCTGACCCTCCATCTTACCAAACATGATATCCTTCTCCAGCAACTGGTCCCTCTTGACAATATGTCCAAAGTATGAGAGACAAAGTTTGGCCGTCTTGGCCTTCAAGGATCACTCTGGCTGCACTTCTTCCAACACAGATCTGTTGGTTCATTTGGTAGCCCATAGCACTTTCAATATTCTCCTCCGACACCATAACTGAAAAGCATCAATTCTTCTGTGGTCTTCCTTATTCACTGTCTAGCTTTTGCATGCATATGAGGTTATTGAAAATACCATGGCTTGGCTCAGGTGCACCTTAGTCCTCAAGCTGACATCTTTGCTCTTCAACACTTTAAAGAGGTCTTGTGCAGCAGATTTGCCTAATGCAGTCAGTATGTCATCTGATTTCTTGACTGCTGCTTCCATGAGTGTTGATAGTTGATCCAAGAAAAATGAAGTCCTTGATGTCAATCTTTTCTCCGTTGATAAGAATGTTGTTTAGTGGTCCAGTTGAAGAGTAACTCTAAAATTACTGTTAAATGACAAGTTCTTCTCTTTTGTTGATAATGACAGGTCTTTGGACATTTCCTTACAATGCTTTGTCTTCTTGAGCTGCCCTTTAAAATCTTCAACACAGCTCTTTTGCCTCAGCATTTTTTTCCTATAACTTTAGTACTCTACATTTAAGAGCAAGTTTTAGAATCTCTTTTGACATCCATTTTTATCCCTTTTTTCCCTTTTCTATCTTTTTAATGACCTTGTACTTTTTTCACATATGATGTCCTTGATGCTATCCCATAGTACTGTAAAAGGATTCTGGAATTGCATAGGCCAGGTGGTAACATTTAATTGGTAAAGGCATGATTACCAACATATCGCAAGATAGCGTGGCAATGCACTGAACACACCAACCTGAAGGGATTTTTTCCCCTAAGTCTCTCAGTTGAGATACTTATAAATAATAGAAGATTGACATTATTCCCATGGACTAAGAGCTATGATAACAAGGATGGGAAGTGGAAGCCCCTAAACATACCTGCAACATTAAAAGCAATCCATGAGCATCCTGGAAGAAATGATAGAAACTAGTGTAGTTGTAGAACTGAAATCACCTGTCATAGCCTCATTCCGTCATGTTTTTGGAATCAGAGGGGTAATGAACCTGGAGGATTACAGTGGACAATTATAAACATTATAAATGATCATGTGAACCAAACTGCTATGCTGGAAGAAAGATCTCTGCAAATCAGCACAATCTCTGGTCTGTGGTACATGGGTACTATTCTTTCAAGAAGATCCTTTTTAATTCCCGTCAGTAAAGAAAATCACACAGTTTGCATTTTGAAAGAAAATTGGAAACAGTTAATGATGGTTATACAACATGATGAATGTGACTCATGTTAAATTGTACATGTAAACATTGTTGAAATGGCAAATGTGTTTTTCTATATATGCACACACACAAAGCAATTTGCATTTACGTAGGAAGAACAACAATACACATTCACTGCCATGCTCCAGGGAAATTTGATTCTTGTTCTGTCACAATATAATCCACAGACCCCCATGTCAGCCTTATGTTTTTAGGAAGATGATGCTGCGCCATTATTTTGATGACGTCATCTTAACTGGTCTAGGGTGCAGGGAGTAGAAAGTTCTTTAGATTCTCTCGTAAGAAGCAGGCCTGCCTAGAGGTGGGAAAATAAAACCCATTAAGTCTCAGAATTTATCACAACAGTTTTACAAGTTTTAAAACATCCACCTTCAGGCCACCTCTCAAGACAATGGGGAGATTGTTATAGTTTGTACCCCCCACCTCCCTCTAAGAGCGGAGTCCTGCTGTGGCTCTGTGGGTTAATGTGCTGGAACTGCAAGGTCAGTTTAGAATGCAAGTTCAGTGGTTCAAACTCACCAGCCACTCCTTGGAAATCCCATATGGGGTCACTCTGAATAGGCACTGACTCAATGGCACTTAACAATAACAACCTCTAAGAGCACAGTGATTGATGTTCCTCATTGGATTTTGAGGCTAGCACACACTTAGGGCTATTACTCCAATATGCTTACTAATAGGCTTTGGAGGATTCTAGTTTTCACTGGGGCTCTGTAGCACAGCCAAGAGGTGCTGCAAACTCATAGGCTGCTTGGTCTGTGTTGTTGTTGTCAGGTGCCTTTGCGTCACTATCATGCACAGCAGAATGAAACACTGCCCGGTCCTGAGCCAACCTCACAATCGTTGCTACACTTGAGCCCATTGCTGCTGCCACTGTGCCATCCTCTTTTCACTGACCCTCCATTCTTCCAAGCATAATGTCCTTCTCCAAGAACTGATTATGAGAGACAAAATTTGGCCATCTTGGCTTCTAAGGAGCAGTCTGGCTGTACTTTTTCTAACATAGATTTGTTTGTTCTTTTGGTGGTCCATGGTACTTTTTAATATTCTCCTCCAACACCACAACCCAAATGCATCAATTCTTCTATGATTTTCTTGATTCATTGACCAACTTTTACATACATATGAGACTCTAGGAAATACCATGGCTGGGTCAGGTACACCTTACTTTTACAAACTGACATCTTTGCTCTTGGACACTTTAAAGAGGCCTTGTGCAGCACATTTGTCTGATGCAATAGATCATGTGACTTGGTAAATACAGTAGTTCTAACATATACATGCTAACCCAAGATTCTCTGAAGACGCTGGGAAACCACAGTAAGGAGAGTTACTTTGCCCAGCCCTGTGGCTTCTGGAACAAGGCCATGCCGTCTACAGCAGAGTGCTACTCATTGTTTGAAAAGCAACTCCTGTCATGTGACTTGGCGGCAATAGAATCCAAGCACCTGACCAAAGATAACCAGCAACTGTGCAGCCAGAGCGAGGCATTCTGGGCTGGATATTTGATCTAGCAAGTCATGAGACAGGCAGTTGTATCAGCAATCCTTCCTTCACACACTGAAAACCTTACATTTGAGAACAGGTCCAAGGAGGTCCAGAGGACATGTCAGATGCCTGAACAGGTGTGGGCCGGGCTTCCTGGATGGCTACTTCTGTTGCATCAACATTTCTCACTCAAATTGTAGTGAGACAATCTGACCACACACTGTGACCTCATGCTGTGTGTGTGTGTGTGTGTGTGTGTGTGCAGAGGGGGGCGGGGTGCAGGGTCCCACAACCAACCAGTGGAGGAATAAAAACCCTCAGGCCTCCCATTGGGTTGATTCAGTAAGTTCATGCTAGCTGAGAATACACAGCTGTAACATTCACAGTCTCTCCTCTCACTCTCTCTATAAGGGCAGCAGCCAAGGGAACTCTTGTCATTTGGCAACTTTGCAATCAGTTCTTCTTATATCAAGAGATAAATGACCAAGAATCCAACAACATATTTTTAAAAAATATACCATGATCAAGTGGGATTCATACCAGGTATATAGGGATGGTTCAATATTACAAAAAGGAAAAGAAAAGAAAATCAACATCATCCCACACACAAATAAAGGAAGAAAACCCACAGAAAAGGCATTTGACATAATCCTATATGCATTCTTGACAAAAACACTCAACAAAGTATCAATAGAAGGGAGATTCCTGAACATAATTAAGATTCCTGAACATAATGAAACCATGGGTTCCTGGTGTGGTGCTGTGGGATCAGCACTGGACTGCTAACCATAAGGTCAATAGTTCAAACCCACCAAATGCTCCTCAGAGACCCTATACCAACTCAACAGCACTCAATAACAATGTATGCAACCAACAGCCAACATCACTCTCAACACAGAGAAACTGAAGTCATTCCCCTTGGGAAAAGGAACCAGACAAAGATGCCCTTAAACAACAACAACAAAAAACTGATATAAATGGATAAATATGATCTTTCAGACAGTGGCAAATGTTCAAGGGGCCTAGAAAAGGCAAGACTGTAAGAGCATAGACCAGGAAGTCTGGGTAAGAGCCACGAAGATGGAGCAATGGGCGTGAATATGAAATGAGAGGATTACTGTATCTGACACAATTACCCACCAGCAACAGGCAGCCATGAAATTGTTCAACTAGGGAGATAGAGTGAGTTTTCCTATACGTCCCTTCTTTCCTTTTATTGACCCTAAAGCTCCTAGCCAGAGACCTTGTTTCTAGTCTCCTTACAGCCAGATGGAGGCATATTAGCAATTCAATACAGCTGAAGTAATGTGTGCAACTTACTGAAATCTGAATACAGGACCCAAGTGACCATTTCCTTGACCAAAGAGACCCAACACTTTGTGTTGGTTCACTTTAAAGGATGAAATGACTATTCCCCAAAGTCTTTGTAGATACATTAATTATGGACCTGGTGAGAGTTACATGCTGGCAGTGTATATTTCTCCTGCTGGACTATTAACTTCCGAAGGCCATATTTTATTCCTTTTCATTTCCCCAGCGTCTTGTACACAGTAAGTGCTTCATTTAAATATTACTTTATAGTGCTTCTTAGTGACTCACTGAAAGAGTGAGAAAGGATTTGAGGATGAGAAGACTATATGACTGAATTTCACGTCACCTTCTAATGAAGGCTTAGGAAATAACTTCTTTAAAAACACACCCAGAGAGAAGTTTCTGACCCCGGTAGAGACAGGGCCAAGGCCTCTAGTGTGCAGATAGCATTATTTGTTAATAGCTCTTGGAAAGTTAAACAGTTCAAATGTCATAGCTGTCACGTTTCATGATTGGCTTATGTAGCCTTCCAACACGACCTTCAACGCTGGGCTCCTTTATTTTCTACACAGACTGTAAGCAATGGCATCTGTGTTTCAGGACAGAGCTCTCAGCTGGGAATGCCTGGAGTTCCGCTGATCACCAAATGGATCTACATACTGTGCTTTTCTGGACTTCACATTACCCTAGGTCCTGGCAGCCAATTGCTTTTTTTCTTTTCTTTTCTTGTTAATAATAACAACAACAAAAGCACACATGCAATGGTAGTGATTAGGTAAAAAAAACAAACAAAAAAACACCAGAATTCTGTAGTTTAAATGCAAAAATTCAATTGTCATTTTTATCAAAGTAAAATACAAGGTATAAGACAGACAGACCTGGGTAAGAATCAGTTTTCCCCACATGCAAGTTTTATAACCAGTCTGAGGCCTGTTTCTTCGATGATAAAGAAGAGTTAATGTGTAGCTCTAGTGAACTGGTAAATATTTAGCAATTAGCTCTCAGGGTTTAAAAAAAAAAAAAAAATCCCTGGTGTATAGTGTTTGCCAGTCTCCTTGTTGTCAGTATCGCCACCAAGGGTTCCTTCCAGAGGCCAACATGGTGTCACTGGAACGACGCCAAGTAGGAGTGGAGCACACAACTGTGAAGCATTTCCCCATACAGATTTAGTAGATGCCAATAACCTGAAAAGTATGGTTGTTGGTCAGTGCCATCAAGTCAGTTCCGAGCCTGTATAGGGTTTCTGAGGAACAAGTGAGCCTGAACCACTGACCTTGCAGTTCAAACTACTTTGCAGTCTGATGCATTAGCCCACAGTGCCACACCAGGACTCCCTGAAGAGCATGTTGTTGTTGTTAAGTGCCGTCGAGTCAATTCCAACCCATAGCAATCCTGTACAGGGTTTCCAAGGAGCAGCTAGTAAGCTTGAACCATCAACCTTGCAGTTCAAACAACTTTGCAGTCTGACGCATTAGCCCACAGTGCCACACCAGGACTCCCTGAAGAACATGTTGTTGTTGTTAAATGCCATTGAGTCGATTCCGACCCATAGCGACCCTGTTTGGGTTTCCGAGGAACAGCTGGTGAGCTTGAACCACCGACCTTGCAGTTCAAACAGCTTTGCAGTCTGGCACATTAACCCACAGCGCCACACCAGGAGTCCAAAGATAATGTTAAATAGAGAAAAATAATTAGAAGTGGTAAGTTTGGGATATTTCTATCTCTATTTAAATGATTTAATGATCAGTTTGTGTAATTTGATTACAACTCAACTGAAATAATGAATGAGTTTAGTAACTGACTCATCAAATTCCTGATAAGTTAGCAGTTGGCTTTTACAACCCATCCTTGCCAACTCCAGCACACTGCTACCTGTCTCGAACTCTTGGCTTTCATAGCACAGCAGTAAACATGTTTCTCCATGACATATCCGCAGACCGAGCACTGCCAGATTGTTCTCCAGCTTGTTCACCTGCATGTTGTGTCTGGAAGGTGTGAAGGACCCACGTCCTGAAAAAAGGGTTGCGCCATTGAGGGAGTAGATGGATGGAATCAGCAAGGGCACCATGCAATACCATGCATAGTTTGAAGTAAAAGCTTGGCATCTGTGCTAGAATATGGAGTGAGTCATTCATGATGAAAATTGAAAGCAAGATGAAATTTGTAGCACAATACTGTTGTTTATATGCATATAAAACAATGGGCTTTTTTTTTTTTAAGAGTATACCAATAAAACCATGAACATCAGCTAATATGTAATTGATCACCCATAGAGAGTGCTTTGTTGCAACAGCAATATTTGGTGACCATTAAATGGGATCATGAGTCCATGTGTGGTGCTATGGGCTAATGCTCCAGACTGCAAAGTCGTTTGAACTGCAAGGTAGACGGTTTAAGCTCCTTGGAAACCCTATACAGGGTCGCTATGGGGCCAAAATCGACTCGACTGCACTTCTCCACAACAACAACAAATGGGATCATGGATCCAAAGATTCTATCATGATACTTGCCACTTGACCTTTTCACTTCCCCTCAGCCAGCGATGCCCATAAGAGCCCCATCTGAGTTGTATTCTTGTTGCCTCTACCGAATCAATGTAAATTGCACATTCGTCTAAATTCTTTTCCAGAAAAAATACATGAATCCTACGTGAGAGGATTTCAAAAAGTTAGTGCAAAATGGAATTAGAAGAAAGTGGGTTTTTTTTTGTTTTGTTTATCTTCTTTTTTTGTGTCCTTTTTTTTTTTTTTTCTTAAATGTTTTATTGTGAATTATTTGATAGTTTGCATGGGAGTTTTACGTTCATTCTATCATATATCATCTCATTGCCATGGTTACAATCCCCTCCATGCATCATCAACCAACCAAAGGGTATACCCTGAAAGCCTGCCCCCCACATCCCCCTCAGTCTTCAGCACACAGTCCCTCTCCCTCTCTGGATCTAAAGTCCCCAGCTGCTCCATCTTTCTACGTCATCGTCTCTGCCTCCATCTCTGGCATCACTGCTTCTCTGGGTAGGGTCCCGCTCTCCGCTCTTCTCCCTTGATGGTCCTAGGGAACTCCGCTCCTAGACTGGAGAGTTAATCACTCTCATCCTTGCTATAAAACGTCGACCTTTACATTTCCAACCCTCACAATCAGTCCTGATAACAATTATTCACTATTGTATCACAAGATACCCATCTGCATTTCATTTAATCAGCCCCGCCTAGTGGATACTACTTACTGGAGATTCTACCTTCCTCCAGGCCCT
>NW_006408519.1:43045379-43120883 GCF_000296735.1 Chrysochloris asiatica | reverse complement strand
TTAGCCCATTCAGACCTGCCTAATTGTTCTCCCATCTGAAAATGGGTTTTTGACATGAACTTTTTACAGGCACATTGTAAATCGATATATAAGATACAATAGCTGTTCTTTTCATTCCTATGCTGTAGTCTAGGGTGAGTCAAAAAGTATTGCTACAAAGTCATAGATCCCTTTACCAACAAAAATACCAAAAGGATGAAGTTAGTGCTTCTTGACAACTCCTTATCTAAGTCTACACACCTCTACAGATGGTGTTTCCATCTCTCTAACCTTTCCCAGAATTCTTTTGTGCTCTTCCCTTAAGACAAGGTCAAAACAACAGTTTCGGCATCTTTGAGGGCCTCAAGCCATGTTCCTTTTAAATGTTGTTTAAGATTTGGGAACAAAAGTGTCTCAAGGGGCAAGGTCAGGGTCATAGGGTAGACAGGATAAGATTGTCCAATGAAATCCTCACAGGACAGCCCATGCTATCCTTGAAGAACCAACAGGTGCATTGTTGTGATGGAAAGCAATTCTTCAGAATAACATTCTTGGCTCTCTTTGTCACTCCTAGTGTGGCGCTGTAGGATCAGCACTGATGTGCGAACCACGAAGTCAGCAGTTCAAACCCACCAGCCGCTCCTCAAAACCCTATACAGGATCACTATGAATCGGAACTGACTCAATGGCATTTAACAACATCTCATGAATGCAGTTTTCAATTTTCATGAAACTTATTCTTAATACACTCCCAAGATTTTCCTTTGAGAAACTCTATCTAGCAAGATTGCCCCTTTGGAAGCAAAATGCAGACTCCATAACCTTCTGAGCTGTTTTGATTGGACCTTGCTCTCTGAATTGTATTGGAAATCCAAGACTTATCCCCGATTGCCATCTGTTCCATAAAATCATCGTCATTAGCTTTGAGCTTGCTGAAAAGACTGATAGAAAGGGAGTTCTTAGAGCTAGCTGATCCTCGTGCAATGCTTTGGCACCCACCCAGCCAACAGCTTGCTGAGATATTTGCGTAAAATAGAAAATGCCAAACCATATGAGACCCCAGCTTCAATAGTTAACAGATCAATAGTCAGTCCAGTTTTCTTCCACCAATTTGTAGACTTCAGTCACAGTTTTTCCTTCATTGAGGCTGAGAGACTTCCAACTTTTTTTTTTTTTTTTTTAGTTTTTAGTGTGAATTGAGTGATAGTTTACATGAGAGAACATTGATTTTACACCATCGTTTCATTGCAGTGATTACAATCTCCTCCGTGCATCATCATTTAACAGTATTTGCTTCTATTCCCTCTGGTTTTTTTGGGGGGTGGGATGGGATGGGGTGAGGAATGTACACAAAACAGGAATATGTAATAATTTAAACTAAAGGGCATAATCTGCAAGACTGCCTCCTGGCCACCAGCTCTCAGTATCTCTCTTTCCATGAGTCCAGAGTTCTCAGCTGCTCCCTCTCTCCATGTCCTCGTCTTTGCCTCCATCTCTGGTGTTGCTGCTTCTCTGGATAGGGTCCCACATTCCGATCGTACTCTTCTCCCTTGATGGTCCTAGGGTCCTCTGTTTCTGGACTGTAAGATTAACTACTCCCATTTTTTGTTACAAAACTTCTGCCTTTACACTTGTGACACTCGCAATTAGTCATGATAACAATTATTATTGAATCATTGGAATCTAATTCTCATCTCCTTTCACCAGAGCCATCTAGACAAGATGAAAACTATTCAATGGGAATGGACTTTCGATTTTTGGCTAATCTTTGAGGTCTTCCTGACCATCCTTAAAACACTGGATCCATCCTTATAACTGCTGTTATATTGGGGCAACAATCCTGTAAATTTGTTGCAAAGCTTCAATGATTTGGGAAGATGTTCACTTGAGTCTTGTTTAAAATTCGACATTAATCCTAATCTCAAAATCATTTTTGCCATAGTATAGCGAAAACCAACATACAAAATCACTGTCCCTGAGTCTGTCCTGACCCATAGCAACCCTACAGGTTTGCTGCATTTCTGAGACTGTCCCTCTTTACAGGAGCAGAAAGCCTCAGCTTTCTCCCTTGGAGCGGCTGGTGGGTTTGAGTGATTGAGAGAACTTATCTGCATCCATCCACTGATCACAGAGACGTGTTTAAACACATTTTATTTGAAATAAACCTGTGTGCGGATGCCTGGTGTGACGCTGTAGGTTCAGTGAACCACAAGGTTTGTAGTTCAAACCCACCAGCTGCTCCTCAGAAACCCTATACAGTCACTATATGTCAGAACTGACTCTAGTTTAACAAGAGCAATGTATGAACCAGGCAGTGTTGTGTTCTGTTGTGCATAGGTACACTAGGAGTCAGAACTGACTTGACAACACCAAACAAGAACAACATGTCTGACCTGGGTTGTTGTTGTTGTTGTTAAGTACCATGGAGCAACCCTGCACAGTGTTTCTGAGGCTGTGAATCTTTACATGAGCAGAATCCCTCATCTTTCTCCTGCAGAGCGGCTGGTAGTCTCAAACTGCCGACCTTGAGGTTAGCAGCCCGATTTGTAACCACTATGCTATCAGAACTCCTTTCTGACCTGGGCAATGATGGCCAAATTACCTAACGCCTTTAGCCTTTGTCCCTTTGACCAGTTCTGAAACTGGGTTATTGTTGTTAAGTGCCGTCGTGTTGGTTCTGACTCACAGCGACCCTATGTATAGGGTTTCTGTTGCAGACCGTGTAAGACTAGTCAGAGGTTCGAGGCCCTCTAGGGCTGAGTGTAACAAATGAGGCCACTGGCAGTTAATGGAAAATTGCTTTCATCTTAATTTTCAGGTATATATATTAAATTAATACACTGGAGCCTTTGAAAATCCACAGATAAATGTGATATTTTCCTAAAGCGGAGACTAAAGGTTGCAAGGTTAAACCTTTCTCCAAAGGATTAACTAAAGGTTGCAAGGTTAAACCTTTCTCCAAAGGATTAACTAAAAATATCTTAGCTACTTCTCGGTTCTTTGTTCTATAGACAAAGAACCCATCCTCCCTAATCCCTTTTCCAGGTGCAGCCCATTCACCTGGGCTTCTCCTACAGAACTCTCAACTTCCCCCAACTGACCTCAGGGGCTATAGATATGTTAATTGGGCCTGAGAATCCAAGTTGCTGGCCTGAGATTCGAACCAGTGAAGTACAATGTAAAGTTACCTGAATGTCTGGAAAATTACTGATGTTAGCTGTATCCTGTGTTAGTCCCTCCCAGCTTGGTGTGAAACTCCTCCCCTAAATAAAACAGAGGCCTGGGCCTCCCCAGGTGTGCATTACTGGTTGGAAGGCATGGAGTAAAGATTGCAGTGCATTACGGGTTGGAAGGCATGCATTAAAGATTGCAGGGCAGTGAGTCGCTGCCTGCAGAGGCCATGATGCCTGTAGTCCCAAGCCTGCCCACCAGTGATGTACCCACCCTGGCTTTGGGGTGCCTCATTGTCTCCCTTCTTCTGTTTGTCTGTGTATTCTTTCGCTATCCCTATCGCCGCTGGATCTCCCCTCCTCGTGAACCAAAAACTCGTGACAACTATGTCGGGGTCAGACCCCGGCAGGTTTCCAAGGTTTCAAATCCTTGTGGGAGCAGAAAGCCTCATCTTTTTCCCGAGAAACAACTGGTGAGTTTGAAGCGCCAATCTTGTGGTTCACAGTTCAGAGCTTATCCCACACTGCCACCACACTCACCGAAACTGCCCCAGATGAGCTTTAGGTAGTGACAGCATCCAGGCATGCCAGAACTGTTGCCAAGTAGCCAGCTCCCTTTATCTTCAGTGTTTGTGCCACGTGAGAGGAAGTCCAGATCCCCTCAGCCATCACCTTACAGTTTACGTTAACTTTGACATATGTGTACAAAACAGTCCTAGTTCCCATCCTGCTTGTGGTAACCAATAAGGAATGCTTTGGCCTCAAGTGTCTAGCTCATTTAACAGTTCAAATCCTCTTCCTCCTTTGCTCTGCTGCCCCAGTTACCATTGTTCTGCGTTTCATTCTACTACATTGACCCCAAATATTTCATCAATTCACTGGGGTCACTGAAAAGCCAAGTGTTTGCTCAGGATGGCTGCAAACAACAACCAATTGTGGAGCTGTGGTTACAGGAGAGCCAGTCGGTTTACTTTGACAGGCTGCTGGTTTCTTGTCTGTAAAATGGCAGTGTCTTTTAAACAAGTGATATCTTCGTGGTGGTACAATCTGATTAACTCAACTGGTGTCACTAAGTTGTACATGTGAAAAAACATTGAACTGGTAAATGTGGCGTTGTTGTTGTTAAGTGCTGTTGAGTTGATTCCGACCCATAGCAACCCTGTACAGGGTTTCCGAGACTTTACGGGAGCAGAAAGCCTCATCTTTCTCCCGTGGAACAGTTGGTAGTTTCGAACTATTGAACTTGCGGTTCGCAACTACTATGCTACCAGAGCTCCTTTATGTTGTATGTTGTTGTTGTTAAGTTGTCAAGTACCGTGGAGTCGGTTCCGACTCATAGTGACCCTGCACAGGGTTTCCGAGGCTGCAAATCTTTACAGGAGAGAAAGCCTCATCTTTCTCCATTGAACAGCTGGTAGTTTCGAACTACCAACCTTGAGGTTAGCAGTCCGATTTGTAACCACTACACTACAGGCCAGTTCCGACTCAGGAGGACCGTATGCACAACAGAATAGAATAGTTTGTCTTACATACTTTGAACATGTTGTCAGGTGGGACCAGTTCTTGGAAAAGGACACTATGTTTGGTAAAGTGGAGGGTTAGCAAAAGAAAGACCCCCAACAAAATGGATTGACAACAGCTGCAGTGGGGGCCCCAAACATAGCAACGATGTGGAATGATACAGGACTAGGCTGTTTGTGTTGTTCATGGGGTGGCTGTGAGTCAGAACTGACATGACGGCACATAACGTCGATAGTGTTTATCCCAACACTGTTCTTAGTGTACTGCAAATATGAACTCTTTAAACCCTTTAAAAGCTCAGCCCCTCCAGTTCACACAAGTGAGAACTGAGACACAGAGAGGTTGAAGGGACATTCGGGCAGTAGCACAGCCAGGATCTGTTCCCAAGGACTTGTGTCTGTGACAGCTGTGCTTTCCGGCATGCGCAAGAGAAAGGATGCTCTTTTGGCAAGAAAGCAGCATAGGGTGTAAGCTCAGCAGAAACAGAGCTGAGATTCCTCCCGCAGTCCCCAGTTCAAGGAGAGATGAACATGTGGTTTCTGATTGCTGCCCAGAGCCAGGCACCCTCGGCATGTTGTTCAGCTGTACATTGTTTTCAATTCCAGGAAACCATGAAATCCGTGAGTCTTATAATAAATGGTTTGAGTTTTAGTCTGTTGGAATCTTCCCCCAAAAGAGCTCTGCCCTGTGAGTACTCACAGTAGACACATCTCCATTTTGGCTGAGGGATGCCTGAGGGCTTTGACATGGGTACTGGGAGCTGAACCAAGTGAGTATTGGGTAAAAAGCTCTCTGAGTCTATAGGGTTACTAACTATCCTCAGAGTAGTGGGTCTCACAACATGGATCAGGGCCACATGAGCCCAGCAGCAGACAGTGCCCAGTGCTCAGGACACTAAGATACAAACAACATGGCCTCACCTTTCAAGAATCTCCCACATTCTTAGAGGGAGAAGGATTTGGAAACCAGTTTGAGATGAGACAGACCAGGAAAGGCATCAAAGAAGAATGAGTATGAGCAAAATCTTGAGAGAAAGGTGCCTAGGATGGAGAAGTCAGAGGGCCCAGGCCATAGAGAAAATGTTAACAACGTCTGAGAAGCCAGGGAGAGAATGAGGCATTGTGGGAACTCTTAGAGCATCAAGATGGCTTCAGAGTGAGGAGTGAAGTGTGAGGGAAGTCATCCAAAAAGACTAAAGAATTGGAAGGGCCTTCTCTACCAGGCTCAGGAGTTGGCCTTCTACCTACAGAGGCTGGGATTTGAAGAGTGTTAAGCAGGGAAGCAGACAGGCAGATTAGCCTGTTAGAGAGAACGCTAAGAGCAGGGTCAGGGTGGGTGAGGTCTGAGGGTCAGGGTGGGTGAGGTCTGAGGATCCCAGCAGAGAGACTTGCATGAAGTGAGGGAGGTGAAGGTCCAAAGGAAGGCAAGATGAGGAATGAAGGATGATCAAGTGAAAGGAGACCTGAAGGATCATTTCGCTTCACCCCTCATTTTTATATATGTATATATATATAGACTCCTGGTGTGGCACTGTAGGATCAGCACTGGACTGTGAACCACAAGGATGATACTTCAGACCCACTAGCTGTTCCTCAGAAACCCTAAACAGGGTTGCTATGAGACAGAACCATCTCAATGGCACGTCTATACACATACATACACATATATCTGTAAGTCTATATAGATGTATAGATATAGATACAGATATATGGAGTCCTGATGTGGTGTTGTGGGTTAATGTGCCAGACTGCAAAGCCATTTGAACTGCAAGGTCGGTGGTTCAAGTTCACCAGCTGCTCCTCAGAAACCCTATACAGGGTCACTATGGGTCAGAACTGGTTTGACATCACTTGACAACAACAACAACAAATATATGTATATATAATATTTTATTGCATTTGGGGAGAAGGTTTACACAGTAGTTTAGCTTCCTACCCAACACTTTTTACACAAGTTGTTCGGTGGTGTTAATCTTCATAATGTGTGGATATCTGGTGGTACCTTTTCGTCTACTTTCCCAGCTCTTCTACATTGTTACCCTTTTTAAATGAAATGATTCACCATTTGTTCTCAAATACATGATGCTTTAAAGAAGCAAAACATGACTCCCTCATAGCTGAAGGAAGTGGGAACTACAGAAAAAGAAGCTTGTTGTGTCATCTCAGGTAGTCTGATAAAATAGTCAACTATAAGGAGCTCTGGTAGCGTAGTGGTTACGAATCGGGCTGCAAACCTTAAGGTCAGCGGTTCGAAACTACCAGCCACTCCACGGGAGAAAGATGAGGCTTTCTACTCCCGTAAAGATTTACACCCTCGGAAACCCTGTACAGGGTCGCTATGGGTCGGAACCGACTCGACGGCACTTAACAACAACAACAACATCATCCAAGAAGCTGGGTTCTATGAAGAAAAATGTGGCATCAGGATTGGAGGAAGACTCATTAAAAACTTGAAATATGCAGATGATACAACCTTGCTTGCTAAAAGTGAAGTGGACTTAAAACATTTACTGATGAACCATAGCCTTTGGTATGGATTACATCTGAATGTAAAGAAAACAAAAATCCTCACCACTGGACCAATAAATAACATTCTTATCAATGGAGAAAAGATTGAACTTGGCAAGGACTTCATTCTTCTTGGATCAACTATCAACACTCACGGAAGCAGCAGTCAAGAAATCAAACAACATATTGCATTAGGTAAATCTGCTGCACAAGACCTTTTTAAAGTGTTGAAGAGCAAAAATGTCAGCTTGAGGACTAAGGTGCACCTGACCCAAGCCATGGTATTTTCAATAACCTCATATGCGTGTGAAAGCTCGACAGTGAATAAGGAAGACTGTAGAAAAATTGATGCTTTTGAGTTATGGTGTTGGAGGATAATATTGAAAGTGCCATGGGCTGCCAAAAGAACTAATAGATCCGTTTTTGGAAGATGTGCAGCCAGAGTGCTCCTTGGAGGCCAAGATGGCCAAACTTTGTCTCTCATATTTCAGACATATTGTCAGGAGGGATCATTCACTGGAGAAGGATATCATGTTTGGTAAGGTGGAGGGTCAGAGAAAAAGAGGAAGACCCCCAGCGATATGGATTGGTCAAGTGGCAGCATCGATGGACTCAAACATGGCAACAATTGTGAGGTTGGCCCAGGATCGGGTAGTGTTTCGTTCTGCTGTGCATAAGGTCACTATGGTACTGACTTGATGGCACCTAACAACAACAAGAATCATTTCTAGGGCCCACCATGGGCCAGGTACTGTGTGGTAGGCACTGAGGATAGATTCACGGGTATGCATGGCCCGTTTCTATACTATCCATAACAAATTTATTGACTATGACAAGGCATTCAACTATGTGGATCATAACAAATTTTGTATAACATCACAAAGAATGGGAATTCCAAAACACTTAACTGTGCTCATGCAGAACCTGTACATAAACCAAGAGGTAGTTGTTTAAACAGAACAAGTGGATACTTCAGAGTTTAAAATCAGGAAAGGTTTGTGTAAGGGTCATACTTATTCAATTGGTATGCTGAGCAAATCATCCGAGAAGCTGGACTATATGAAGAAGAACATGGCATCTGGATTTGGGGAAGACTCATTAACAACCTGTGATATGCTGAAAGCCAAGAGGACTTAAAAATACTTACTAATGAAGATTAAAGACTGCAGTCTTCAGTATGGATCGCACCTCAATGTGAATCAAAAAAAAAAAAAAAATCCTTATAACTGAATCAATAAACAACATCATGATAAATGGGGAAAAGATTGAAGTTGTCAAGGATTTCATTTTACTTAGATCTATAATCAACACTCATGTAAGCAGCAGTACAGAAATCAAAGGACATACTTCATTGAGCAAATCGGCTACAAAAAGAACACCCTTCAAAGTGTTAAAGAGCAAAGATATCACTTTGATGACTAAAGCACACCTGATCCAAGTCACATTCTTTTCAGTCACCTCATATGCATATGAAAGGTGGACAATAAGGAAGGAAGACACAAGCCAAATTGATGTATTTGAATTGTGGTGGGTGTTGGAGTACAGTTGAAAGTACCACTGTGTCTTGGTTCTCCAGGGCTGCTATCACAGAAACACTACATGTGGATGGCTTTAACAAACAAAAATGAATTCTCTCACAGTTTAAGGAGGCTGAAAGTCTGAATCCAGAGCACTGACTCTGAAGGAAATCCTTGTCTCCCTTCAGCATCTGTGGACCTACTATTCCGTGGAGATCTCCATACACCTTGGCATTAATCTTCCCCTGGACCTAGGAGCTTCATAGTGCAGAGACCCCAGGCCCAAAAGACACATGCCACTCCCGGCTTTTCTTTCTTGGTGATTGTTGTTGTGAAGTGCCGTCAAGTCGATTCCTACCCATAATGACCCTGTATAGGGTTTCCGAGGAGCAGCTGGTGAGCTTGAACCACCGACCTTCAAACAGCTTTGGAGTCTAGCACATTAACCCACAGTGCCACACCAGGACTCCTTCTTGGTTGTTGTTGTTGTTGTTATGGGCTATGGAGTCGGTTCTGACTCATAGCGACCCTCTACAGGGTTTCTGAGGCTGTAAATCTTTCCCAGAGCAGAAAACCTCATCTTTCTCCCACCGAACAGCTGGTAGTTTTGAACTGCTGACCTTGTGGTTTGTAGCCCGATTCGTAACCACTACGCTACCAGAGCTCCTTTTCTTGGTGGTAGAGGTCCCTTTTCTCTGCTTGTTTCTCTCCTTTTATTTTTGTAAGATGAAAAATGTTGCAGGCCACATCCCCAAGGAAACTTCCTTTCCTTGATTGGCTGCTTATAGCAGCTGTCATCATGGAAGTGATTACGTTCTATTAGATCTCATTATGACGCACTAGTATTTCTTGACTGCCAACCACTGAGAATCCTGGTCTAGTCAAAACCTGAATGATCACACATGGATTGCCAGCAGAGCGAGTGTATCTTGGAGGAAGTATTGTTGTTGTTATGTGCCGTGGAGTCGGTTCTGACCCATAGCGACCCTGCATAGGGTTTCCAAGGCTGTAAATCTTTACGGGAGCAGAAAGCCTCATCTTTCTCCCGCGGAGCAGCTGGTAGTTTAGAACTGCTGACCTTGCGGTTCGTAGCCTGATTCGTAACCACTACGCTACTAGTGCTCCCTTGGAGGAAGTATAACCAGCATGCTCCTTGGATTTGAGGATGGCAAAACTGTCTTACATACTTTGGGCATATCGACAGGAAGGACCAGTCCCTTAAGGTTCGCAGCCCGATTCGTAACCACTACGCTACCAGAGCTCCTTGGGTCAGTAAAGAAGAAGACCCCCAGTGAAATGAACTGACGCAGTGGCTGCAATGATGGGCTCAAACATAACACTTGTGAGGCTGGGGTAGGACCAGGGTTTTTGTTTGGTTGTTTGTAGGGTTACTGTGAGCAGGACCTGACTTGATGGCACTTAACAACAATAACAACCACCCCGTTCTTGGGTCGGTTTATTCTGGAAAGCCAATACTTTAAAAATAAGTACTTACATCATGGAAGTGCAACAAAGGAGATGCATGGAGTGTATTGAGGTTCGTGGACAAGACTTGGGACCCAGGAGTTCAGACCTACAGACTAGTGTCCCAACATCTGCCTGGGCACTGCCTCAATTGGTTACTTCATGAGTCAGTCTGTCAGGGATCATCTGGGTTTGCTCATTTGTCCCTCAGAGCAGAAATTCCCCAGGGACAAGTTAGCCATGTGGAACTCTTGAGAGCACACCTGACAGCTTTATTAGTGTCACATGACAATAAGAGTAATAATGCCTTCCTTTAAATAGCCAAATGTTGTTGTTGTTGTTGTTAGGTGCTATGGAGTCGGTTCTAACTCATGGAGATCCTATGTACAACAGAACGAAACACTGCCTGGTCCTAAGCCACCAAATAACCAAAGTAATCAATAAATACTAATTTTTCTTACAAAAGTATTTTACAACCATTTGTTGTTAGGCACCACTGAGTCAGTCTATGCACAACAGAATGAAACAGTGCCCGGTCCTGGACCAACCGCACAACTGTTGCCACGCTTGAGCCTATAGATGCTGCCATTTTGCCAATCCATCTCACTGGGGGTCTTCCTCTTTTTCTCTGACCCTCCACTTTACCAAACATGATATCCTTCTGCAGCGACTGGTCCCTCCTGACAATACGTCCGAAGTTTGCTAGTTTAATTAATTAGGATATGTTTGAAGAGATGAAGGAGTGATGTTGTCCTTAGGTACCATTGAGTCAGTTCTGACTCATAGCAATCCTCTGTACAGCAGAATGAACCCTGCCCAGACCTGAGTCACCTTCACAATCATTGGTGTCATTGTGATGTCCGATCTCACTGTTGCAGTCACTAAGTTACTCCATCTCCTTGAGGATCTTCCTCTTTTTCGCTGACTTTCTAAGTGACCAACCATAGTGTCCTTCTCCAGGGATTGCTCCCTCTTGATGACAAGTCCAAAGTCCATGAGATCGTGTTGATTCCAAGAAGCATTCTGACTGTACTTCCAAGACAGTTTGTTCAGTCTTCTGGCAGCCCATGCTGTAGTGATTATTTTTTGGGAACACTGTAATCCAAAGGCATCAATTCATCTCCAATCTTCCTTGTTCACTGTCCAGCTCTTGCATGCATATGAGAATTATTTGATCCCAATATGTTTCTGCCTGGTGTGTATGTCATGAGAAGGTTCTCCTCTCTTTAGCCAGATACCTTCTCTGTTCTTAACTTGATCACACAGTACTCATGTTGTTGTCTCTAGTAGGAATTTCAGAGTCTTGGTGTGGCGTTGTAGGGTAAGCACTGAATTGCTAATCACAAAAACAGGTTGACAGTTCAAACCCACCAGCTGCTCCGTAGAAACAGGGTCACTATGAATCAGAACTCACTCAACAGCACTTACCAACAACAGAGATTTCTATGAAGAAATCAAAAAGAAGGGAAGGAACATTTACTGTGATCTTGCAGGGCTTGTGCAAAGCATTTTCCCATGTATTATTATTTTTGCAAAAACTCTGTGAGTGGGTGTTTTTATTCTTGATGAAATGGCCTAGCTCACCCAGGTGTTGCAAGGCAGAGCTGAAGCTTGAATCAGGGAGCCTAATTCTATGTCATCAGCACTTAGAGAGAAGGTATACAGCAACATTTGCAAAAACCAATATTGCTTCAATTAGATATCCATACTGGAAAAATAGAATGAGAATATACCTCTTCACATTGCACGGAAAACCATTGTCAGGTAGATTAAAGGTCTAGTGTCAAAGGTAAAATACTAAGATTTTAGAAGAGACTTGAAGAAAACAGTATCTCAGTGACTTTGGAGTAGCTAACTTTGTCAACCAATCATCCGGCTCACAGCAATGCTATAGGGCCGAGTAGAACTATTCCATAGGGTTTTCAAAGCTATCAATCTTTACGGAAGTACAGTGCCTCATCTTTCTACTGCAGACTGGCTGGTAGATTTGAACCTCTGACTTTTCAGTAAGCAACCCAACACTTAAACCATTGGGCCTCCAGGGCTCCTTAGATAACTTGACTAGCCAAAGTATAGGATAGAAAAATCACTAAACAGAAAGGAAAAATTCAAAATGGATACATTAAAATTTAAGTTTTACTCAAAAGATACCATAAAAGGAGTTGAAATACAGTCCACATAGTGAAAGAACATATTTGTAACATATAATAAACAAAAGAATATATAAAGAATCTTAGAAATAAGCGAGTAAAAGGAAGACAACTTGATAGCAAAAAAAAAAAAGGGCAAGGAACTGAACAAATATGCAACAATGTGATGAAGCTTGTTGAGCAAGAAAAGCAAGTCACAAAAGAAAAATACAATCTAGTTCCGTTTTTTCATATCATTTAAATACAGGTGAAATGTTGTTGTTAGGTGCCATCGTAGTGATGCCATCGTAGATACCAACTCGTAGTGACCCTCTGCACTGTTGAAATAGCATGTAAGATTTTGAAACACATCCACCGGCAGTAATACTCCAATGAAAAACAAGAAAATGATTATATCACGTGTCAAAGAAAAGAAGTTACCTTTGGAGAGTAAGGTGGTGGTTGTTATTGTGGTGATAAAATTTCTGTATGGTATAAACAGATATACCATGCTTGGCTACATAACCAGAATTTGAAGCTTCGAATCTGCCCACACACTTGTCAAAAGAAAGGGGCCCCCTAGCCCAGTTTCAGGGTCATGATATTTGCCCAGGCATATGGCATAGAAGCTGAGAAGTGCAGGATGACGGGACATGGCCTGACAGAGGAGACGTGGAGCATCCAGGCATCCATGCCTGGGGCCTGCAGTGTGAGAGAAGGATGAGATTAGGAGATGGGAGGGAGTGAGCATGTGTAGCAGGGACCCATAGACATGACTCAGGAGAAAGGCAGAAGTTAGATCATGACCAGGGGATCTGACCAGGTGATAATGAAGAGGAGCTTGGAGACTTTTCAAAAGGAGAGTTCTGTAATCAGATCTCCTCCTAGGAACTGTCATCTTCAAACTGTTCCACGGATTCCTAAGGTTCATCTGAGAAGCCCCTTGGGCTAGTCCTCCTACCTGTGCTCTTAGCTGGTTGACATAGAGGGTTCTGGAAGATTAAATTTTACAAACACGTTCTCCTTCCTTAAACATCAAGTATGACACATGCTGTTTCTCAAAAACAGTATCCTCGTTGGAAACAGGAGACTGGATTGGGTACAGCAAGATTGGAAGCAGGGAGGCCAGTGAAGACTTTGCCCCGGTGGTTCAAGAGAAGAATGATGGTGATTTGGAAGTTGGCGGGAGAGTGGGGAGAAATTGGTGGATTGAATTTTTAGGAGGAAGTCTGTAAAGAACGTTCTGATTTGTTGAAGGGCTGGTGAGACTGAGAAAAGGGTGACATCACTACTTCTTTTTGGAGTACCCAGTGGGATGGTGTTGCCATTCAACAGATATGGGTTCCACAGACTGAGAAGACTGGAGTGGATTATAAATTGTATTCTGGGTGTGTTCAGTTGAGGTGCCTGCAGGACAGCCAAGCAGGGAAGATGATATTTCTAGGCCTAAAAAGGCACTGGGACATGGATTTAAGGAGTAAGTGGTGGAGGTGGGTATGTGCCATAGAGTCAGTTCCAATTCATAGCGACCCTGCATAGGACTTCTGAGGCTGTAAATCTTTATGGGAGCAGAAAAACCTCTTCTTCCATGGAACCGCTGGTAGTTTCGAACTGCTGACCTTGAGGTTCTCAACCTGATTTGTAACCACTATGCTACCAGAGCTCTTTAAGGAGTAAGTGGTCACCATGAATTTGCATCGGCTCAGTGGTAACTGGTTTTTAGTAGGTTGGATAATGGCCGCCCAAAGATATCAACTCCTATTCACCAAAACTTGTAAATGTGACTGTATTTGAAAAACTGATCTTTGTAGATATAATTAAGGGTCTTGAGATGTGAGATTATTATTACCCAGGGTTATCCAAATTGGCCCTAAATACCATCACATGGGTCTGATTAAGAGAGGCTAACATGGATGCAGAGAGAACATAATGTGAGGAAGGAACACAGTGACTACTACAAGCCAACGAATGTCACCCCTGGAAGCTAGAAGAAGCCAGGAAAGGATTCCCCTCTAGAGACTCTGGAGGGAGCATAGCTCTACTGGACTGGGGAATTTTAATCTCCAGTACGGTTTCGTTCTGCTGTGCATAAGGTCGCTATGGGTCGGTACCGACTTGATGACACCTAACAACAACAACAGTGAGAGAGGAAGGAGCCCTAATGGCACAGTCGTTTAAGTGCTTGGCTGCTAACCAAAAGGTCAGCAGTTTGAGCCTACCAGCTGCTGCTCCACGGGAGAAAGATGTGGCAAACTGCTTCTGTCAAGATTTATAGCCTTGAAAACCCTCTGGGGGCATTTCTACCCTATCCTATATCCGATAGGGTCACTAAGAGACAGAATTGGGTCAGTGGCAGTGGGTACAGAGGATGCATTTCTGTGGTTGTTAAACCACTAAGTGTGTGCTGATTTTTCACAGCAGCCTCAGGAGAGGAGTACAGGCACTTTCGCCATAAAGATGCCAATGGAATCCATGATCAAGTTTCCATCACTCAGGAAGAGCATGCTGGGAACAGAAGCCATAGTAAAGACTTCTGGAAAGCATGGGTGTTTCAGAAACAGGCAGGAGAAAAACAGACCAGCAACTCTGACTGAGGTGGATCAGTCCAGAGAGTAGGAAGGAGACAGGGCAGCGATGAGAGTATTTAGGGAACACGGGAGTGATCAATAGCAGTAGACACTGCAAAGAAGGACACTTGGATCCAGACTCTGCAAGTGTTTATTTGATTTGATGGCCAAGAAGGTTGTTGGAGATCTTGGTCAGAGCATGTCCAGTGGAGTCCAGGGCAGCCAGGGAGAGGTGATCTGAGGATAAACGGGAGAGGAGGAAGTGCAGACAGACTGCAGAACACTCCTCCAAGAACTTGGCCATGAGGAGTCAGGAGAGACAGGAAGTGGGAGTTGGACAGGTAGGAGGTGGTTGCATTTTGGAAGAGGTGGGGGAGAATTCTTGGGACTATTTGAATTCTGATGAGAAAAGACCCTTGGTTCATTGTTTTAAAATGATCATTTGTTTTTCATTTATTCAATTAAAACCTTTCATGAGCACCTAGTGGTTGGAGTGGGGATGGGAGATTGTATATTGAGTTTCATGACTTCCTATCCTATTCTTAGAAACCTGTTCAAAGTCTCATGTTAATAAGTTAGATCTGGTAGATAAAACTCTGAAACCTCTTTCATCTGGTGTTATTTGTCCCCAGGACTCCCAGAAACTGTTTTGCTAATTGGCTTCCTGGGGTTTGTTGGTTCCCTGGGCCAAGCAAGGGTCATTAACAAAGTGGCTCCCTGACCCTCTCCTGGGCTTAGCAAGCACTTGAGTTGAGTACTTGGAAAGTTGGAAGCCGAGGTCTTTCCAAAGGTCAGGATATCCCATGGTTCCGGGACCTGAGGCTGCATCCCATGTGAAAGCTGTGGGCTTTGTTCTTCCTCGCGGCTGACCAGCACTCCAGAAGATTCAGACAAAGCTCCGATTATTCAGCTTGTGGACAAGACAAACAGAAGAATGTAGTTCAAGAGGGAACTCGCTGTTCTAAACTCGTCCTTCTCAAACTTTCTGTAAGAAAGGATTGTCCTGTTTTATCTCACTTCTAATCTGTTGTAGACTGATGCTCGCTCTTACTTTTTGTCACTGAACCAGGACCAACAAATCATGCACAGACCTCCCCCAGCTCAAGAGCCACATGTTGAGTTTTGTTGTTGTTAGGTGCCATCAAGTCACTTTCAAGTCATAGTAGTTCATGGAACAGAGTATAACTGTAGCTACTAAGGAGGCCTCGTGTTGCTGAAGGAGAAGCCCTGGACTGTAGCCGCAGACCACTGACAGTCAGAATCAGTTCGATGGCAGCACGTTTGATTTTTCTAATCTTTATGGAAGCAGATTGTTTCATTTTTCTACTGAGGAGATACTGGATGTGTTTGAACCACTAACTTTTTAGTTAGTAGCGAATACTTAACAATTGCACCCTTGGGGCTTCTACACTGTGAGTTGTTGTTGTTGTTGTTAAGTGCTGTCTATTCAGTTCTGACTCATGATCACCTGTCTAGGGTTTCCAAGGCTTTTAAAATCTGTGGAAGCAGAAAGCCTCAGCTTTCTCCCGTGGAGTGTCTGGCTGGTGGATTCGAACCTCTGACCGTGTGGTTCGCAGTCCAGTGATTATCCTATAGAACCATTGAGCTCCCTACACTTTGATTTGTTGTTATTGTTAAGTGCCATCGAGTCAGTTCCAAATCATAGTTGACCTTGTCTAGGGTTTCCGAGGAGAACTGGTGGGTTTGAACCGCCAATCTTGTGATTAGCAGTCCAGTGTTTATATTACATTTCCACACCAGTACTCTGTACACTGTGAGTGGTGTTATTATGAAGTGCGTAGAGTCAGTTCTGACTCTGTACAGGGTTTCTGAAGAGCAGCTGGTGAGTTTGAACAAGCTTTACTTGTGGTTCAAATCAATTTTGCGGTCCAGTCTTTATCCCACCGTGTCACATCCAGACTCCTACACTTTGAGTTGTTGTTAAGTGCCATTGAGTTAGTTCCGACTCATAGCGACCTTGTGTAGGGTTTCCAAGAAGCTGCTGGTGAATTTGAACCACCGGATTTGTGGTTTCTCCTGACCATGTGGTCCAGTGCTTTCTCCTGCCACACCAGGAGCCAAGAAAACCCTATGGAGCAGTTCTCTCTTCTGTGACTTGTGGGATGACCTTCAATTGAATTGGACTCGATGGCAGATGGGTTTGGATTTGGGTTTTGCTGGAATAACAGGGCATTGACAGCATTTAAAGGTGGTCTCTAAGACCCTAGGCCTTCTTCCTCACCACTGTTTTGTAAGAATCTGCTTCTATACTTTTCTCAGAATCTTGTACCTACCATGTGAGCCCCATAAAGACAGATGGGTTATCATTTACCTCTGTATCTCACGCAAGGCGAAGGAACACCCGAAACCCATCCTCATAACACCTCAGGGTGAGATCGATTTTATCCTCATTTTAATGATCAAGATACTAAGGCTCAGAGGAGGGCTGCACCTGCTTTAGGTCACAGAGCTTCAGACCTTAAATGAACATGAACTCCAGTTCCACACCATGGATTCTTTTCCTCTGATTTCAGCTGCCTGCAACTTCCTCTTCATTCCTTACTCTCATTTACCTTGTATCATGAACATGTATGTGCACACACAGTCACACACACCATACACCACACAATATATGCAACATACAATACACACCACATAGCATGCATATGATGTGTTGTTGTTAAGTGTCATCAAGTCAGTTCTGACTCACAGCAACCCTGTATAGGGTTTCTGTGGAGTGATTGGTGGGTTTGAACTGCCAACCTTGCACGCTATATACCACACACACACAACATATGCCACACACATTCTGTGTGCTACACACACCATTGACTGCAGGTACTTGATACATTTTTTCCCCCTGACTGATGACAAGGTGAAATAATGGCAAACTGGGTTCATTCCAGCTCATGACAATTCCATGCGTGTCAGGATAGAACTGTGTTCTGGAGGGGTTTCAATGACTCCTTATTGGGAAGCAAATCACCAGGTCGTTTTTCCAAAGCACACTCACTGGATCTGACCACAACCTTTCAGCTAGTAGTCTAGGGCACTTGACCATTTAGCCTACCCGGTACTCCTGGTTGGCAAGGTGAAGTAATGACAATGACAGTAGTCTCTAGTCTTCTAATAGATGTTGTTGTTAGGTGCCATCGAGTCAGTACCGACTCATAGTGACCCAATGCACAGCAGAATGAAACACTGCCCGATCCTGGGCCAGCCTCTCTACTGTTGCCATGCTTAAGGTCACTGATGCTGCCACTTGGCCAATCCATCTTATTGGGGATCTTCACATGATCTCTAAATTCAGGTGGGATATATTCAAGGTCATATTTTGGCTCTCGTGGACTTGTTTTAATTTTCTTCAGCTTCAGTTTGAATTTGCATATGAGTAATTGATGGTCTGTTCCACAGTCTGCCCCTGGCCTTGTTTCCACTGATGATATGGAGCTTTTCCATCGTCTCTTTCTGCACATGTAGTTAATTTGATTTCTATGTATTCCATCTGGTAAGGTCCATGTGTGTAGTAGTCTCTTATGCTGTCTAAAGAAGGTATTTGAAATGAACAAATCGTCAATTTTGCAGAATTCTGCATGTGTTCTCCAGCATCATTTCTATCACCAAGGCCATATTTTCCAACTACTGATCCTTCCTCTTTGTTCCCAGCCTTTGCATTCCAATCACCAGTAATGATTAATACAGTCTAATTGCATGTTTGATCAATTTCAGATTGAAGAAGTTGGTAAACTTCTATTTCATCCTCACTGGCTTTAGTGGTTGGTGTGTAAATTTGAATAATAGTGGTATTAACTGGTCTTCCCTGTAGGTGCATGGATATTATCCTATCACTTATAGCATTGTACCTCATGACTGATCTGGATATGTTCTTTTTGGCAATGAATGTAACACCATTCCTCTTCAATTTATCATTTTTGGCATAGTAAACCATGCGGTCATCAGATTCAAAATGGCCAATACCCAGTCCATTTCAGCTCACTAATGCCTAAGATATCGATGTTTCTGTGTTCCATTTCATTTTTGACAACTCCCAATTTTCCCAGATTCATACTTCGTAAATTCCATTCTCTGATTTTCAATGGATGTTTACAGCTGTTTATCTTCATTTTGAGTTGTGCCCCATCAGCAAATTAAGTTCCTGTGGGTGTTTCTCCCGTGAGCTTTATAACGTTCATGTCTAATAGATGGTAGTGTTGCAAACACATAGGGGTCCATGGGACTGTCCTTCCTGGACTGGCTTCCAAGTGGGTTTCACACTAGGCAGGAAGGGAGACAGATTTCACTTTATGTCCCATCAATTATTCAAAGAACTTTGTTTAACCTTAAAATAGTGACAAAAAGCCCAATTTTGGATGGAAGATGATGGCTCTGGAGAGGAAAGAGGGACCTGGGTGGTGGGAGTGGCCTGCAGAGAAGGGAGGAGCCTGGGATAGAAGGGCAAGGGGCCTGGGGAGTGGGAGGGGCTTTGGAGGAGGGTGGGTCTTAGGGAAGTGGGAGGGTCCTGAGGAAGTGGGAGGAGCCTGTGGCAGAGAGAAGGCCTTGGGTGGAGTGCTGAGTTCTCCAAGCAGGACACTGAAATTGGCCTCTAAGAGTGACCTCTACAGCAGAGGTGGAGGTGGCCTGGGTACTTCACCACCGTCCCCCCTCTGAAGGTTTTCATGCAGTGTTCTTATTTTGAAAAAGCCTCCCACAGACCTACTGTTTGTAAAGTTGGTGTCTTGTCATCAAACCTCTTGGTCTGAACCCTGCAATAAGAAGATCTGCAAGGAGTTGGGGTGGACAGGATGACGTTTGTCCTGTAAACTAGGCAGGCCCAGACAGGCGGGGAGGGGAGATGTTCCATGAGCAGGAGACATTCCTCAAGTAGATGGTGCTCCTGGAAGTCACATGGATTGAAGACCCCCAGTGACAAGAAGCAAATAGAAAACAGAAATATTCTAGTAGGGGAAAAGAAATTCTGGTGGCATAATGTTAATCACTCAGCTGCTAACCAAACAGCCAGTGCTTTGAACCTAACAGTGCCTGCATGAGTGAACAGAGCTAACTATCTGTCCCATAAAGATTACAGCCTAGGAAACCCTATTGAGCAATTTACTCTGTCACATGGGTTCCCTGTGGGGTGAGCCCACTATGAGTTAGAATTGACTCAACAGTACCCCAAAACAGCAAGTACAGGAACTGTTAACTTCTGGTCACCTGGGATGTTCCTTGACTTTTAGACATACCTTCACATGTCTCTGATCTCCCTCCATTTCTGCGTCCATGTCCACCCATGTTGGAGACATTGAGGATTTGGTTCAAGACCACCACAATAAAGTGAATATCACAATAAAGCTAGTCACATAAAGTTTTTTGTGTCCCAGTGCATATAAAAGTCAATTTTACACTACACTGTAATGTGCTAGGCATTCAACAGAGTGAAGTAAAAGCTTAAAATATTATTAGAATGACCAAAACGTGGCACAGAGACATGAAATGAGTGCAGGCTGTTCGGTAAATGACGTGCACATAGACTTGGTGGATACAGGGTTATTGCAAACCTTCCATTTGTTAAAACAATAGTGCACTATCTGGAAAGCACAATCAAGTGAAGTGAAATAAAACCAGATGTACTTGTGTCAGGTGACACTCACAAGGGTTTGGGACCCACATTAATCCAGTACGATATGTTGAATGGATCACCTCTTCAAAGAGTATGATCAATCAAGGTCCCATTCACATCTCTCTTTAGGGAACCCAATTCAATTCCATAACAGAGGCAGAGTCTAACATAAGAAAGAACCAATAGGCTTCTGAAGGAGCATGGCGTCCAGTTCCCCTCAGGACTGGCCAGCATTGTCCCCCTCACTGGACCTGCCTTCTTGACCTCCTCCTGCTGTGGACCCTACTGAGCCCAGCATCTCCTCTAGTTGTCACCCTGTCTCCTCCCCCTGCTTGCTTCTGGGAGAGCATGCCCACAGAGACCAATGGTCCTGTTCCAACTGTGCCTGTGGGCAGTACTTGCAGAGACAAAGCTCCTCTAATAAGATGTAGCAGCCCTGGCTGCCAGCAGTAATAAATGGATGATATTTCTTAGTGGGGACTTATGGTTTATTTTTATACATATTGCAGTTGTCACATAAGAAATAGCATATTTGCATTTAAAGCCCTAGAAAGCAGTTTCCCAGGGGATTGGCATCAGACAAACAGAAAAACTTGAGTTTGAATACCACCCAGTACCTCTCTGTACCCTGTTCTCTGTTCTGCACATATGACCCTGTGAGCGTTCTAAAGGGTACAAACACTGCAAGCAGGTAACACTCACTAGGAATCCATTCTTTCTCATTCTGGAAGTTGACAACCTGGATTTCAGCCCCATTTTTACGTTATCTTGTCATGTGAACCTGGGTCTGGTTATTGAGTCATGAACTCACTCACAGGCCAATAGCTCCCCTGCATGTATTTTTTAACTTTTGATTGAAAAGCTGTTAAAATACACTCAGAAAGACACATATCAACACTGTGCACCTCAGTGGTTTTTTAGAAATTGAGCATGTGATGTACTCAGGACCTCAGCTAATAAACAGCACTTCAACAGCCCCTTTATGTTCCCTTCCAGTCAAGGGGGTAACCACTACCCTGATATTAACACCTGAGTTAGGAGCTCTGCCTGTTGTTACACTTTACTGCACTGGAAGTCTGCAGGACCTATTCTTGGGGTTGCCTTCTTTCAAGTTTTCAGCCTTGTATTTGTGAGATGCTGCCATAATGTTGCATGTGCTGTGAGGTGGTACTTTCTCTATTGCAGGGACTGGCAAACTCTACACTCTCAGGACCAAATTTGATTTTCTGTCTGCTTTTTAAATAAAGGTTTGGTTTCCAAACACAGCCATACCTATTAGCTTCTGTGTGGTCTTTGTCTGTTTTCATGGGATGGTGACAGAATTGAACAAGTGCAATGGAGACCTTAAAGATTTTCATTGGCTAATTACCTGGCTGTTCTTCTTAGTCTAGAAGCTCTGAATGAAACAGGAAGACAGAACACAAGTTGATGGTGGGACACAGTGACTATCTTGTGGCTTGTCTCAAGAATGAACTGATCAGTCTTAGAAGAAATACAACCAAGATGCTTCTTAGAAGTGAAGATGGTGAGAGGTCAGCTCACTCACTTTGGACGTGTCATCAAGAGAGACTAATAGCTTAAAAAAGGGCATCATGTTTAGTAATGTGGAGGGTCAACAGAAAGAAGGGGACTCTCAATGAGATGGGTTGGTCCAACAGCCCCAGCAAAGGGCTCAAGCACATCAAGAGCCATGAGGATGTTGCAGGACTGAGCAATGTTGCTCTCTTTTACGTGAGGGTGCTATGAGTCAGATCCAACTTGGCAGCAAATAACCTAACAATAACAATGGAGACTATGTGTTCTGGGCCTTTAAAACAGGATCTCTGATGTTTTCTATCCCAATTGTGTGAACATACTGTTATTGTTAAGTGCCATCAAGTCAGTTTCAACTCATAGTGACCCTGTCTAGGGTTCGAGCAATAACTCTGTGGTTAATATTCCAGTGTTTGTCCTACAGCGCCACACCAGGCTGTTGTCATTGTTGTTGTTAGGTGCTGTTGAGTTGGTTCTGATTCATAGTGACCCTATGTACAGCAGAACAAAATAGCGCCCTGTCTGCATCATCCTCATAATTGCTGTCACACTTGAGCCCATTGCTGCGGCCACTGTGCCAATCCATATTCTCTTTTTCAATGCTCCTCCGTTTTGCCAAGCATAATGTCCTTCTCCAGGGACTGGTTCCTCTTGATGATATGTCCAAGGTATGAAAGATGAGGTGAGGCCATCTTGGCTTCTAAGGAGAATTCTAGTTGTACTTCTTCCAACACAGATTTATTTGTTCATCTGGCAGTCCATGGTACCTTTAATATTCTCCTCCAACACCATAATTCAAATGCATCAGTTCTTCTAAGGTCTTCCTTATTCACCATCCAATTTTCACACGCATATGAGGCTATTAAAAATAACCATGGCTTGTGTTAGGAGCACTTCAGTCCTCTAACTGACATTTTTGCTCTTTAAAAAGGTCTTGTACAGCATATCTACGTAATGCAATACATCATTTGATTTCTTGACTCTGCTTCCATTGAGTGTTGATGATGGATCCAAGCAAAATGCGACAACTTCAATCTTTTCTCTATTTATCATGATGTTATTTATTTCTCCAGTGCTAAGGATATTTGTTTTCATTACATTGAAGTGCAAACCACATTGCAGGTTGTGATCTTTGATCTTCATCAGTAAGTATTTGAAGTTCTCTTCACTTTCAGTAAGCAAGGTTATATCATCTGCATAGCGCAGGTTGTTAATATGTCTTCCTCCAATCCCAAAGGCACATTCTTCTTCATATAAACCGGTTTCTCAGATTATGTGCTCAGCATAGTTTATAGGATTGAATGGTGAAAAAATACAACCCTGGGGCACACCTTTCCTAATTTTAAACCATTCAGCATTTCCTTGTTCTGTTTGAACAACTGTATCTTGGTCTATGTACAGGTTTCTCAGGAGTACAATTAAGTGTTCCAGAATACTTATAATCTACAATGTTGTCCATAGTTTGTCATGATTCACACAATTGAAAGTCTTTGTGTAGTCAATAAAGCACAGATAAACATCTTTCTGGTATTCTCTGCTTTCAGCCAAGATCCATCTGATGTCAGCAGTGATATCCCTCATTCTACATTCTCGTCTGAATTCAGCTTGAATCTCGGGCAGTTCTCTGTCATTCCACTCCTGAAGCCATTAAAAAACCATCTTTAGCACAATTTACTTGATATTAATGATACTGTCCAATGATTTTTCCCTTCCCCTAGGTCACCTTTCCTTGGAACGGGCACAAATGTGGATCTTGTCCAATCAGTTGTCCAAGAAGTTGTCTTCCAAATTTTTTGCATAGATAAGTGAGTGCCTCCAGTGTTGCCTCAGTTTGCTGAAAGGTTTTCACTGTATTCCATCAGTTTCTGGAGTCTTGTTCTTTGCCAATGCCATCATTGCACCTTGAACTTCTTCCTTTAGTATTCCACTAGTTCTTGATCATATGCTGCCTCTTGACATGGTTGAACAGTGACCATTTGTTTTGGTACAGTGACTCTGTATTCCTTCCATCTTCTTTGGATGCTTTCTGTATCAAAAGAATAACTAATAACAAATAACTGAAAGTTGTGTATTCATGTGGCTGTAACTGAGCTGCTGAGCAGTTTCCAATTTGCAGAATGTGAGCTTTTACCATGAACGTCCTTGTGTATGTGTCTTTGGCTAAATGCTACAGAACCACTTCTGTTGAGTGTATTACTAAGAGTGGAATTTTTAGATCATAGTTTATATGAAAGTTTAACCTTATTAAACACTGTCAAACAGGTTCCCAAACTCTTCCACTAGCAGTATCTGAGATTTCCATTTGCTCTGCATCCTCTCAACACTTGGTATTTTCCGTCTTTCTTATCCTAGCCTTCATCCCCACCTCCACTCTGATGCTTCCCTCCCCCAAATCACCACCCAGTTTGTACTTGACCATTTCCAGTGCTTGATCGAGTGTCACAACCCGCTTCTAGAGGTTCCTGTTTCCTCTTTGGACAGTTCTGGTCTCAGGAAATTCTTTTTCATATGCTAACCCTTCAGATATTTAAGAATCAATTCTCATGTCCTCACTTAATGCCAGAAAAACAAAACAAAACATTCCAATGCCTTTAAAGTTGCTTAAGATAAAGGGAGGAACCCTGTTAGCATAGTTGGCTATGAGCTGGACTGCTAACCACAAATATCAGCAGTTCTAATCTAACAGCTGCTCCAAGGGAGAAAGATGAGGCTTTCTGCTTCTGTAAAGATTTATAGCCTTAGAAATCCTAATCAAGGTCACTATGAGTCGGAACTGGCACACCACCACCTGGTGAATATGTTCAATTTTTCAACACTTCAGTTTCCCCATCTTTTAAAATGAGGGGTCTTGATTTAAAATCTTTTATGGACAAAGGTGTATCTGACCCGACCCATGATATTTTCAATCACCTCAAATGCATGTGAAAGCTAGATAATGAATAAGGAAGACCAAGACTTCATGCCTTTACATTGTGATGTTGGTGAAGAATTTTGACTGTACCATGGATGGTCAGAAGAATGAACAAGTATGTCTTGGAAGAAGTTCAGCCAGGATGCTTCTTAGCAGGGAGAATGGCAAGACTTTGTCTCATGCACTTTGGACATTAATCAGGAAGGAGCAGTCCCTGGAGAAGGACATCATTCTTAGAAACATAGCGGGTCATCAATCAAGTGGGCAACTCACAGTGGCTGCAACACGCTCACTGTCATGAGGGAGCGTGCAGGGCTGGACAGTGTTTTGTTTGGTAGGACAGAGTGATGAGTCAGAGCCAACTGGACGGCACCCGGAAAACACAGAGTCATTGTACCATCAAGACTCTGTGTTTAAAGCTATCATGAGAACAACTGTAGAGATTCCCGCATCCACACTGAAGAAACACAATACAGGACTCTGAGGATCTTGCTCCCAGAGGAAGTGCTACCAGTGGAAAATGGAGATATTTGTACTTCCATCTTCTCCTTCTCACAACCAATGTTTCCTGAGTGCCCAGGATATTCCAGGCACTGCAGTAGGAGCTAAGGATCATCAGATGAGATCAGTGTCTCCTGCTACAAACACAGGTCTGGTAGGAAGGGATGAGGGGTGGATCGTGTGCCTGGGAGACCCTGTAGCTTCCATGCCAAATGCATTTTAAAAATGCAAGAGTCATGTGAAATGTTGACATGGATGAATGTCAGCTGACACTGGTCAGTAATTCTGCTAGCTGTGCTTGTACCTTGTCTCCGGGGATGTCTGACCTGCTATGTTGCTCCTTCTGGAGATGTGGAGCGTGCAGGCTGCTTTCGCCTCCAACATTCTTGGGTTTCCTTCCCTGCACAACTCATTTCCCCACCAGACTTTTCTTCTCTCTTCCTCCCTAACAAGTGTAAGGACCACACAACAGGTCTGGAGGTCTGGTTTATTGGTCCCTCTGGTATTTCCACTTTGCCGGAGAGCAGTCTACTTTAAGGGACATAAACACTATCAAAATGTGAAGAAGGCAGGGTGGAGAAAATGAAAACACTGATAAAGCAAACAACAGTAGCAACTAACAACAACAGCTTCAAAGGCTGTAATCACGAGACTCCTGCGTAGCTTTCCAAATTCTGGGGTCTAGTAGTATGGCCACTACGATGTTAGAATGGGGAGCTGGTTGAATTCCAGAGAGGAGTTACCTCATCAAACCATTCTGGATTGAAATATGGCCCCAAATATATGCCGTAGCCCTAACCTCCCACCTGTAAAGATGACACTGCTGCGAAATGGGAGTTTTATTTTGTGGATGAGGTCATACTGGAATGGGGTGGGTCTCTAAACCTAATCACTTAGGAGAGGTGTGTTATAAAAAAACAAACAAATAGGACACAGGCACATAGGTGCTGGAAACAGAAGTTAAGGAATGATGAGGAACTCCAAGTTCTTCTGACAAGTCTCCTTCTTGTTTGTTCAGCCAAATGTTTGGAGGCGTGTTCTTGGGGCAACCCTGCCTGTCAGTACTGTTCTGCAGGTATGTGATGCCGTGTGTGCTACAGGGTGTAAGCTGCTGGATTCTGCATTCTGCTCCTCACTTACTGCCACTCTGCTCCTCGCTTACCGACCATTGTGTTACCCAGGATCCTGCATTTACAATAGTAGCGAGTTGCCTCTGTGAATGTTTTGTGCATTGATGATGTGTGTCTGGCAGTAGTGAGCATCAGCCTGGGAGGAGAACACTGGCTGCCACGGTTCAGGTGTGTCAACCTGGCTGAGCCTTGCTTCTCAGTGATTGGGCAATTGTGGAATGATGTGATCTGATAGTATCATAAAGCTGCAATTTGGCAAATATATAGTGATGGCATCTGACAATTATCTAATGATTTGATCTCCATTTTGTGATCGGATGTGGTCTTCCTCTGTTATTCATAACACCAATTTCTCGCTTAACAACCTGGTCTTTGGAAACTAACCATACCAAGGAGTGAAGAGTGTGTCCACACTTTGTCATATGACTTTTTATCTTCTCTCATCAGGAAATAGGTTCTATTTCCTTGCCCGCAGAGTCTGCATTTGGTCATGAGACTTGCTTTGGCCCTTGGAAACTTAGGGGAGATGTGGAAAAGATATTTGACATGCCTACTTGCTTTTTTGTGTTTCTGCCATCACTAGGGAAGGACATGCCCAGGCTAACTAACTTCCTGTCCCAGATGAAAGCCACAGGAAGCCTGGCTGCTCCAGCTGAACTGCCCCAGCCAAACCCAGGCTACGGTACTGTCCCCTTCCAAGCTGCGCATGAACAAGTCCAGCCTAGACCAGCTGTGACCAGCCTAGACCAGCCTAGACCAGCCTAGACCAGCCTAGACCAGCCAACCCCCAAGCATGGAAGCTATAGTGATCAATGATGTTTGGTATAAAGCCATTGACTGTTGGGTCATTTGCAAGGTCTAATCACAACAGTTCAGACCAGGCTTCCCACGGAAACCAGTTGCTTTTCTCAGAAAGCCACAGACATGCATCTAGTTACGTAAAGTGATGATCCTGACCAATTCCATTTAATAAAATTAAGTTGTCCACCCACAAACCCTTCAGTTCCAGATAGATAAATGCACATTTCATTTTCATGCAAACAAGATTTGAAATATTTTTTATTATCTTATTTTTCTACTGCCCTGCTCCTTGGAAGCCAGGATGGCCACTTTGTCTCTCATACTTGGGATATATTATCAGGCGGGACCAGTCACTGGAGAAGGATATCATGTTTGGTAAAGTGGAGGGTCAGAGAAAAAGAGGAAGACTCCCAACGAGATGGATTGGCATAGTGGCCGCCGCAATGGGCTTAAGTGTAGCCGTGATTGTGAGGTTGGTGTAGGACCAGGCAGTGTTTTGTTGTGTTGTGCAGAGGGTCCTTGTGAGTTGGTACTGACTCAATGGCACCTAACAACAGCTACTCTCCTAGGCTCAGTTTTCTAGGGAAGCAAAACCACTGAACAATAGATATTGTTGTTGTTGTTGTAGTGAAGTGCCGTCGGGTCAGGTCCTGGGAGATCGGACCCCTGGGAGCCCCCACTGCTGGACTCTCCTCAGAACTATTTCCTGCATGTTGGTCTGTAAAGAGCAATGAAGACATGGGCATCTGTGTATCTCCAGGGTCGGCTGGACGTTGGGTATTTCGACTGTTACTTTCTCTTGAAGACAGACACCCTGGTGATGCCATAGTTAAAATGCTAGACTACTTTACCTGGAATCCACACCCAGTGACAATAACTTGTAGTTGGTTTAAACTCAATTTATTTCACTTAGAAATCCATTAACTCATTTCTAAACTATTTAAAACACTAATTGCAGCTGACTGGGAAAAAAAAAATTAGAACCTTACAAACCAACTTGCCTTAAAAACTTATACTCTTAGTCAACTTGTCCTGTTCAATGGGAGACTCTGAGTCTGGTGGCACAAAGGTTAAGAGCTCAGTTGCTGACTGATTGGTGGTTTGAACTCCTCCAGAGGTCTCTCAGAAGAAAGTTCTGGCAACCTGCCCCTGAATGTCACAGCCTTGAAAGCTCTATGGAATACAGTTTACTCTTCACACTTGGGAGTTCTGGTGCGGCACTGTGGGATAAAGCATTGGACCACAGGTCAGTTTGAACCACAAGGTCGGCAGTTCAAACTCACCACCTGCTCCTTGGAAACCCTATACAGGGTCACTATGAGTCAGAACTAACATGAGCCCTGGTGGCTCTGCTGGATAAGTGCTGGACTGCTGGTACAAGGTTGGCAGTTCAAACCCTCCAAGGTGTTCCTGTAATGATTCCAAAGTTTTGGAACCCCTTTACAGGGTGGGTATAAGTCGTAATAAAAGAACTGGTGGTGATGTAGGATAAGCATTAAACTGCTAATCTCAAGGTGGGGAGTTCAAACCCTTAAGCCACTCCGCAGGATACAGACAAGGCATTCTGCTTGGGTAATGATTTATAACCTTGGAAAACTACGTTGGGTCGCAGTGAGTCTGACTAGACTTGTTGACAGTGGATTTGGACTATACTTAAAACCTAGTCTCTAAAATTCACAATTATTGATTCAATTTTACTATATCCATAAAGCTTATTTTGTACTTTTCCAGGATTGCAGTTTTCAGGCCTGAGATTCTGGGATAGGACACACCCCTGTGCAAGGTGACCCAGTTGGTAGCAGGCATCACCCAGGCGGGGGTCTTTCAGCCCAGGCTTATTTGCTTTGCCAATGGCCTTTTAGACATGTTCTTGGAATCTTTGCTCCTATGTACTTGGGTACATGAGGCTCTGCTTCCGTTTATGATTAACCTCATTAGGATTTCATTATAATGAGTGGGGTCATAGAACAGTCTATCAGCTCTCCCCCCTGGGCATTTGGTTAATCCATTACCACGCACCACAAATTATTGAAGCTACCTGGTTATTTATGAAACCATGAATCCTAATCTGCCCGTCTTGGTTTTGGTCCAGTCCCTACATTTTTACTTTTGTGGGGTTTTTTAGTTCCTATAACCTCACAGTCAGCAGTTCGAAACTACCAGCTGTTCCGCAGGAGAAAGATGAGATTTTCTGCTCCCGTAAAGATTTACAGCCTCGGAAACCCTGTCCAGGGTCGCTATGAGTCGGAACCGACTCCACGGCACATAACAACAACATTTTCAATAAGCTCATATGCATGTGAAAGTTGGATGATGAATAAGGAAGACCATAGAAAATTGATGCAGTTAAGTTAAGGTGTTGGAGGAAAATATTAAAAGTTACCTCGGAGTGACAGAAGAATAAACACATCTGTGTTGGACGAAGTACTGCCAGAGTGCTCCTTAGAAGCCAGGATGGCCAGACTTCATCTCTCATACTTTGGATGTATTGTCAGGAGTGACCAGTCACTGGAGAAGGACATCATGTTTGGTAAAGTGGAGGGTCAGTGAAATAGAGGAAGACCCCTAATGAGATGGATTGGCACAGTGGCAGCAGCAATGAACTCAAGCGTAGAAATGATTGTGAGGTTGACTCAGGATTGGGCAGTGTTTTGTTCTGTTGTGTTTAAGGTCTCTATGAGTTGGTACCAACTTAATGGCACCTAACAACACCTCCGTGTTTTCTGGGTGAGTCTTTGACTTAATCACAGTTACATTGTCTTCCTTTCTCAATGTATACAGATTGACAGCTTTATAAACAGACATACAGAACTTCAAGTACAAAGCAGAACTCCTACATGCCAAACTTACCTATTTATGTTAAGCCCACCAGCTTGAAAACCCAATACAGAGCCACTAAGAGTTGGAACCGGATCAATGACATCTAACAACAAGAACATTAATTAATATTCCTCTGAATGACCACCAGCTTTGTAATTCCACTTACAGGTGTATTTTTGCACACAGAATATTAACTTTGTTGAGTGGTATAAGGATTTGTGCCGCTGATCTTTGTGATATGGAAACTGGCATTACCTGGCTAGAGGGTGTCACTTGTTCTCAGACTCCGTTGTCTTTAACCCAGAATTTTCTTCAGCTTGGTTTTCTGACTCATGCTGATTTTTCTTGCCTCCAAACATAGAATCAGCTTCTTTTGTAGGTGACCTGGCTACTGCGAGTGAAAACTACCATTGTTGTTGTTGTTGGTGGTGATGGTGGTGGTTTAGTGGCATCAAGTCAGTTCCGACTCATAGCGACCCTGTATAGGGAAGGAGTGGCTGGTGGGTTTGAACCACTGACCTTGTAGCTAGCAGTCTAGAGTTTATCCTACAGCACCACACCAATGGTGTGTACCCTCAAATGGATTTTGAGTCATCATGTCCTTATAGGACAGAATTAAACTGCCTCATGGGGTCTCCTAGGCTGAAATCTTCATGGGAGCAAATTACCGGGTCTTGTCACCATGGGGCTGCTGAATGGGCTCAGACTGCCCACCTTCAGGTTAACAGCTGGGCGGGTGACTGTTGTACAACCAGGGCCCTTTACAATGTAACCAGTATTGCTACTTTACATGGATCTATTGTTGCTATTAGGTGCTATTAGTTTGGTTCCAATTCGTAGCGATTTTATGCACAAGAGAATGAAACACTACGCGGTCCTGTGCCATCTTCACAACTGTTGCTATGTTTGAGTCTGTTGTTGCTACCACTGTTTCAGTCCATCTCATTGGGAGTCTTTCTCTTTCTCGCTGACCCTCCGTTTTACCAAACATGATGTTCTTCTCCAGGGACTGATCCCTTCCAACAACATGTCCTAAGTATGTGAGACAAAGTCCCATCATCTTCACTTCTGACTGTATTTCTTCCAAGATAACCCGTTTGTTCTTCTGGCAGTCCATGGTACTTTCAATATTCTTTGCCAACACCACTATTCAAATCCATCAATCTGTTTTGGTCTTTCGTTTTAATTGTTCAGCTTTCACACAAATATGAGGCATTTGAAAATAGCATGACTTGGGCTAGGCACACTTTAGTTCTCAAAGTGACATCTTTGCTCTTTAACACTTTAAAGCGGTCTTTTGCAACAGATTTGCCAATGCAATATGTTTGGTTTCTTGGCTGCTGCTTCCATAAGCATTGGTTGCAGATCCAAGTAAAATAAAATACTTGACAACATCAATCTTTTCTCCAGTTGTCAGGATGTTGTTTATTGGTCCAGTTTTGAGGATTTTTGCTTTCTTTACATTTTGCATTTGCTTTACATGATGGTGTTCCGTAATTTCCACATTCTGTTGAGCCACCTTTTTTTTTTTTTTTTTGTAATTGGTGGGCACAAATATGGATTTCTTTCATTTGACTGGCCAGTTAACTGTCTTTCCAATTTCTCAGCGTAGCCAGTGAGTGCTTCTGTGCTGCCTCACTTTGTTGAAACATTTACATTGGTATTCTGTCCATTCCTGGAGTGTGGTTTCCTACTAACGTCTTCAGTGCAGCTAGGAATTCCTCCTTGGATACCATCGGTTTTTTGGTCATATGCTGCCTTCTGAAATGGCCGAATGTCGACCAATACCTTCTACTCAGTAATTCTCTGTATTCTTTCCATTTATTTTTTTCTCTTTGTAAGTAACTTTTACTTTTACTTTTATTTACAACCCAACTGGTGGCTTTACTGTTCCATCAGTAAAGTAAGGGCTATTTGGCATCAGCAATTAGATGAAAGTCTGCAGTGAAGTCAAACTCATACTCCCCAGCCACAGCTCTCAGAGCTCACTGGCTTGGTCCCGGTCCAGTTCCATCCCCAGTGGCATTAGTATCGCTTCATCCACTGGCTCAAAAGCGATGATAACAGGGCTTTAGTCACCAAGAGGAGAGAGTCATCCTGCCCCTCCTACCTGAGTCCCAAAGCCCCAGTTTTGAAGGGGCTCAGCCTCCTTGGGTTGGCTTGGAGTAGTTGATGGCCATCCCATGATACTATTAAGTTTCTGCTGTTGCATGCTGGCCAGTCAGTGTGAGGCAGGGTGCAGGTTGAAGGGTGGGGTCTAGTGGGAGGGGTGGCAGTAGGAGAGCCCACTAGAGAACTCGTAGGAGCACACAGCCCTTGGTTCCATTGGAGGCCACCCCAGTGTTTTGCAATGGATCCTTCACTTCCAGGTTAGGGTAGGCCAGAGAGTTCATCTCTTCATTGGCATCCTCCTTCACAGGTGAGGTGCCACCCTGGATATCAAGTGCAGACCTCGACACAGTTGGCATTTCAGAGCCTTGGCAGAAGATGGGTCAGTTGGTGGTTGTTGATGCTGTCAGCCCGAGCTGCTTTGAGAGGACCCAGCGAATACTACACCTTCTTGACCCTCTTCCTCGTTCCTGGGAAGGGACCCTAGCCAGAGGCCTGTGGGAGGCTGCCCAGGAAGAGCCAGCCCTTTTTCGGCAGCTCAGCCATGCCCCTTGTGCAGCGGTGCCCCCGGGAACATTTTATAGTGGTGGCTGGCGTGTGTGGCCCTTTAAAGGTGCTTGAGCTGTTGAAGTTACCAGGGGACCTGTGAAAATGACCAGTGGGCCTTCTGGGGAATGCAGTCCAGGTTCCTCATTCAGAGTCTTGGTCGGTGTCTGCACTTCTAAAGCTCATGGGACTGGAGGTCGGGGCCTTGGTTTGTCCCAACATCCTGCATGGACTTGCCCAATAAAGTCCACTGAGAGGAAGGAGAGCTGTTAGTGTCTGTTTTGTGACCTAAATCTAAAGTGGTCCAGAGGGCTTGGCAGAGAGGAATGTTCCAGAGAAAGGGGAAGCCCTTCCATTTGCTTTCGATGTTTTCTGCATCACTCAGTATTTTGCCTCTATTGTTGTTGTTGTTGTTAAGTGCTGTTGAGTCTATTCTAACTCATAGTGATCCTGTATAGGGTGTCTGAGGCTTTTATATCTTTGTGGGAGCAGAAAGTCTCATGTTTCTCCCATGGAGTGGCTGGTGGGCTTGAACGGCTGACCTGTGGTTCTAAGTCCTGTACTTATCGTACAGAACCACTGAGCTCCCTATTTTTCCAGTGGTTGTTGTTAAGTGCTGTCGAGTCAGTTCAGACTCACCTAACAAAAGCAACAACAACAACAATCTCCATGAGTATAGGTCAAGTTCCTCAAATTGTAGCAATTTACTCTGGTTTCCTTTATCAAAAAAAAAAAAATTTTTTTTTTTATCTTCCTCTAGTGGCATTCTGATTATCAAGCCATCAAGGCTAGGTCAAATGGGTCTGATCTGCAAGTTTGGGTGTTCTTGTGTGTCTCCCCTCACTTCGTATCAACCGGATGCTTCACCCTCAGCTCTAGCCCTCCGTGGCCATGTCCAATGCAGTCAGTTTGATACCTGAGTAAGCCACATGGTCAGGTGTATAATTGCCATTTATGTTTGTTGAAAAAAGATTTTTGCAATGATGACGTTGTTGGTCTTGCAATATTCTATCATGTGATCTCTAGTATAGTTTCTATCACCAAGGTCATATTTTCCAACTGCCAATGTCTCTTGTTTCCAACTTTTCATTCCAATGTCAGATTGAAAAAGTTTGTAGAATTCTTCAATTTCTTCATCATTAGCTTTATGGTAGCATCCTGGTGTAATGCTGTAGGATAAGCACTGGACTTGTTAACCTCAAGGTTGGTGATTCAAACCCACCAGTCACCCTTGGAAACCCTGTCCAGGGTCACTATGACTCAGAACTGACTCAACAGCACTTAACAACAACAACAACAAGTTTAGTGGTTGGTGTGTAAATTAGAATAATAGTTGTATTAATTGATCTTCCTTGTAGACATGTAGATACTATCCTATGATAGGCAGAATGGCCTTTCAAGATAGATTTTGGAATTTTCTTTTTGATGCTGAATGTGGCACAATTTCTCTCCAACCTGTCATTCCTGGCAGAGTACGCCATGATGATCTGATTCATAATGGTCAACCACTACCTGTTTATTTCAGCTCACTGATGCCTAGGACATTGATCTTTATGTGTTCTGTTCCAATTTTCCTAGATTCAGACTTTGTACAGTCCATGTTCTGATTATTAATGGGTGTTTGCAGCTGCTCCTTCTCATTCTGAGTCATGATCGATATTTGGATGGTGAGAGTATATTCAGAGGTCTGATGCTGAGATGGTATATTGTGGTCACTGAAGATACAGACTGGAAAGGATGCTGCTCCCCAAGGACCTAATATCGTCAGTAGAGTGCTAATAAAGTCCCACACTGCCGCACCACATAAGCAGTAATGGACACTTCTAGTCTTTAATGTACTTTTCAAATTAATTTTTCTCTGCAACATGCCAAACTAGATACTTAACACTTCACCCAAACTGTGATGCTTCCCCTCTGTGACTATACCACTGTTGTCTGCCTCAAGGACCATTATTTTGGGGTCACCTGTAAGTATCCTCTATCAAACCTGCTTTCACGAAGGTATCTCATAGAAGCATGTAACAAATTATCCTGTTTAAACATGTGGCACCTTGAATTTACTTGATATGACATTTCTATCCAATGTCTTTTTAACTCCCACTAACTGATTGGGTTGTTGTTGTTAAGTGCTGACAAGTTGGTTCTGACTCACAGTGGCCCTGTATAGGGTTTCTAAGGAGCAGCTGGTGGGTTAGAACCACTGACCCTGTAGTTTGCAGTCCTGTACTGACCCTAAAGCACCATACCAGGAGTGTTGCTATTGTGAAGTGTCACTGAATTGGTTCTGACTCATAGAGACTCTGTATAAGATTTCTGAGGAGCAGCTGGTGAGTTTGAACCACCAACCAGGCAGTTCAAACCAACCTTGAGTTGGTTTTGATCCTGAATTGTACCCTGCTCACTTCCCTAACAAACTCCATAATCATGAGTATTGTTGTGAGCTCTGTGTGGTCACTGTCGTGGATGATAGAATCCAGATGTGAAGCAGAGAGTGCTGTGGGCGGGAGGGCTGGTGTCAGAACAGGAGAATAAAAGCTGCAGGGTGGAGGCACATCTGACCTCCGCTTCATAGGAAGCAGCCACGGGCTAATTTTGATTCTTTTCCCCCCTTATGAAGCCAAAGGAAGTCAGGCTCTGCCTCCACATGGTTTTTGCAACATGCAAGCACATACCTGTCAAAGAGCTATTGGTTAGCCCTGTAACACTGACACAGATATGCTGAGTTGTTTCAGTATCTACCTAACTGCTGCTTCCCGTTGATACATTGGCTGCCATGAAATCATTCACAAGCACCTGCCCCCCAGTGGGCCTGCTGGGAAGCTGCTCTTCCTGATTCCTCATGGATGTAGTACCATTACCAATGCCATTTTCAACAGTTCAGGTTCCACTTCACTAATGCGTCATTGTTCCTTGAAGGTAAACTGGCAAGTGGAAGGTATACAAACGTTCGGTGACAACTCACAGATCCCACAGACAGGCCGTGAGAGAGTCAGCTGTGAGGCTTGTCTCTGTGTGAGTCTGGATTCCTTGTGAAAAGGGACCACCTCTCAGTCATTTCCACTGGCCTATGTCCAGGGCACTGGGCTGCTCGTAGAAGGCTCGGTGGTTCAAACCCACTGATCTGGGCCGCTATGGGTCACAATGGATTTGACAGCAGCGGCTATACAACTAGGGCACTTTTTAGTAATTATGCGCTCAGCAACTCTTCTTTGAACATTGAGTAGATTGTTGGTGCTAAGTGCCGTAGAGTTGGTTCTGACTCATAGTGACCCTGCATAGGGCTTCTGCCGTCCTTGCAGTTCAACTTGATGTTGAGGTCAAGTGCTTATCCTATGGCGCCACATGTACGAAAATGCCATGGGAATAAGGGCCTCATAACTATCCAAAGAATTAACCTGGAAACATCACCCACAGTCCACAATTTCTTAATTTGACTTTACTGGTGTGGTGCTATGGACTAATGCGTCAGACTGCAAAGTCAGTTTGAACCTCAAGATCGGTGGTTCAAGCTCACCAGCTGCTCCTTGGAAACCCTATACAGGGTCGCTATGGGTTGGAATCGACTCAATGGCACTCAACAACAACAACAAATATTCTGAGGTAAATGGGTTGTGAGGCAAATTTTTTAATGACTTCATTTCTCAAATTCATTTTGGTCACAACATCCAGGAGCATTCCATCTGCTGATCACTAAACCACATTTAAATCCCACTGCAAGAGAGGTAATCCAGCACAAAATCAGTACCATCAGCGGCGTGGACAGCTCCAACTTCCGAAAACAGACAGGGTGTTGTAAGTGCATGTAGGTCTACAAGGAGATGCTCATCGCGTGCTTTCTGTGAGCAAGGTGGTAGGTGTGTGGCTATGACACCACGTCGGTCTTGGAATTGGCGCTTTTAGGGAGCATGCTGTGTACTCTGGGTACATCACACAGGTCCAGTGTGGTAAAGTGGGCAGAACTGGAGTCGAAGAGCCCAGAATGGCCTGCTGTGAGGTCTCAGGAAGCCACATAAACCCTCTGAACTTTGGGGCAATCTTTTTCTCATCTGAGGAAGAAAAAAAAAACCCACAAAAAACAATCAGATCTGTCTGATTTAATCCCCCAAACTGCAAGGCTGGAATAAGGGTGAACCTCTGATTCAGGTATTTAATGAACAGGGAAAAAGTGAGGTCTTATAATGACTATCTCCAATAAGAGGATTAAGGAGGAAGGCAGGAAGGCTTCTGAGAAATCAGAGCCATATCCTAGTCCAAGGCCCAGGGGATGAAAGACTGAAAAACAAGTGACGTTGGAAAGCAGTGTGTTCGGTCAGTAACATCACTGTGATGACAGGGTTGGTGTGGCTGCTAAGGCCCATTCAGTGGGTCTGCACTCATAGAGACCTTGTATAGGATTTCCAAGCAGTGGTTGGTGGGCTTAAACTACTGACCTTGCAGTTAGCAGTCCAGTGCTTATCCTACAACGTCACACCAGTATTTACTATGCTATGCTGTTGTTGTTGTTAAGTACCGCGGTGATGGAAATGCAAAATGGCACAGCTGATGTTCAAACAGGGTGATGTTTCCTCCAAAAACTAAACAAAGAACCACCATGTGACCCAGAATGCCACTCCTACGTACATACCCAAAACACCTGAAAGCAGAGACTCAGAGAATTGTGTATCTGTGTCCATGGCAACAATATTTACAACAGTCCAAAGACTGGAAATTAATGCCCATCAACAGCTGTATGGATCCACCAACTGTGCTTCACATGGACAATGGAAAATGACCACCAGTCAGAGAAATGAAGTCTTGATACATGCTACAGTATGAGAGCAGCTGTAAGACGTTATGCTGAGTGAAATAACCACAAACGGATAAAAATTAATTCATGTAAAAAGACACAAAAAGGCAAATATAGAGAGATCAAAGTCTAATGGTGGTCACCAGGGGCAAGAGGGAGGGGGAGTGAACGGTGATTTTTTAAGTAACATTGATTAAGGATAATGGTGCACAGCCAATTAGTATAATTGCTATCACGAATTTGTATCCCTGTAAAAATCTGAATCGACACAAAATATTAGCTAGGTATATGAGGAGGCTTTCAAAAGTTCATGAAAAAACGGACTGAAAAAATCATGGATTTTTTTCCATGAACTTTTTGAAGTCCCTCATATTTACAATGACAAAAAATGTCGAATAGCTGCAGAAGCTGCTTTTGTACATCCCCACATCTCATGGGATTTCATTCCTTGTTTTGGATGTTTAGGGTCAATGGCATCATGGGTACAGCCCCGTTAATTGATCTATAGTATATAGTGTCTGTTCTACCTCCGAGTGTGATGTGTAGTGTCTGGGGTCTTAAAAACTTTGCAAGCACCCTTCCAAGACACCGCTGGCCTCTACTCTCCTGAACCGTAGAGGAAGAAGGAGAATTGGGGATTGGAGGAGGATATGAACTGTGTTAACTAATTGCTTCCATGAACAAGTTCTTCCTTTGCCATGAGACCAGAAAAACGGGATAGTGCTGGATTTTGATCAGATTCCATAGAAGAATAAAGTGGAAAGATGAAGAACAAAATGTCAAATTCTCACCAACTCTAGACTTTCTGGAACCCCAGAAAGTAAATGAACTTAAACTATTGCCCCAAGATCATCTTTAAACCTTAATCCTAAAGGATTCCCCATTAAGTCTTAGTTTAACAGTAAAAAAAATTTGCAGTGAGCATTGTGTTCTTTTAAGCACTATGTCTATGGGATCACATTGACAAGAACAACTAGAAAAGAGCTTTAGAATGCAGTAAGCTTTGCTAATGGGTGAAGGAGTGAAGCAGAAAATGAGGGAAAGGTTTCCAGGTGGAAATATGTAAGCAACGGCACTAAATTACACATGTGCAAACTATTGACTTGGTGTGGCAAATGTGCTCGCTGTTAGCAGGTTTGAACTCCCAGCCACTCAGTCTCCAGAGAAAGATGTAGCACTCAATTTCCGTGCAGATTACACCCAAATCCAGGGTGGTTGAGTTAATACCCACCCTGTATAGGATTTCCGAGGCTGTAAATCTTTACAGGAGCAGTTGTTTGTTGTTGTTAAGTGCCATCAGTTGGACACATAACTACTCTGTATAGGGTTACCGAAGGAGCTCTGATAGCATAGTGGTTATGAGTTGGGCTGCAAACCTCATGGTCAGCAGTATGAAACTGCTGGCTGTTCCATGGGAGCAAGATGAGGCTTTCTGCTCCCAAAAAGATTTACAGCCTTGGAAACCCCATGACTCCAAAGCACATAACCAACCAATAGGGTTTCCGAGGAGCAGCTGGTGGGTTTGAACCACCAACCTTGCAGTCCAGTGCTTTATCCTACAGTGCCACACCAGGACTCCTTCTGGGAGCAGACAGCCTTATACCTGGAGCAGCTGGTGGGTTTGAACCACTGACCATGTGGTTAGCAGAGCAGTGCTTATCCTGCAGTTACTGCTTTGGTAATGTTATAGGGTAGTTCTACTCTGTGTTGCTGTTGTGATGTGCCGTGGACTTGGTTCCGACTCATAGCGACCCTGTACAGGGTTTTCGAGGCTGTAAATCTTTACGGGAGCAGAAAATCTCATCTTTCTCCCAAACAGCAGGTAGTTTTGAACTGCTGACCTTAAGGTTCGCAGCCCGATTCGTAACCACTACGCTACCAGAGCTCCATCTCTATCCTGTAGGGTCACTATAAGTCAGAATAGACCCCATGGGAATGTTTTGTTTGTTTGTTTTTAAGTTATTTTTTCTGTGTATGTCAACAACAAAACAAAAACTTAAAAACTGGGAAACATGAACCCATTAAATAAATAAAAGAAGGGGGGCCGTGTCAGAAAGACAGTGGGGACCCCAGCAGAGTAAGGGGACGTCAATGCTGCAGCCCAGAATTTAGGGATGGAGTCAGATTGTGATGACCCCGGCTGACAAATGAGTGCTCCGAGTCTGGACAATTATACTATGATCCGGACTAGTCGTGGGCAAGCCCGGGACTCGAACTTCTGTCCCAGAGGCTCCAGACCCAGGTGGGCCTCAGAGCGAGAAGGATGTCTATCCCCGTATCCCAAGAGCGCCCAGAAGGTTGGAGCATGCGCAATATTCCAGCCTCACGCCGGGGGCGGTCTAGCCAAAGCTGACGTACGTGACGTCGACGTCACCGATCCATTGGGAGGAGGGCGAAGACTCCATCCGCCATGTTGGATGCCGCAGATTCGCCATAACCTCGCTGGCTCTTTTCTTAAAAAAATAAAAATACAAAGCGAAGTATCCTCGGATCGTCTCGCCTTCTCGGTCGGCACGGGAGGGGGCTCTGAAGAGCCCGAGGCTTTTTTTTCCACCGCGGTGGGGGCGTTGCCATGGAGACGCGGACGGCAGGTGAGCCCGGCTGGGGGTTGGGGTGGGGATGCAGTGGGGGTGGGGCACGGCGCGGGATGCTGTTTGGAGCGTGGAGTCGTGAAGAAGCGCGCAGGCTGCCTAGTGGCGGAGGAATTTCCGGATCGAGGCGGAGAGTGAACGTAGCGTGTTCTTCGACGGCACGTTCAGTCGTTGGCAGTATCCTGCCGCCTGGCTGTTATTTAAAAAAAAAAAAAAAAGAAAAGAAAAATGATCAGAAAGAAGCGAGAGTGCGCCACGCGGAGAACTGCGCGTGCGCAGGGTGACGTTTTCAGGGCCCTGGCTGGGATCTGGCCGCGCAGTGGCCATAGAGTTAATCGAGCTTTGGGGACTGTAGGTTTGAACCTCCATGCTGCCAGCTCAGGTTTCGGGCGTCTTTGGCGAGACCCTTCCTGCCCGACCTCTTGTTTTGTCATGAAAATTGTGATTTTAATTTCTTAATTATTAGACTTCTATGGACTTGGCCAAATGTCAGGGAAAGGTGGAAGAAAAAGTCTTTTTGTCCTATAAGCAGAAAGCAAACCACACCTTTTGCTGTCTAGTCAATTCTGACTCACGGCTACCCCTGTTTTTATTAAGTACCACTGGTGTAGAGGATTTTATTTAAATAGAACTCCTCAGGGTTTTAACTACCATCTTTACGGAAGCGGATTGCCAGGGCTTTCTTCCGTGTTGCTGGATAGTTTGTTAGAACTCTTTGCACTGTCCAAAGATCCTTGGTGCCCTGTGTTATTTAAATAAAATTGGCCACTGTAGAATGGATTCTGACACCTAGCGACCCCATGTTACTGAGCAAAACCACTCCATGGAGTTTTCTCTTCTGTGGCATACAACCTTAACAATCTTTAGGGCAGCAGATGGTCAGGTAGTTCTTCTTCCTGCAGAGTGGCTGAGCGTGTTGGGCTACCAGAGCAGTGGAGTTGTCATTTTTGCTGGTAACCATGTACAATACAGAGACGCGGGACATACAATATAACTTGTACTAGCTCCTCGTGCTGCCTGTTCAGGCTTAGAATTTAAGACCACCTCTCCAGGCAGCTCTGAGTTCCCCACCTGAAGCAGCCGTTCTGTGCGCCTCAGAGCACCTAGACCCGTGCAGTCTCTTGGCCAGGCCACTTACCCCTGACTTTGAACCCCTCATCTCCAACTCACTTGGGCTCTACCCACTTTGGGTCACTTAGTTCTCACAACCTTAATTAGCAGGCTTTTTACTGATGGAGGAACAAAGTTCAGGGAGGTCAGAGCATGCAGTTTTGTACCAGCACATCTGAGGCTTTAGATAACTCTCTCCACCTCAGAATCAAATCCAGACTGCTGCCTGCCTGCCTGACTCATCCCTCCATCCTTAGAATAGGGCTGGCCGTTTGTAAATGCCCACAAGTGTGGTGAAACGCAGAAACACCTGTGGTCCTTGGGGCTTGCTCTCCATGTTTGTCCCACTACAGGGAAGTCACTTTCAGCTGACAAGGCAGGCCCATGTCCTGCTGGAGCTGTCATTGCGATTTGGGACGACTACGGTCCTGCCCGGACCTCTGGAGGTACCTCTGTTTGTGGACTTCTTCAAGGTGCCTCTCCCCCACCCCCCCTTACCTACCAGGCAGAAGTAAAAAGCAGTACACACTCTTAAAATTAAAATCCTATTAAGCCAGTAATAGAAATCGATTGAAGTTTGTTTAATACAGGGGGTCTTCAAAAAGTTTGCAGGAGAATGGGAATAAAAGACAATAGAATTTTCCCATGAACCTTTTGAAGCCCCCTTGATAGGATTTGAAAATTGGGGTAATGTTTTGACATCCCATTTTTGCTGAAGTAGACTCCCAACATCAGTCACCTGAGGAGTGACTGGTAGGTTCAAACCGCCGACCTTAGAGGTAGCAACTGAGCCGTTTAACCACTGCTCCACCAGGGATCCACATTTTGATTAGAGAGTCAGACTGTTCTGAAGATGAGCAATATTTCCAAAACTCATACCTCAGCTGGAGTGGGGGATGATATTTCTAGGATAATTTATACAAGTTTTGATTTGCTTCCAGTCAGTTTCCTGCTTCTGGGAAGGGAACATCTCAAACCCTAAACCCACTGCCATGGGGTCGGTTCTGACTCACAGTGACCCTGCTTAGGTGAATCCTGATGGGAACCGAAAGCCTCATCTTTCTCCCAGGGAGTGGCTGGTGACTTTGAACTGCTGACTTTGTGGTTAGCAGTCCAGAGCTTGTCCCACAACGCCATCAAGAATGGGAACGTAGGTAATACCCCAGGAACCTGATGGCTGAGAAAGTTTTACCTCCCCACTAAGCTGCTCAAGTGGTTACGGTTCGGGCTGCCAACCTCAAGGTCAGCAGTTTGAAACTACCAGCTGTTCCGCAGGATAAAGATGAGGATTTCTGCTTCCGTAAAGATTTACAGCCTCAGAAACCCTGTGCAGGGTCACTATGAGTCAGAACCGACTCCACGGTACTTAACGACGACAGCAACAACCAGGTGCTCGAGGTTTCTGTGTGACTTAAAGGTGACCTTCTTAAGTGTCCTGGAGTTTCTTCTGACTCAGAGACTCTGTATAGTGTTTCTGAGGTTTGATTTAGGGAACCAGTTTCCCTGTGATTTCAAGGTGACCTTAGGAGTCCTGGTGTGGTGGCGTAGGATGAGCACTGGGCTGCTAACCACTAGGGTGGAGGTTCAAACCCATCAGCTGCTCCTTGGAAACCCTATACAGGGTTGTTAGGAGTCGGAAGCGTCTCAACAGGACTAACAATGACTTAGGGAACCAGTCTGTGTGTGATTTAAAGGTGACTTTGTTGATGTTAAGTGCCTTTGAGTCTGTTCTGACTCATAACCTGTATAGTGTTTTGGAGGAGCGGGCTGGTAGGTTTGAACCATTGATCTTGTGGTTCACACCCAGCTTATGGTCCGGTGTTTATCCTACAGCGCCATGCCAGCACTGCAGGAAGCCAGCTTCCTCCGGGTTCAAGGCTTGAAAGCGCACCTAAGGGCACATTGTCTGGGTGAGTGAGTCACTTTAACCCCAAGGACCCAGAAGCCTGGATTCCCGGAGACTTAGAAGGATTGTACCAGAGGTCCCCATGCACTTAGTGGGGTGACTCCAGAGGATCCTTGACGTGTGTATACTTTTATAAAGAATGTCTTCTTGTAGGTTCCGTGTCTCCCAGCTTGCATGACCCTCCCACCTCTTCTAGAATTTACATAGTTTTTCAAAGTAACAACCATCTGCTGACATTTCTTTCCATTTCCAGCTGTAGCATTGAGAACAATTCATGGTTTGGAAGACTTATGTAATTTCTGAAGAGTGTCTTCTGCTTTGTTGATTTCTGGGAGGCTGTATGCGAAAAGAGGAGCCCTGGTGATGTAGTGGTTAAGCATCGGACTGCTTAACCAATGCAGTTCAAAGCCTCTTGCTGCTCCTCAGGAGATACATAAGGCTGTGTGCTCCCCTGAAGATTGGCAGTCTGGGAAACCCTGTCACTCTTGAGTCGGAATCGACTCTCTGGCAGTGGCTTTGATTTGGTTTGAACTTTGGTGGCGCAGTAGGTTAAGCATTGGGCTGCAAGGTCAGGAACTCAAACCCACCAGCTGTTCCTTGGGACAAAGATGAGGCTTTTTCCTCCCTGGAAGGTTTACAGGCTCGGAACCCTATGCAGGGTCATGTTGAATTGGAATGGACTTGAAGTCTGGTTTTGGTACAAGAAATGAAAACAAGACAGATTTGCACGTGGTCCGTAAGGCACAGTTTTTAGTGGCAAAATAGGTGAGATCCTCGAGGCTGTAAATCTACTATTGCATAGCTTCCTCTTCAGCAACTTGTCCCTGGCCTCCGATGACAAGGTCCTGTTTCTTTTCTCCTCACACCTTATAATTTTTTTTAACAGCTTTTCAAAGGCTGCTATTCTAAAGTAGAATTTAGCTTTTGCCTAGGGCAAGGGCAGTCAAGGATTAGGTCTCTAAAAAAGTTCCTCCCTTAACTGCATGCCCTTTTATAGATAAGTCTGGGCTTGCCCCCTGGGAAAACCTCCCCACTGAGCTGGGTTGATTTAATTACTAAGAAGGGATTTAGCCTAGAGTTAAGTTTTCCTTCTGTTTTCAGCTGTTTACTCTGTTAAACATTCACTGTCTTTGGGATTTCTCAAGGGCAGGTCCTGGCTGTGGAGTCCTGGAGTGGCGCTGTAGGATAAGCACTGGACCGCAAGGTCAGTTTGAACTGCAAGGTCACTAACAGACTGGAGCGCACTTAGCAACAACAACAACAGGCTTGTATGGACTGGGCGGTTCCGGAAAGAACACAGACGGGGCCACACAACCCTAATGTGCCCCCGACCCAGGACTAGCTCTACACATTGTCATCTCTCCTTGTAAGCAGACAGGATAGGGATTGCTTAACCTGGTTTTGTTTTTGTTTTTAAGGAAAAAAACGTTATTGACCTTTTCTATATCTCAGTGTTGTTATTAAGTGTTGCCAGCTGGCTCTGGCTCATAGTGATCCTGTATAGGATTTCTGAGGAGCGACTGGTGGGTTTGAACCACTGTCCTTGTGGTTCTAACCGACCGACCTTGCTATCCAGTGCTTATCCTACAAGCCCCACACCAGGGCATCCTCTGTCTCTCATACTTGGGACACATTGTCTGGAGGGACCAGTCCCTGGAGAAGGATATCAGTCATGCTTGGAAAAGTGGAGGGTGAGCGAAAAAGAGGACGACCCACAACCAGATGGATTGGCACAGTGTAGCAACAACGAACTCAAGATTAACAGTGATTGTGAGGCTGGTGTAGGACCGGAAAGTGTTTTGTTCTGTTCTGTGTAGGGTCGCTATGAGTTGGAACCGATTTGAAGACACCTAAAAACAACACCATAGCTTATTGAAAAAAACCAGTTACATTGCTTCTCTTTTTGCTATGGAGTTTTAGAAGTTCTCCTCTCTATTATGGATGGTCCTTTGCTATATAGAGATATATATGTTGTTGTTATGTGCCATGGAGTCAGTTCCAAGTCATAGCGACCTTGTACAGGGTTTCCGAGGCTGTAAATCTTTACAGGAGCAGAAAGCCTCATCTTTCTCCCGCGGAACAGCTGGTAGTTTTGAACTGCTGACCTTGTGGCTCGCAGCCCGATTCGTAACCCCTACACTACCAGAGCTCCTTATATATATCGGAACCGACTCAACAGCACTTAACAACTAAATATATAGTTTTTAAGTGCTGTTGCGTTGGTTCCGACCCATAGCGACCCTGTATAGGGTTTCTGAGGAGCAGCTGGTGAGCTTGAACCGCTAACTTTGCAGTTCAAATGGCTTTGCAGTCTGGTGCATTAACCCACAGTGCCACACCAGGACTCCATATATATGTGTGTGTATATATATATATGTATCAGAGACTGGAAAGAAACTCTCCCTCTCCCTCTCTCTCTCTATATATATACAGAAGAGTTTCTTTCCAGTCTCTGATTACTTTTTTTTTTTTTAACTTATCATTTTTGCTTTTTTGGGAAGTGCTTTTTTAAAAAACTTTTTGATTATAAATTGATTGAAGCTGTATAGAGCAGATCCTCAGTTTTATATTTAACAAATCGTGTACTTTGCTTCAGTACAATGATTGCGATCCCCTCCATGTACCTTCAGTTCACAGTATTTACCTCTACTCACTTTAACCTTACTTAAGGAGCTCTGGGTAGCGTAGTGGTTACGAATCGGGCTGCAAACCGTAATTTAAGGTCAGCAGTTCAAAACTACCAGCCGCTCTGTGGAAGAAAGATGACACTTTCTGCTCCTGTAAAGATCCACAGCCTCTGAAACCCTAGGGTCGCCATGGGTCAGAACCGACTTGACGGCACGTAACAACTACAACTTTAACCTTGCAATCCTCCCTGTGTCTCGCCTTGGCTTCTTGTTTCCTTGCAGATCTCTGGTGGTGCTATGGGTTAAACATTGGACTGCTAACCACAAGGTCGGCAGTTCAAACCTAGCTGCTCCTAGGGAGAAAGAGACGGCTGTCTGCTCCTGTAAACATTGAAAGTTTTGGAAATCTTACAGGGACGAATTGACTTGTTATCAGTAGATTTGGGTTTTGGTTTTGTGACCTAAGAAATCTTTTCCTGCCTTACAGTCATGAAGATACTGCCCCTGGTTTGTTTTTTTTTGTGTGTGTGTGTTGTGTGTTGTTTTTTAAAGCTTTGACTTTTAACGTATTTCTGTTTCAGGATCCCTGATAGCATACTGAATTATAACCTGGCCTGCTAACCAAAATCTACCAGTTGTTTTGCAGGAGAAAGACAAGACTTTGCTCTCATAAAGATTGACAGCTTCGGAAACCCTATACAGGGATGTTGAGAGTTTCTGAGTTTCTGTGTATGGTATGGCGTAGGCGTTGAAGGTTTTTTTTTCCCTTTTCCATGTGAATGTTCTGTTTTTTCCAATGTGATTTGTTGAAAATACTTTCCTTTCTCCCTTGAGTTACTTTGGCTCTGCTGTGGAAGGTCATGTGTGAGCCCATTTTTGGACCCTCTGGTCTGTTCCATCCATCTATTTGGCTATCCTTCACCAGTACCACACTGTTCTGATAATTATAGCTTGTAGCAATTTTTAAATTATCAAGAGAAAGTTGTTGTTAGGTGCCATTGAGTTGGTACAGAGTCCTAGCGATTCTATGCACAACAGAACAAAACACTGCCCAGTCCTGTGCCAACCTCATAATCACTGCTACATCTGAGCCCATCGCCGCTACCACTGTGCCAGTCCATCTCATTGGGGGTCTTCCTCTTCTTCCTTGACTGTCCACTTTACCAAACATGATGTCTTTCTCTAGGGACTGGTCCCGCCTGACAATATGTCCATTGTATGAGAGTGGAAGTCTGGTCATCTTGGCTTCCAGCGAACATTCTACTGTATGTCTTCCAACACAGATTGGCTTGTTCTTTTGGTAGTCTATGATACTTTTTTTTTTAAAAAAAGCTTTTATTGTGAATTGAGTGATACTTTACATGGGAAACATCAGTTTTGCACTTAACTAATCATACTTTGTTTCATTGCAATAATTCCAATCCCCTCCATGCGCCATCTGTTAACAGTATTTGCCTCTATCCCTCCCCCATCCCCTTTTATTTGATGTATATAAAAACACACAGGAATAATTGTTTAAATAACCAAACAACACATAATGAAAGCCTGCCTCCTGGCCACCAGCACACAGCTCTTCTCTTTCCATGAGTCTAGAGTCTTCAGCTGCTCCTTCTCTTCATGTCCTCATCTCTGCCTCCATCTCTGATATCAATGCTTCTCTGGTTAGCGTTCCATGTTCCACTTATACTCCTCTCTCTTGATGGTCCTAGGGTCTCTGTTTCTGGAATATCATATTAACTACCTCCCCCTTTGTTACACAACTTCTGCCTTCACAGTTGTCACAGTCGCAATTAGTCATGTTAACGATTACTCACTATTGAATCAAAAGAATCCTATCCCCATCTCCTTTCAACAGACCCATCTAGACAAGATGAAAACTATTCAGTGGGGATTCTTCCTTCCCCCGTACTTTATGAAACTAAAGCATGATATTTTTAATATTTTCTCCTAACACCATAGCTCAACTGTACCAATTCTTCTACAGTCTTCCTTATTCACTGTCCAACTTTTGCATGCATATGAGGTTATTGAAAATACCATGACTTGGGTCAAACACACCTTAGTCCTCAAACTGACATCTTTGTCTTGAACACTTTAAAGAGGTCTTGCGCAGCAGATTTGCCTAATGCAATACCTCATTTCATTTCTTGACTGCTGCTTCCATGGGTGTTGATGGTTGATCCGAGCAAAATGAAGTCTTTGACATCCTCAATCTTTTCTGTGTTTATTATGATGTTATTTACTGGTTCAGTGGTGAGGATTTGTGTTTTCTTTATGTTGAGGTGGTCAAGAGAAAGTAGGGGAAGCTGGGAAGCCATCAAGGCAAGCAGTCAAGTCCCTTCAGGACAAAACCGCTTCCAAGATTGAAACTCAAAGGGATCACATGAGCGGGCATGTAATCTTGCTGGTGACCACATTGGTCTACTGGTGAGTGGAAGAGGAGGAAAGACCGCAATGAAGAAATGGGCTGAGTTCAATCATGTTCCATAGATTCCTGTTGACCTGGAGATGAGAGAGAGAAGAGGAAGGGCTGGTTAGTCTGAAGTGTGATGAGACCTGAGGACACCTGAGCCCATGGACAGGAACATAGCCACAGAGGGCTAGAGCTGAGAGTGAAGCATCCAGCTGATATGAAGTGAGGGGAGATGCACAAGAACACCCAAACCTACAGATAGTACCCATTTGACCTAGCCTTGATGGCTTGATAATCAGAATTGACTAGAAGAAGATAAAAAACCCCAACAATTTTTGATAAAGGAAATAAGTGTAAGTTGCTACAATTTGATGAACTTGACCTATACTTATGGATGTAGTAGCTCAAAATACTCACTGAAAGGAAAGGAGTTTTTAAATCAAGTACCAATCCTATACCCTCTGTATACAGGGTAGATAGGAATGGGCAACTTAGACACTGGCTACCTAAAATGAGGGGGCGATAAAGACACGAAATGACTAGCTTATAGGTTTGAAGTGGGAGTTTAGTTTAAAAGTGTGCGGGGGAAGATACAGTCACCAATAAATAGTTTTCATCTTGTCTAGATGGGTCTGGTAAAAAGAGATGGGGATAAGATTCTTATGAGTCAATAGTGAATAATTGTTATCATGACTAATTGCGACTGTCACAATTGTAAAGGTAGAAGTTTTGTAACAAACTGGGGAGTAGTTAATCTTTCCGTCCAGAAACAGAAGACTCTAGGATCATCAAGGGAGAAGAGCACAAGTGGAATGCGGGACCCTATCCAGAGAAGCAGTGACGGCAGAGATGGGGACATGGAGAGAGGGAGCAGCTGAGGACTCTGGATTCATGGAAAGAGGGACTTTGTGCTGGTGACCAGGAGGCAGGCTTGCAGAACATGCCCTCTGGTGGTTTAAATTATTATATATTTCTGAGTGTTTTTGTGTATGTCTCCCCACCCCACCCAAGGAGAAAGTAGGGGAAGAGTTTTGGAAGGTCCAACATAAGGATGGGAGAGAGACAGTCAGGAGGTGTGTCCCAAGGTTGATGATGCCCAGGGCAGTGACCGTTTGCTGGAGACTTGTTGTTGTTAGATGCCACTGAGTTGTCTCCTAATCCTAGCAACCCTGTGCACAACAGAGGACACAGGGCTTGGTCCTGCTCCATTCTCACAGTTGTTGTCATGCTTGAGCCCAGCCTTGCTGCCATTGTGTCAATACATCTTGTTGAGGGTTTTCTTCTTTTTCACTGTCTTTACCAAGTACTGGTCCCTTCTGACAACATGTTCAAAGTATGTGAGATGAAGTTTCATCCTGCTCACTTCTAAGGAACCATCTGGCTGTACTTCTTTCCAGACTCATTTGTTCTTCTGGAAGTCCATGATAACTTTCAATATTCTTCACCAACACTATAAGTCAAATGCATTGTTTCTCCTATGGTCTTCCTTATCACTGTCGTGGACCACCAAAAGAACCAGCAGATCTGTTTTGGAAGAAGTGCAGCCAGAGTGCTCCTTGGAGGACAGGATGGCTAAGCTTCGTCTCTCATACTTTGGGCATTGTCAGGAGGGACCAGTCGCTGGAGAAGGATATCATGTTTGATAAGGTGAAGGGTCAGAGAAAAAGAGGAAGACCCCCAGTGAGATGGATTGGCAGAATGGGAGCATCAATGGGCTCAAGCATGGCAACAATTGTGAGGTTGGCCCAGGACTGGGCAGTGTTTGTTCTGTTGCGCATAGGGTCACTATGAGTCGGTACCAACTCGATGGCACCTAATAACAACAACAACAAAATGAGGCGATTGAAGATACATGGCTTGGGTCAGCCATCCATTAGTCCTTAAAATGACCACTTTGCTCTTTAGCACTTTAATAAAGTCTTTTGAAGCAGATTTGCCCAGTGCAATGTGTCACTTGATTTCTTGGTAGCTGCTTCCATGATCCTTGGTTATAGTACCAAGTAAATTGAAATCCTTGAAAACGTCTATCATTTCCCCATTTATCATGATGTCACTTATTGGTCCAGTTGTGAAGTTTTTTGTTTTGTTTTTTTCACATTGATCTATGATCCATTCTGGTTGTTAATGACTTCCTCCAATCCTGATGCCATGTCCTTCATATAATTTAGCTTCTCAGGTTATTTGCTCATCAAACGGATTGAACAATTTGGTGAAAAGATCCAATCCAGATGCATACCTTTCCTGATTTTAAACAGTATTCTCTTGCTCTGTTTGGACAACTGCCTCTTGTTCGTTCCGTTTACAGGTCCTGCATGGATACAATTAAGTGTATGCAATTCCCATTCTTCACAATGTTATCTGTAGTTTGTTATGATCCACGTAGTCAGATACCTTTGCAAAGTCAATAAAGCACAAGTTAACATTTTTTTCTGGTATTCTCTGCTCTCAGCCAGAATCAATCAGACATTAACAGTGATATCCTTCGTTCCACGTTTTCCTCTGAATCTTCCGACAATTTCTGGCAGTTCTCTGCTGATGTACCGCTGCAAGCACTTTTGGATTATCATCTTCAGCTAAATTTTACTTACATTTAATATTAATGACATTGTTCTATAATTTCTACATTCTGTAGGGCTTCTCTCTTTGGAATGGGCACAAATCTGGACCTCTTTCAATTGGCTGACCAGGTAGCTGTCTCCCAAATTTCTTGTCATAGATGAGTGAATGTTTCCAGCACTATATCAGTTTGTTAAAAATATCAACTCTATTCTCTTAGTTCCTGGGCCCTTGTCTTTCACTGATGCCTTCAGTGCAGCTTGGACTTCTTCCTTTAGTTCCATTGGTTCTTAATCATATGCTGTTTCCTGACGTGGTTGAACTTTGACCAATTCTTTTGGGTACAGTGACTCTGTGTTCCTTCCATCTTCTTTTGATGCTTCCTGCACCATTCAATATTTTCTCCCCAGAATCCTTCAGTATTTCAACTCAAGGCCTAATTTTTTTGCTCATTTTTCTCAGTTTAAGAAATGCTGAGTGTGTTCTTCCCTTCTGGTTTTCTAACTCCAGGTCTTTGCACATTTCATCAGTACATTTGACTTTGTCTTCTTGAGCTGCCCTTTGAAAATTTCTCTTCAGCCCTTTTACTTCATTTCTTAAATTTGCTGCAGCTTCTATATGTACAAGAATAAGTTTCAGAGTCTTTTCTGACATCTGCTTTGGTTTTATCTTACTTTCCTGTGTTTTTCATGACCTTTTGCTTTCTTCATGTATGATACCATTAATGTATAATGCATCAAATCTGCTCTTAAAATGGTCTCTAAATGCAGGTAGGATAGATTGAAGGTCACACTTGGGCTTTTGTGGACTTGTTTTCATTTTCTTTAGCTTCAGCCTGAACTTGCATATGAGTGGTTGAACAGTTGTCCTTGGGCCTTGTTTTGACTGAGATATTCAGTTTCCTTGTTGTCTTTTCCCAGATGTAGTCAGTTTGATAACTGTTTACTCTATCTGGTTAGATCCATGTGTATACTCACTCTTGGTGTTGTTGAAAAGGGTATTTGCTATGAAGAGATAGTTTTGTTTTGCAAAATCCTATCATTGGATCTCCAGCACCATTTCTATCACCAAGGCCATGTTGTCTAATCACAGATTCTGCCTCTTAGCTTCCAACTGTCCAATTCCAATTACCAGTAATTATCATTTCATCTTGACTGCACATTTCAGACTGAAGAAGTTGATAGAATTCTTCAGTTTCTTCATTATTGGCTTTAGTGGTTGGTGCGTAAATTTGAATCATAGTCCTATTATTTGGTTTTCCATATAGGTGTGTTGATATCCTATCACAGACTATGTTGTATTTTAAATTAGATCTTACAATGTTTATTTTGATTATGAATATGACGCCATTCCTCTTGAATTCATCAGCCCTGGCATAGGAAGCCATACAATTGTTGGACTCAAAGCAGCTGGTACCTGGTTATTCCAATTCACGATGCCTAGGTTATTGATATTTATATGTTCTGTTTCATTTTTGATGGCTTCCAAGTTTCCTAGATTCATAATTAATACATTCCATGTTTTGATTATTAGTGAACATTGGGATGGATACACAGTTATGAGGAAAAGACCAAGGCACTAGTGACTGATGGAGCTGCCCCTTAGAGACCAGCAAACGCTATCTTTTTCTTGGTAGGAAAAAAGGAGTGATGAATGGGCCAGGAACTGAGGTGGTAGACTTCTTAGGGTTCCTGCAAGGATGCTGTGGGTTAATGCGCTGGATTGCAAACTCTGTTTAAACCCCAAGGTCAGTGGTTCAAGCTCACCTGTTGCTCCTTGGAACCCCTACACAGGGTTGCTTTGGGTCAGAAATGACTTGATGGCACTCAACAACAACAACAACACAAGGATCCTTGGTCTTCAATTTCAATTCTCTCCTGTAGTGGGGAAGGAGCTCTGGCAGCATAGTGAGTAATGAGTGGGGCTGCTAACCTCAGCAGTTTAAATCTACATGTTGTTTCATAGGAGAACGATGCAGCTTTCTGCCTTGGAAACCCTATACAGGGTTGCTAGGAGCTGGGCTGCACTCCATCGCACGCAACCACCACTCCGACCACCTGTAGTGCAAGAGAGAAGCCCCTTTTGAATTCTGCTCCCTCTTTTTATTCCCGAGTTTGGTGGAGCTTGCCTGGCCCTAGATGTACCGCAGACGGAGCCTCCACCTTGGGTGATGTTCCACTCTGTGTGAAGAGACTCTTGGAGTGAACACCATGTGTTTTGATGCCTCAGGAGGCCTATCTGCTTCCATCGAGCATGGAGACAGTGGAGCGCCAGGGGCTCTGGGATCTGCCCTGACTGGGAGTGGGACCGGCCTGGCTCGGGTACACCTCATCTCCATTACAGCCAGGAAGCTAGACTCTGCTAATGCGGGAGTGGACACAGCCACTGGACAAGCTGGGCTGAGCCCTGGTCCTCCTCTGTAGCAGCTGTGGCCCTCACTGTCAACCCAAAGAGCCCCTTAGTTGTAGGATTCCCTTGGGTTGGTTCCGGAACGCACCCAGGCATGTGGGCTACTTTTCCTAACCCCTGCCCACCCACTCATCCTTCCTTCTCCCCTCCTTCAGCCTTCCCCCCAAGAACATTGTCATCTTCATTAGTACCTTTAGGAATGCAATGCAACAATAAAGGGAATTTGTGATCATAAATCACCATGCACAATAGCACGGCCTCACATCCAGGGCCCCACCCACATCCGTTGTTTAATCTTCACAAAAGCCCTGCGAGGAAGCCTGATTTTCTCCGCTTTACAAACGAGGAAGCCAGAGCTCAGGCTGTGCCCTCCAGGGTCAGCATCACTGAGCTGCCCGTCCCATGGGGACATGTTCCCTAGGAGCTGAGTGGTCATCGTGGCTGAGCCTCCTTCTACACCTTCTCTTAGAAATCTCCTCATTCGTGGTGTCTGCTGAGTCCTGCTGTCAGCACAGGGCTGGTCTCAGAGTTTCCCCCTACTGGGCTTCAGAAACAGCCAAGCTGTTCCCTGCACACTCTAACAGGGACTGTGCGCTCAGGGCCGAGCTCCATTAGCTGCAGAAATGGAACTGAGAGAGCCGCAGAGGGCCACTCAGAAAGAGAAATGGAAACCAAGACAGATTAAGGAATTGGCTCAATGTTATGCAGCCAGGGCCTGAGCTGAAACAGATGTCAAGTCCCGTAAGAATAAACACAAACCTGTTACCTTCCACTGAGTCCAGTCCTAGCAACCCTGTGTGTCAGAGTAGAACTGCTCCACTGGGTTTCTTGGCTATTGGCTGTATGGCAGCAGAGGGCCAGGAGTTTCTTCCTTGGGACCGACCGCTGGGTGGGTTTGAACTGCCAACATTTAGGCTAGTGTTATTACTGTGACGTGTCATTGAGTCGGTTCTGACTCACAGCAACCCGTATAGGGTTTTCCGAGGAGCAGCTGTTGGGCAGTCCTGAGGCATACTGTACATCGTCACACCACCATTTTGTTCCCAGAATAACGGTCTGGGAAGGGATTTTAGGGTTGCAGTAAGTTATAGGCACATTTGAAAGTCTTGGTGTACCTGACCAGGTACGAGGCACTGGGGGTACAGAGGTGAAGGACTTTGAGGTAACTCCATGTCTGACATCCACATGTGGACTCAGATGCCCAGTGTGGAGTGATCTCGAACAGCTGGGGGCTGTGCCTTGCCTATCTTTCCCTGCCCGGGACATGGGTCTCCCTAGCTCTCCAGCCAGACAACTCTGCTGAAACCCGAAAGCCTGTGTGTTTGTCATTTGAGGATCCTGCTGTTAGTGTATCTGGCATGAGACCCCTCCCTGGATTAATGCCGTCTCAGGTCTTTTTTCTTAGACATTTGTGAATGTAGAAGTGTTTTTGAGTACTTGTGCTCTAGCTTCCTTTTTGCCTAAGCCTCAGATGTATAAGGAGGAAGCACTTAGAGGAGTTTTAATTATAGCAATAGCTACAGTAATAACTCATTTTCCCCCTATTTAATATCCCAAATGCCTCCCAGGGAGAACGGCTTCTCTTACACGGAAGCCTTTTGTCCTTTGAGAAGCTTTTTAGTTTGAGTGTTCAAGTGCAGGAGCTTGGGAGAGTGGAAGTTCTGTAAATCAAAAGCAGTTGCCAGTGAGCCCTGGTGATGCAGAGGCCAAGCACGTAGCTATGAACTGAACAAGGCCAGTGGTTCGATCCCACCCAACGCTCTGTGGGAGAAAGGCGGGACAATCTGCGTCTGTAAAGATTAAGCTTCAAATCCATTGTCCTCGTACAGTCCAGGGTAGAAGGGCCCCACAGACTTTCTAAGGCTGTAAATATTAACAGGAACAGACTAGAACATCTTTCTCCTGTGGAGCAGCAGCATTCAAACCACCAACCAACTGGCTGGCAACCAGCTGCTTACTCACTGATCCACCAGAGTCCTTTTGTAAAGATTCCAGCCAGTGTAGACAGTTCTACACTGTCCTGTAACGTTGGCAGGAGTTGGAATCGACTTGATGGCAAATGGTTACTTAATGTTGTTTTTAAGTCAGTTGCCATTTTAGCCTATTATCCACTCATGGTGAGCATGCATGCCAGGGTAAAACTGTGCTGTCTTTGTGCAAATAGCTCTCCAGGACTTTCTTCCAAGAACCTTTGTATGAACTCAAACCCCCAACCTTTCAGTTACCTGCCAGGTATGTTACCCATTTGTACCACCAACCCAGTGACTCCTCTGTAAAGAAAAGGAAATGGATTTGGAGCTTCTGGAATCTTGTAAGAGGTCAGGGGCGAGCTGGTGATGGAGGACAGATTGGTAAATGAATTGTCGTGATGGTGGGATATATCGTGTTGGGTTGGAGCTGTCATCTTCAGACTTGCCGATCTTGAACAAAGTATATTGAACCGATAGAATTTGTTTTCTTTTAACTTTACATATTGTATTAGGCAAATCGGCTGCAGGAGACCTCTTTAAAGTGTTACAGAATAAAGTTGTTACTTTGAGGATTAAGGTGCACCTGACTCAAACCTGATTAAGGTGTTTTCAGTTGCCTTATCGACAAGTGAAAGTTAGACAATGAATAAGGAAGACTGGAGAAGAATCAGCGCATTTGAATTACTGTATTGGCAAAGAATATTGAAAGAACCACGGATAGCCAGAAAAACAAATAAATCTGTCTTGGAAGACATACAGCCAAAATACTTCTTAGAAGTGAGGATGCTGAGACTTTGTCTTTTAGACTTTGGACATCTTGTCACGAGGCACCAGTCCCTGAAGAATTGCATCGTGCTTAGTAAAGTGAAGGGTCAATGAAAACGAGGAAGACCTCCAATGAAATGGATTGGCCTAGTGGAAAGCAACAATGGACTGAAACATGACAACAATTGTGAGGTTGGCACAGGACCAGGCAGTGTTTTCCTCTGTTGTACAGACGGTCGCTCTGAGTTGGAACTGACTCAGCGACACCTAACAACAACACAATTTTACTTTGACTTACAGAAGACTGTGGTTTCCAATTACAGAAAAGTTACAAGAATAGTACAAAAATTCCCATGTACCCTTCACCAAAGTGTCCAAATGTTAATATTTAATCACGTTCTTAGCTTTCTCATCCGCTATCATCTATCTTTCTCTGCGTCATATGATAGCAAGTTGCAAATATACTCCACACCCCGAAGTACTTTCAAAGTATTTGCTAAAAGATGGAGCATTTTCTTACATGACCACACTGTTGTTTTTAGGTTGCTGGCAAATCAATTTCGACTCATAGCATCTCCGTGTGACCCAGGAGAACTTCCCTGTTGGGTCTCCTAGGCTGTCATCGTGATGGCAGCTTGTTGTCGGGTCTGTTCTCCCGTGGAGCTGCTAGGTGGGTTTGAACTGCTGACCTTTTGGTTAGCAGCTGAGGGCTTAACCATTGCACTGGAAAGGCCCTTTAAATAACCACATTACTGGTACTAACTGGAAAATACTAAGGATGTAATACCATTATTCACATTTCACCAGTTATCCCAATAATGCCTTTGATAGCAAAAGACAATCCTGGATTATGCATGTATTCAGTTATGGTCTTGTTGTTGTTGTTGTTAAGTACCTGACTCAGCATTGTTTATCATTTCCTTGGTCTCTTTTAATCTTGAGCAGTTCCTCTGCCTTTGGGATTCATGAGCTTGGGGCTTTTGGGGAGGCTGGGTTAGGTCTGTGGCAGAGTGCCCGGCCCTCTGATTTTGTGTGGCATTCCTCCTGTGCAGGTTCAGATTCGGTACTTCCCACAGGAATGCCTGAGGGGTGACTGAATTTTCAGCCCAGCATGTCAGGAGGCAGGTGACCCTGATTTGTCTGTTGCAGGGAAGGTACCCCAGGGGAGGGATGTTTGTCCTTTCTTCATTGTGGATTATATGTCTCATGTGAGCTATTGTGCACTTCCTCTGCAGACTGATGCTCATGGCCTGAATCAGATGCCATTGTCATGATTCTAAAGGATGAGTGTCTAATTCCCTCGTTTATTCTGCATTTATTGATTTCCTTTCTGTGTAAGAACTTCCTCTTTTATCTATTTATTTATAGTGTGGACTCATGAATTCTTATTTGAGCTCATGGTTTATAATCCTTTCTCATTATTTAATTTCAGGCTCCAATTACATCGAGCAACTGGTCCCATATTTAAACAGTTGAAGCCTCTTCTGCCAGCCCCCTGTTTCTCTGACTGAGCACTTCCTTTCTTTTTGGCAGGAGATATTCTGGGCTTGTTTTGTTCTTGCCCTGTGCCTGCTTGGGAATTGGCTATTTCTATAAAGAGCCTTGGTTTCTTGTAGTGAGAATGGAAGTTAGAAACATGGATCTGGTTTTTCACTCCATAAATGCATGCGTCTGTCTTTGTGTATGCCCTACCTACCTCTTTGCATCTTTGTGTCTGTCTTAAAAACCATTGGATTCTTCCAATCGCAATCCAACTCCACATTTATAACTTACCTTTCTGCCAGAAAGAAAACTGGCCCCCAATTTCTACAGCACGTTTACTAATTTGCTCAATCCTAGGTGCTGTAGGGTAAGCACTGGACTGCTAACCAAAATGTTGCCCATTCAAACCCACCAGCCCGCTCCTCGGAAACCGTACACAGGGCCACTATGAGTTGGAACCGACTTGATGGCACTTAACAACAACAGCCACAAGTAGAGTTCAGTATGTACTGAGACCTCTTTTCCTCTTCAGCCTGCCGGCATACAGAGCCAACAGTACCTTCCAAAGTGACTTGGGTTCCTTTTAGCCTCTCTTCCTGCTTTATTTCATTAACTTCCCCTGGACTTGTTTATTTTATGCATTTTCTTCCTTTGAGTATGTGAATTTTTGCTGTGAACCTATGTATTTCAGCCTAAGAATTTAAAGCCATTCTTAATTTTTAAGATAGTTTTACAGTCACATGCTGTTGTAAGAAATAATACAGAGAGAGTCTGTGCACCTTTCACCTGGTTTGCCATCTTGTGTAACTAGTACATCATCATCTTGTGGTACCATCTTGTGTAACTAGTACATCATCATCTTGTGGTACCATCTTGTGTAACTAGTACAGCATCACAGGGGAAAGTGGCGTTGATACAAGCCTACTGCCGATGCAACCCCAGTGGGGAGCTGTCCGGTGAGCACTGGATTGCTAACGTCTAGGCTGCAGCCCAAACCCATCAGCCCCTCAGATACTCTATGCAGGGTCACTATGAGTTGGAACCGATCCAGCAGCACATTTAGAACAACAACATGCTCTAATATACAAATTACAATACATACCATACAATTACAGTATATACAAATGTGGACTCCTGGTGTGGCACTGTAGGATTAGCATTAGACTGTGAACCAGCCAACAAGTGCACTCAACAACAACAACATGGTCTTAAAAGGTTGACTTTTTAATTTAATTTTTTTACTGTGGGGGATCTAGACTCAGGGAGCAGCAGAGGTGGTGAGAAAGTGTAAGTTTTCAAGAAGGAGGCTGTGGAGTTGAACATACAGTTAGTTGGGGTAAGGTACCTGACATTTGGGGTCCAATACCCACTATAAATCATCTCTTTTCCGGGTGTGTAGGAGTCCTGGTGTGGCGCTGTGGGCTCATGCGTCAGACTGCAAAGTCGTTTGAACTGCAAGGTCAGTGGTTCAAGCTCACCAGCTGCTCCTTGGAAACCCTATACTGGGTTGCTATGGGTTGGAATCGACTCGATAACATATAACAACAACAACAACAACAACAAGTCTTCATGTGATTTCTCCTCCTTTAAACCAACATGAAGGTGCTCCATGGATAACTGTTTTATAGAAGACGAGCTGGAGGGTAGAGAAGTTAGGTACTTTCTCTTGGCCAGAGTTGGGTGGGGGGATTCCAGCCCCAGCCCAGTCTCTCTTCCCTGCTCACTGTCTTACATGCTTCGTCAGGAAGCCTGAGTTAAGGGTGAGTTGATTGGCATTCAACTCAAGACCCACACTCAAGGTGCACACTTGGAAACGTTCTAGTCGTCCCATCACAGGGAATGTAGCCTTTCTGTTTTATAGACAGATATCTTGTATCACCATTAGCATTGATCTTTTCAAACATTTAACTGTTTTTCGAATGAAATGATATTGATGTTTTTGGCACTTACAATCTATTGGAGGAGACAGAGGTTAAACATAAACACATGGTTAAATACATAATTACAAACTAGTCATTTCTACTAAGGCAAATACAGGAGGGGGGAGAAATGGAGACCTTAATTTATAGTGATGGGAGTTTAAGTAAGGCGCCTCTGAGAAAGTGAGGTTTGAGCTGAGACAGGAAGAATGATGTTCCTGAATTTAAAAGGAGAAAAAAAAAGTGTAATGACCAGAGAGGGGTGCTTGCCAACTCCTCCCACCACCTGGCTGAATTTCCAGAGAGCATCAGTTAACAGCCCAGGCTCCTCTCTGTCCCCTACTCTTCCCTGCAGCTGGACTCAGCTCTGCTCCCTACTGCCCCCTAGGGGACATGCATGTGCATGTAATCAGGAGACTTGCTGGGACTGAACTGGCAAGAATGGCTGGGGGATAGTGATGTCGGACTTTGTAAAGTTCCCAGTGATGCCTCCATGTTCGTGGGAGGGGTCAGGTAGGCGCTGTCCCACCTGGCTGGGTGGTGATACTCAGGCACTTCCTGCCCCTTCCAAGAGCAGGAGGCTCATTGGGCCACAAGTAAGACCACAAAACATGAAAAATGATTCTCATGAACGAGATGTAATGATTTATTGAGGCTTCTAAATGGACCCAGTATAGCATGTGACATATACTACCAGTTGCTGTCCGACCAACTCTGACTCCTAGCAAGCCCTTGTGTTTCAGAGCAGAACCGTGCTAAACAGAGTTTTTAATGGCTGTGATCTTTCAGAAGCATATTGCTAGGCCTTCCTTCCAAAGCACCTCAGGATGGTTTTGAGCCTTTAACCTTTTGCTTAGCCGCTGAGCATTTAACAGGTTGCCCCACCCAGGGCTTCTGACTTGAACTAGGTATTCATCATGTGGCTAACGGACATAAATTTAAAATGTTTTTACTTTTTTTCCCTTAACAAGTACTAGACAGATCAGATATTTGGAAACTATGTGAAGCACTTATTTTATATTTTTTGTTACCAGGAAACATGGATGTGATCATTTTGGTAGAGGGGCTACGGAGAACTTTCCTTATTCCTCTAAATGTAAATCTCTAAGAACTTTCCTTATTCCTCTAAATGTAAATCTCTAAACTGGGCTGGGCTTGGAAAACTAAAAGGCCTCAGGCATGTCGGATTATTAAAGGGCAATTCTTTCTCCTAGAATTAATGTTCACATTCAGAACACTTTATAATGGATCTAGTCTCGAGCTTTGTTAATAAATAAAGCGGCCATTTAAAACTCGAACTCCAATTTGCACGTCGCCCACATCCTGCCTCCTGTGATTTTTCCTGCCGCGGCTGTTATTTTATTTTCTCCTTTTCTGATTATGACCTCGGGAGCCCAGAGCAGACAGACAGCTTTTAAGCCCATGACGGAAAGAAATGGGAAGGCATCTCTCTGCCATCTCCCTCTCCCATGTCCCTGTGTGGACAGGGACTCCGGGCTGCACATTCTCTGTTTCCTCAGTTTTGCCTTGGTTCTACTAATTCTGTGGGCCTCAAAGATTTGAGGTGCTGAGGGACACCTAAGTACCATCGCTTGCTAATCTACATTGTTGTAGAAACAAAATGAGTCTTGGATCTCAGGCAAGTTCGAATCGTGCTGTAAAGCAAGCTAGCCAGACCTGAAAACGAACCCAATGCTCTTGAGTTCATTCCAATTCCTAATGGCCCCACAGGATAGAGTCCAACTGTAAGTCTTTATGGGATCAGAAAGCCTCAGCTTCCCCCTGTGAAGTGGCTAGAGGGTTAGAACTGCTGACCTTGCAGTTAGTTAGAAGCGCAACACTTAGTTCATGACACCACCAGAGACCAAAGACGTGTAAAATCATGTGAAACTCTATAATGTTGTTAATTGCTGTCTAGTGGATTGCCCATGAATGTGGAGTAGAACTGCTCTGTAGGGTCTTCAAGTCTGTGACCTTTCAGAAATTCTGTCTCCCAAGGCATCTCTGGGTGGATTTGAACTACCAACCTTTTGGCTAGTAGTTGAGCTTGTAAGATTCCTTGCCAAGCTTCTTAACACTGATGGTGGGTTCTGGGTATAGAACCATGCTGTTCTGACTCAGAGTCGAACTGCTCCACACAGCTTTCTTGATTGTTACCTTCCGCAGGAATGCTGGTGGACCCCAGGTCACAGCTTTTGGGTTAGCACTGAAGTGCGAACCGCTTTCACGACCTACACTTGACCTGTGACCCCTAAACATATTCAACACATTGCACATTTCTTGAATTAGGCACTGGTCAAGCAGGAGAAGGGAATGGAGGGGAATTAGGGTGTTTGGCATGACTTGGTTTCCCTGTAGTGTAGGGATGGAGAACCTGTTTTTTTTGCCAAAATTTATAATATCATCCTCAGGCTATACAAAATTATCATCTTAAAAATTAGCTTGCTATATTTGGTCAGACCTTTAATTAATGTGAATAAGTGTGGAAGAGCAAAGATGTCAACTTGAGGACTAAGGTGCGCCTGACCCAGGCCATGTTATTTTCAATAACTTCATATACATGTGAAAGCTGGACAGTGAATAAGGAAGACTGTAGAAGAATTGATGCTTTTGAGTTAGGTGTTGGAGGAGAATATTGAAAGTGCCATGGGCAGCCAAAAGAACCAATAGATCTGTGTTGGGAGAAGTGCAGCCAGATTGCTCCTTGGAGGCTAGGATGGCCAAACTTCGTCTCTCATATTTTGGACATATTGTCAGGAGGGACCAGTCACTGGAGAAGGATATCATGTTTGGTAAGGTGGAGGGTGAGAGAAAAAGAGGAAGACCCCCACCGTGATAGATTGGCAAATTGGCAGCATCAATGGGCTCAAGTGTGGCAGCAATAGTGAGGTTGGCCCAGGATGGGGCAGTGTTTCATTCTGCTGTGCATAACGTCGCTATGAGTCGGTACCGACTCGATGGCACCTAACAACAACAACAACAATGTGATAGCTGGAGTCCTGGTGTGCTGCTGTAGGATAAGCACTGGATCACAAGGTCCATTTGGACCACAACGTGGGCAGTTCAAACCCACCAGCCACTCCTCGGAAATGCTATACAGGGTTGCTATGAGTCGGAACCAACTTGAAGGCACTTACAACAACGTGATGGCTGGAACTGTGGTTGCCTTGGCAGGGCCAGACCAAATGATTTCGTGGTGCTCTGGGTTAATGCACCAGACGGCAAAGCCGTTTGAACTGCAGGGTCGGTGGTTCAAGCTCACCATTCGCTCCTCGGAAATCCTATACAGGGTCCGTGTGGGTTGCACCTGAGTCAACAGCACTTAACAACAACAACAACAAAACAAATACGGCCCTCAGGCCGGATATTCCCCACCTGTGCACTGTTGTAAACTCTCAGTACAGGTGGTATTCTGCGGAAGTTGGGTGAAGGACATGTGGCACTTCCCCAAACTTTTAGGTGCCAGCCACTGGTAGGAGCTTTACTCAAACCATCTGCAAATGGCTAATGCCCTTGGTTGTTAACTGAAAGGTTGAAGGTTCAAGTTCACCAAGGGGCTCCTAAGAAGACAAATCTGGAGATCTACTTCCGAAAAGTCAGCCGTAGAAAACTCTCCAGAACAATTCTCAAACGCACGGGGTCACCAGGAGTCGGACCTGGTGGATGACAACTCGGAAAACCCGTTTCTTCTGAAGTAAGATGCAAGAGGCATCTTAGGAACCAAACTAAAGCCATTCAATGCACCAGCAGCCAAATCCCAAAATGCAGAGGCTTGGTGGTGGGGGTGGCACACATTACTGTTTCCCCCTCAAACATGAGGTGGCTTCAGGAAGTTCGTTGAAATATTCTGTTATCTTTTCATTCCATTTTCCCATGATCTTTTAGAAGCCCACTTATACATTATCACATGGTGAAAGGATGTTGTACATTTGTGTTTTTTTAAATGTAGGCATGGCCACAGAGACCACATAGGGGAACTTTGTTGTTGTTGTTGTTAGGTGCCATCGAGTCGGAACCGACTCATAGGGACCCCATGCACAGCAGAACGGAACAATGTCCGATCCTTGGCCAACCTCAGTACTGCTGCCTCCATCAATGCTGCCACCTGGCCGATCCATCTCCTTGGGGGTCTTCCTCTTTTTCTCTGACCCTCCACCTTACCCAGCATGATATCTTTGGGTGGTGACTAATCAGGACCACCTTGGCTGTGAGGTCCGGGAGCTCCCCATCTGTGGTGTCTCCCCACATGGCTGCTCTTGTGGGGAAGTGCATGCCGTCATTGAGAGACCTGGAGGGTCTGGGATTTTTCTGTTTATATAAAATTGTGTGTTTTTCCGAGGAAAGGAGCCCATTTCCAGCTATGATTGTTAAATGTGGATATATTAATTACATTGTCCATGGCTCTCACTTTGAGAACACTTGGAAAATAACTGTAAAAAAAGATATATATATATATATATATTTATGTCACGTTTCAATATGGAAGAAATGTATCGGCATAAAATTATAATGCAACTGCAGACCCAATGTTAATTATTGCTGGTACTGAGCATTTCTCACAGTGTTTTGTTAATCTAGTTTCAGCAAAGAAAGACCCAAGGGATTTCTCCTTTGCCTTTAATAAAAACATTAACGTTGTGAACTATAGGAGTTGGCTTGCTCATCGGCCTTTTATGAGATGCAGGGTAACAATGGCACACGTGAAGGGGGATACAGATTAGATCTCGAACTCTCTGAGCACCAGAGCTGGACGGAGTTTACTTATGGGCTATGAGGCAGGCGGTTGGTTCGTACTGAGCCCCTTCCAGCTTCTGGGGAGGTGGGTGTTGGGTGGTTCTGCCTGTACCCTGCTTTGATCCAGGGGGCTGTGGTCATACACCTGTGTATTAGGCTTGCTGCGTCCTGCCTCCTGCGGCCACTTGTTATTTAAACCAGACCCTGGCACATGCAGACCCTCTGTGTGTCAGAGTAGAGCTGGGCTCCACAGGGTTCGCCATGACTGATTTTTCGGAAGCACATTGCCAGGACTTTCTTCCGAGATGCCACTGAGTGAACTTGAACTCTCAGCACCTGAGGGTGTTGATCATGTGATCTAGGTTGCTCCTTTTTCTGATGACAAAACTGAGGTTTAAAGAAGTTGAAAGAGGCACGCAGAAACTCACTCTGGAGGTGTGTGAGTCAGTTAGGAGTGGGGAGATGTAGGAGTCCTTCCTGCCGCTTCCTGAGTGATGGTATCTCTGAGGTGCCTGGGTGACCACCACCCAGGTGGTCACCACCTGCAGGCAGCCCTGGTATGGTGCCAGGTCACACGGCCACTAGGGGCAGGCAGGCCGTGGGTTATGAATGTCTGGTTCACGTAAGCCCCTGTAAAGCATGCTACATTAGGAATTGGAGGCACATAATGGAGCTCTGGGAGCGTAGTGGTTATGAATTGGGCTGCTATCCTCAGGGTCAGCAGTTTGAAACTACCAGCTGTTCCACGGGATAAAGATGAGGCTTTCTGCTCCCGTAAAGATTTACAGCCTCGGAAACCCTGTACAGGGTCACTATGAGTCAGAACCGACTCCACGGCACACAACAACAACCACAAGCATGGTTGGTAATAACAAGTGGACATTGCATTGCAACCAGAATCAATGCATAATGATTATGTCAATGATGCTTTTGCGTATCTGGAATCATCTCTGTAACTGTTTTCTTTTAATCCTGAAGTCGTGCACTGTATCCTGTTTACAAAGACAAACACAAGGTTGACTAAGCAACATGAGATACAACCCCACTTAACGGTTCCAATTTTCAGACAGACTTAGGAAACGAACTCGTTCGTAATCGGGGGGCTGCCTCTATGTTGTTTTAAATACGAGGTTCATGTATGAGTCAGAATATTGCTTTTCGTTCTACATCTTTTTCTTTCAAAATATTAAATCGATATAGACACACAGTTGTTGTAAGCTGCCATGGGGTTGGCCCCTGACTCACGGTAGCTCTGTACGCAGTGGAATGAAAGCTGCCATGACTCACAGGGTTCTCATTGCCTGATGATTGGAAGTAGATCACCAGCCCTTTCTCCGTAGTCTGTTTTAGGCTGGAAGAATCACTGAGACCCATTCAGCATCACAGCCACACACAAGCCTTCATGGACAGGTGGGTGGTGGCTACACAGGGACTGTGACTCGAACCCAGGACTCCCTCATAGAAGGCGAGTTTCCAACCATCGAGCACCATGATGCATACATACACGTAGAAAAGCACGCTTCAAATCAGTCAGTAGCTTGATGAGTTTTCACACACTGAACTCTATGTAGCCGGCATCTGATCAGGAAACAGAACTGGTGTACAGCCTAGAAGGCCCTGGCCCCCAGCCTCCACCCAGGGTCACCCTGCCCTGATTGTAACAGTACAGCCCTCTTGAGCCTGTAGTTGGGTACACTCAGTATCCTTTCCATCCCACAGAAACGGCCATGTGAGTGAGAAGGCACCGTGAGATGCTGAAGATAACATTTATGCCGAGTGCAGACTGGGCAGGCAGTGGCCAGTGGTGATAAGGTTGAGATCCTGTGGTCATAGTTGAATCGGAGTGGCCTGCTGGGACTGCGCTGACCAGACCCATCCACCCTCATTCTGGGTGACACCTGTAGAGGAGAGGTGGTCAGGCCTCGGTGTCCTCAGAAGAACTTGTGTTCTGACTTGTGTTCTAGCGTGTGCGTTTCCTCCCTCCCCGGTCCAGTGGACTCGTCTTAAAATGGGATAGCAAGCCCTCCTCATGTGGCTCATGTGGGGGTGAGGTGTGTGACCTAGGTCAAGTGTCTAACTTGGCGCCTTGCTGTGTGCTGTTGAGTCAATTCCAACCCACAGTGGAACTGCTCCATGGGTTTCCCAGGAGCAGACAGTCAAGGCTTTGCTCCCAGGGAGCTGCTGGTGGATTTGAAGTGCTGATGTTTTGGTTAGCAGCTGCACATTGTTGTTGTTAGGAGCCATCAAGTCGGTACTGAGTCACAGAGACCCCGTGCACAACAGAAGGAAACACTGCCTGGTCCTGGGCTGACCTCACAGTCCTTGCTACGTTTGAGCCCATCGTTATTGCCACTGGCCTCCACCATCCATCTCATTGGGGGTCTTCCTCTTTTCCTCTGACCGTCCACCTTACCAAACATGATATCCTTCTCCAGTGACTGGTCCCTCCTGACAATATGTCCAAAGTATAGGAGACGAAGTTTGGCCATCTTGGCCTCCAAGGAGCACTCAGGCTGCACTTCTTCCAACACAGATCTGTTGGTTCTTTTGACAGCCCATGGCACTTTCAATATTCTCCTCCAACACCACAGCTCAAAGGCATCAATTCTTCTATGATCTTCCTTATTCACTGTCCAGCTTTCGCATCCATATGAGGTTATTGAAAATACCATGGCTTGGGTCCGGCGTGCCTTAGTCCCCAAACTGACATCTTTGCTCTTGAAGCTGCAAATAGTAGCCCCAATTTTTATTTCTAGCTGTAGGATAAGCATTGGACTACTTATCTCAAGGTTGGTGGTTCAAACCTACCACAGCTCCTTGAAGGAAAGATGAGGCTATCTGCCTCTGTAAAGATTTATAGTTTTGGAAACCCGACATAGCATTGCTATGAGTTAAAAGCAGCTCAGTGGAAATGGGTTTGGGTTTGGGTTTTGTTGTATAGTAATTATAGCCCTAGGAGCCCTGGTGTGGCGCTGTAGGATAAGCATGGCACCGTAAGGTCAGTTTGGACTGCAAGGTCAGAAGTTCAAACTCACCAGTCGCTCCTCAAAAACTCTGTACAGGGTCGCTATGAGTGGGAACGGACTCGACGGCACTTTAACAACAATTATAGCCCTTATTTCTGTTATAAGGAGTCCTGGAGGTACAATCAGGGGCTCTGGTAGTGTAGTGAGTTATGTGATGTACTGCTAACTGCAAGGTCACTAGTTCTAACCCACCAGCTGCTCCATGGGAGAAAGATGAGGCTTTCTGCTCTGGTAAACATTTACAGCCTTGGAAACCCTATACAGGGTCACTGTGAGTCAGACCCAACTCCACGACGCACAACCACCATCACCAGTGGTTAAGAACTTGGCTGGACTGCTACTTAAGTTTGAACTCCCCACCCCCACCTCACCCAGTGGATCTTCAGGAGAAAGGACCCGGGCATCTACTTCTGTAAAGATTTCCCGGTCAGGAAACCCTATGGGATAGTTCTGATTCCTCGTGTGGCTCTGTAGGATAAGTATTGGACTTATAACCACAGGGTTGGTGGCTGAAATCTATCACCTGCATCTCGGAAGCCCTGTACAGGGTCCTATGAGTTGGAACTACAACGTAAGACCGTTCTACTCTGTTTTATGTGACGCTGTGGGATTAGTACTGGAATGAAAGGTCAGTTTGAGCTGCAAGGTTGGTGGTTCAAATTCACCAGACACTCCTCAGAAACCCTCTACAGAGTTGCTGCAAGTGGAAACCGACTTGCACTTAACAACAACTCTGTCCTATAGGTCTTCTCTGAGTCCCAACGCATGGAGGTATAATGCCCAGATCTGCCACAAGAGGGTGACATCAGCACACATCATGGGCCACTTGGTGAAAATCTTGTTTTCTCTGTGGATAACTCCCAGAATTGTTTTACTGAACACCTGTGTTGCTCTGCGTGGTCAGTGAGTGGGTGTTGACTGCAGCGGGCACTCTCCCTTTACAGCCTAATGCTTGCTGACATTGATGTGATAAACCATAGCAAACGCACTGCAAAGTCCCTCTTGAGGGTAGCCTCTCTTCTCAGCTGTAAGGAATCATTTGGGGTGGCTGAGGAAGAGCACACATGCTGTGGGGTCGCCTAACCTCAAGTCAAGTCCGGGCTTCAAGACCCCTAGACACGGACACATTCTGCAGCCTTCAAACATGTGGGACTGTTTCGCCGACCCTGATGCCACTGTGGGTTGAATTTCAGGCTTTACTTACAGGCCTCTGGGTGAATTCCAGGAAATACCATGTTCTCTCTGATGGAGAGAATGACTTGGAGGTTTGATTTTGTTTTTCATCTTTGTTGTGGTTATAGGTGCCTTTGAGTCCTAGTGACCTGCGCCATCCTCACACTGGTTGTTGTATGTGTGTCCAGTGCTGTGCTGCTCTGCCCATCCGTCTCTCTGGGGGGTCTTCTTTTCCACTGACCCTCCACTTTACCAAGCATGAAAATGTCCAAAGTACGTGAGGTGGTATGTCGCCATCCTTGCTTCTAACGAGCCATTCTGGCTGTAATTTCTCCAAGACAGGTTTGTTTGGGGGCCTCTTTGGCCAATCACTAACTTCTCTGAACCCCAGCTTCCTCGTCTGTAAACCCAGATAGTGATGATGGTGATGATGCTGGGGGCATCTGGCTGTGCCATCACGGACAGGAAGGGCTGTGGGGGCAGTCGACAGCTTACTTGGTGGTTCGGGGGAGCTGGGGAGTGTCACTAAGAGACGGCGAGAGTTAGCAGGCATGCCACCTTCTCGTATGTGAGGGCAGTGCGCTGTACACACTCCTCAGCACACACACACACGTGTAGTGGGCAGCCCTTAGGCCAGATCTGACCGCAGGCTGGCAGTCTTTTTGACCTGCACAGGTATTTTTTTCCCTTCAGAAAAACCTCATTTTGTTGCTTGCAGTTAAACATGGGGAGATTTGAGCGTTTTGGCCCCATCATCTGGGCCTGGGCAGCAGCTCCCTCTTCCTATGGAACAGGTGTCTTGGGGTCCCTGAGTCCTTCCTCTCCTCCTCCCACCCCTTGGTGGGGACCCCTTGCTACTCCAAGTCAGCTTCCTGGTGCAGTACAGATACCCCCACAAGTGTAGAAAGTGCGGACTTAGCCATGCTTACTCCTCAGTCTCTAGTAAACAGGGTTCTTTGTGGTGAGAAATAGGAAAGTCTCCCCTACAGATTTATGAATAAGCACAAGCCAGCCCGAGCCCCCCTTCTCACTTTGGTTCTGTGGGAGGGGCTGTAGGCTTGGGGAGAGAAGGATGCCAGCCCGCCCTGGAAGAGGAATGCTCGGGTTGTTCACTGCCTGTTAGTAAGGAAGCACTAGTCATCTTGTGCTTACAGACCGGGTCTGACGATGCTCCTCTGCTGGTCCTCGGAGATACTGCAGTGGTCCCTTGGCTGCCACCTGCCTCCAGACCTTGGCTTTGCCCCCCACCTCACTTACACCACTTCTGCCCCTGCCTCAGCACTCCCTTCTCCTCACCCCTCCAACTGTCCTGTGCCCCACAGAGGGACCAGCCCCACTTCTCCACCCCGGAGTCATGGGCTGCTGTATTTGCCAGACACTGCCCTGGGACATGTGGCCAGCATGTTCCTGTATGACTCAGCATGCACACTACACACACATACACCACACACACATACAGGTACTACACACGTGCAAACACACACCAAACACATACTACACACCTCACACAAATACACCACACACACATCCAAACATACCACATCCACACACAAAGACACCAACACACCACACACACACCCTGCCTCCTTCCCACCCAGTTGGATCCTCTGAGGCGAGTACCAGCCTGTCACACGGGGTCACAGTGTCTTCCTGCCTGAGCCCGCCATGGGCCCCTCTCACCTCACAGGGCAGGAAGCTGGACATAGATGACAAGGGGCAGAGCTGACACAGTTGGGCTGTGGTGCGGTGGCGAATATTGGATGTAGCACGGACTGCAGAAAGAACCAGTAAGTCTTAGAAGAAACAGCCAGAAAGCCCCTTTGAAGCGAGGACGAATGGACTTTGGGCATGTCATCAGGAAAGACTAATTGTTGGAAAAGGCCCTTGTGATTGGTGAAGTTGAAGGGCCAGTGATAAGAAGGGACCCTCTAGGGAGTGGGCTGACGCAGTGGTCCTCACCGTGGACACTGTGAGGTGGGAGCAAGGCCAGGCCACAGGGTATTACGTCATTCCCAAGGTGGTCACGAGGCAAAGCCAGCTTGACAGCAGTGAACCACAGCATCTGACTTAGTTGTGCCATCGTCACCCTGCGGGTAACCGGAATGCCACAAGTGGGTGCTGTTCACAAGCAGAAACGTGTTCCCTCACAGTTTAGGACGTGGGAAGGCTTTCTCATTGGAGAGTTCCATGTGTCTTGGCATCAGTCTGCCCCTGGATCTAGGAGCTCCACAGTACAGGGACCCAGGTCTAAAGGACGCACCCCACTCCGGCTCTTCCATCTTGGCAGCAGGGCCCCCTTTCTCTGCTCACGTCTCTCTCCCCTTCTAGCTCTTGTAAGATCAAAGATGTTGCAGGCCACACCCCCTAGGACTTTCCTTTCAATTGATTGGCTGCCTATAGCAGATTCTACCATGGACAATGAGAACATTTTAACTACTAAATCGGTGTCCTGGTGTGTCCCTGTAGGGTCATCACTGGACTGCTAACTGTTAGGTCAGAGGTACAAACACACCAGCCGCTCCTAGGAAACCCTATACAGGGTCACCATAAGTGGGAACTGACTCGACCGCTACCCCACTGAGATTTCTGGTCCGACAAGCTGATAGGAACCTGTAACTAACACAAGTGGGAAGGAGTCTGGCTCCCACACAGTCAGTGAACCGTGGGGCAGCGTCTTGTGGAAGGTGTGTGTTTCCCTGTTCTCCTGGAGATACCTGATGACAAGTACCAAGATGCCTGCTACTCAGGGCATCTCCTTCTGGAAACAGAGGTAACCTCAGAGCCGGCTTCTAGTCTGAGTTGGGGAGCAGGAGGTGAGCCTCTCAGTGGAAGAGCGGGTGGATGTGGGGGTGAGGCTCCCTCAGCCCCATCTCTCCCCAGTGCCTGAACCACACTGAAGCTCCATGTCTTCAGTTGGAATATGGCAGAGTTGGTGGTTCAAACCCATACAGAGGCACCTCGGCTACAGGCCTTATGATCTGCTTCTATAAGACCACAGCCTTGAAAACCCCACGGGCAGTTCTGCTCTGCGCACGCGGGGTCCGAACCAACTCACGACAACAAGCAAGAACCACCACCATCATCACCGAAATTTCTTGACTCAAAGACTCACACGTTAACATCTCTCAGGTTGAGACATGGCGTGCAGCGGGTGTGATGAGAAACTAGGGTGTCATGATTTATGTGGCTGTATATTTTATTTTTTTTGAGCGGGGGAATCTGTAAACCATCAGTGCCTCTTAAAATAGATGCTGTCTTAGGTTAGAGGAGATGTAATATTGGAACCTATTTCGTGGGAGTGTCGTGAAGATGAACTATGCCTCTCAGAGCCTCACCTGGTACCCAGCTCCTGGGGAAGGCTCATGTCCTTGAAGCTGCCTTCTACCTGGAACAGCCCTGTTTGGTTTCTAGCAGTGTGCTGCTGCTGTTGTTGATGTTGAAGGTAAGCGTGTCGCAGGTGGGCACCATATGCACAGTTGGCTTTACCGCTGAAAGAGAAGCTAAATGGGAGGGAAATATTTGACTCTAATGCAAGCCCCTTTCATTGAAGATAAAAAACAGTGGTCATTTAAATTGTGCCCAGGAACTCTGTTGCATAGTGGGTGATGAGTCGGGCTGCGAACCACAAGGTCAGCGGTTCTAATCTACCAGCAGCTCTGTGGGAGAAAGATGAGGCTTTCTGCCCCTCAGAAACCCTGTACAGGGTCGCTATGAGTCGGAAACGACTCCATGGCACACCACGACCAGCAGCACACCACCAATTGGCACAATGTGAGACTTTATTTGTGAGGTTGGGTGTGACAGCAGTCTGGTTTTATGTTGTTAGAATATTTCCGCGCCTATTGGGAAGCTGCCAGCAGTTGTGAATTTAACAATTTAAGGGCAAGTGAAAAACAAGAAAACAAAAATCAGACTGAAAATCTGCCACCCTGTTGTCTCATGAGATAATTTAACAGGATCTTCGCTTTGGCTGCTGAACTCTCTGTAAAGTTAATAAATCCCAACAAAAGAGAGTTAAAGCAGAAAGGAGGATTTATACTAACCAAGGAGAGGCAGTAGGATTTTTCAACCACCACTTTTAAATTGAGTAATTCAATAGTTTTCATGATTAGTAAAGGAGAGGGTCGTTGAAAAGGAGATGCGGTGACACAGAGGCTGCAGCAGTGGACTCACACATGACAGCACTTGTGAGGAAGGTGCAGGACCAGGCAGGGTTTAATCTGTTGTGCATGGGGTCGCTGTGGGTTGGAACCGACCTGACGGCACATTTTGTCTTCTTTCGTGATTACTGATCAATCCTGAAACACTTTGTCATTGTTAATTCATCCAAAGTTTATTGAAAACTGAGTACCTAAGGAGCTCTGGTGGCTCTTTGGTTTCAGCATGGGGCTGCTAACTCCAAGGTTGGATGTTGGAAACCACTAGGCACTGTGTGGGAGATAGATGAGGCTCTCTGCTCCCTTAAAGACGTACAGTCACGGAAACCCAACGTAGGGTTGCTATGAGTCAGAATGAGGTGGATGGCGGTATCTAGCATCACTGTGTAAAGGGAAAGGTGGGGCTCGGCCTGGTAGGGTTCTGGTATGGGTGGGCAGCTGCCCACTAGTCGGGGTGGGGTGAGGCCACCATTTTTTCTGTGGGATTTGGCTGTGGTAGGGTGATTATCCTACCACTTGTCTGTCATTCTGTGTACTGTGGTGGCTTGTGAGTTGCTGTGATTCTGGAAGCTATGCCACTGGCATTTTAAATACCAACAGGATCACCCAGGGTGGCCAAGTTTCAGTGGAGCTTCCAGACGAAGGCAGACTAGGAAGAAGGAGAGATGGACTATTTTAGAATGCTTAGTCACTGAAAACCTTATGAACAGCAGTGGAACACTGTCAGCACCTGGATTTTGACTGTTGAAATATGAAGAGCACCAGAATGTTGTCAGATACAGTGCCAGAAGATGAGCTCCTTAGGTTGGAAGGCACTCAAAATGCAACTGGGGAAGAGCTGCCTCCTCAAAGCAGAGTTGACCATGATGATTTGAATGGGGTAAAGTTTTCGGGACCTTCATTTGCTGATGGGGCACAACTCAAAATGAAGAGAAGCAGTTATAAACATCCATTAATAATCGGAACAGGGAATGTATGAAGTATGAATCTAGGAAAATTGGAATTGTCACAAATGAAATGGAATGCACAAACATCAATATCCTAGGCATTAATGAACTGAAATGAACTGGCATTGGCCATTTTGAATATGACAGTCACATGGTTTATCATGTGATTTCTGTCAGGAATAACAAATTGAAGAGGAATGGTGTAGCTAGCAGTCATCATCAAAAAGAACATTTCAAGATCTGTTGTAAACTATAATGCTATCTGTGATAGGATAATATCCATATACCTACAAGGAAGACCAGATAATACCAGTATTATTCAAATATACACACCAACCCCTGAAGTCAGGGATGATGAAATTGAAGAATTCTACCAACTTTTTTAGTCTGAAATTGATCAAACATGCAATCAAGATGTATTGATCATTACTGGTGATTGGAATGCAAAGGTTAGGAACATAGAGGAAGGACCAGTAGTTGGAAAATGTGGCCTTGGTGATAGAAATGATGCTGGAGATCACATGACAGAATTTTGCAAGACCAGTGACTTGTTCACTGCAGATACCTTTTTAAAACAACATAAAAGATGAATATACACATGGACCTCACCAGATGGAATATGGAGAAACCAAATTTACTACATCTGTGGAAAAAGCTCCATATCATCAGCCAAAACTAGGTCAAGGGTAGACTTTGGAACAGACCATCAATTACGCATATGCAAGTTCAGGCTGAAGCTGAAGAAAATTAAAACAAGTCCATGAAAGCCAAAATATGACCTTGAACATATCCCACCTGAATTTAGAGATCATCTCAAGAACAGATTTGATGCATTAGACACTAAAGACCAAAGACCAGAAGAGTTGTGGGATGACATTAAGAATATCATACAGGAAGAAAGCAAACAGTTATTAAGAAGACAGGAAAGAAGGAAAAGACCAATATGGATGTCAGAGGAGACTCTGAAACTTGCTCTCCAGCATAGAGATGCTAAAGCAAATGAAAGAGTGAGAACGTACAAGAGCTGAATAGAAAATTTCAAAGGTCAGCTCGAGAAGACAAAGCCAAATATTATAATGAAATGTGCAAAGACCTGGAGTTAGAAAACTAAAAGGGAAGAACACGCTCAGCAGTTCTCAAGCTGAGGGAACTGAAAAAATGGAAGCCTTCAGTTGCAGTATTGAAGGTTTCTATGGGCAAAATACTGAATGATGCAGAAAGCATCAAAAGAAGATGGAAGGAATACACAAAGTGACTGTACCACAAAGAAATGGTCGATGTTCATCCATTTCATTAGGTAGTATATGACCAAGAGCCAGTGGTACTGAAGGAAGAAGTCCAAGGTGTGTTGCAGTCATTGGCAAAGAACAAGGCACCAGGAATTGATGGAATACAAATTGAAATCTTTCAACTAACTGGTGGAGTGCTGGAGGCGCTCACTCATCTATTTCAAGGAATCTGGAAGACAGCTACCTGGCCAACAGACTGGAAGAGATCCATATATGTGCCCATTCCAAAGAGAGGAATTATAACTGGAGAAGCAGGATTATATGTAACAAAACAAAACAAAACCCGAAAAATGTGGCATCAGGATTGGAGGAAGACTTATTAACAACCTGTGATATGCAAATGATACAACCTTGCTTAGTGAAAGTGAAGAGGACTTAAAATACTGATTTACGATCAAAGTCCAAAGCCTTTGGTATGATTTTCACCTCAATGTAAAGCCTTTGGTATGATTTTCACCACTGGACCAATAAACAGCATCGTGATAAATGGAGACAATATTGAAGTTGTCGAAGACTTCATTTTGTTCAGATTAACCATCAACATTCATGGGCGCAGCAGTTAAGAAATCAACTGAAGTATTGCCTTCGGCAAATCTGCTGCATGTGACCTCAAAGATGTCAGTTTGAGGACTAGGGTGTGCCTGACACAAACCATGGTATTTTCAATAACCTCATATGCATGTGAAAATTGGACAGTGAGTAAGGAAGACCGTAGAAGAGTTGATGCAATTGAGTTATGGTGTTGGTGGAGAATATTCAAAGTATCACAGACTGCCAGAAAAACAAACTAATCTGTGTTGGAAGAAGTACAGCCAGAAT
>NW_006408519.1:43041509-43042187 GCF_000296735.1 Chrysochloris asiatica | reverse complement strand
TGTGTATTCCCATTGAGTCTTAGTTGAAGGAGGTTTGCTCTGAGGACACCCGACCACTTGCCTTGATGTCTCCTGGGTGAGCAACTTGCTTGTTCTTGTAGTAATCAGTTGGTTTGCCTATATTGTTTTGTATTTTTTCTGTCGGTCTTTCTTTCAAGAAGTATCTTCTGTTCTTCTAGCCACTCCAGGCTGGTCTGCTCGTCCTTTCAAGTGGAAATTTACCTTCTCTGAACCTTCCATCTTCTTTTTTTTAAATGTTTTATTGTGAATTATATGGTAGTTTACATGAGAGAACTTTCGTTTTACATTCATTCCATCGTATATCATCTCACTGCCATGGTTCCAGTCCCCTCCATGCATCATCAACCAGCCAAACGGTATATCCTAGAAACCCGTCCCCTGCACTCCCCCACCTCCCCCCCGCCGAGTTTTCGGCCCACAGTCCCTTTCCCTCTCTGGATCCAAAGTCCCCAGCCGCTTCATTGTTCCACGTTGTCATCTCTGTCTCCATCTCAGGCACCTCTGTTTCTCTGGGTAGGGTCCCACTCTCGGCTCTTCTCCGTTGATGGTCCCGATAGCTCCGTTTCTAGCCTGTAGAATTAATCACTCCCTTCCTTGTTCCAAAATCACTCCCTACCTTTGCATTTCCAACCCTCATAATCCGTCCTGATAAGCATT
>NW_006408519.1:43029970-43041409 GCF_000296735.1 Chrysochloris asiatica | reverse complement strand
AATTCTTCTATGGTCTTCCTTATAGGTTAGTGGTTGAGGGCAAAATCTTTGCTGTGCCTAAGTCTCTAATAATAGTGGCCAAAGTTGAAATAAGGGCTGGGGCACCCATAAGTGTAGGTCCACCTTGCATTGCCCTGGGCACCGTGTCCCTTGAGGCTCCCGCAGGATGTGGGTCTACAGAGGACAATAGCTGAAGGTGAAGGATTCCATTGATTGTGTACTGGGTGCCCCAGTGCCTTGGGAGCTGGTTGGAGCAGCTCAATGCCCCACCTTCACTTACGTGCCTGACGTTGTGGGAAGGTCCCTGTGGGACAGGTCAGCTGTAGCTAGCTAGTTCTGCTGTCTGTGGCCAAAGAATGAGGCTGGCCTTCTGCTACCCTGTGACTGTGACCTTTCACCTGGCAGGGACCCTCAGAGTCCAAGGGACCCAATCAGCCTCCTAGAGCTGAACAGCCTACTTCTTCTAGGGGGTGGGCTACGGGGTAGACCTTCACTTCTTCTGTGTCTCCAGAGCCTGAAGTGGTAAGTAGGCGGCAGCAGGGATGGTTTGTGAATCAGAGTTGAGAAACCAGCATCTGATTACTGAGTTGTTTAAGGTTTTCCTTTTTGAATAGAACCAAATCATAGATTAATAACTGGTAAAGAAATTATAGACACTGAATGTTCAAACCCCAAACTCGTTACCTGACTTGTGGCGAATCCCTTATTTCTGCATTGAATTCTTTTTGCTAAGGATGCATGTGCAGTAATTGGATCTCAGAATGCACCCAAATTATAGCATCATCCCCCAGAATTAGCTGACAACATAAATGGGACTCCATTTCAGGGCGCATGATGTGATTTCGCTTATTGGTTCACGTACAATAATGATAATTGTTCCTTTGTGGTGACTTTGGTGGGTTAGCAGTTTGTCATATTTAGGGGCAGGCGTTCAGCCTGCTGACACACTGTGTCCTGTGAGCACCTCCTTGTGGCCATACGCAGGAGGTCGCCATGGGGATGTCCACCAGGGCGTTAATGCTGGACTCCTGGGTCTTCTGGAACAGGCTGGTTTTCAACTTTCAAATGTTATTTTGTGGTAAAAGGTATGTAACAGACAGTTGCCAGTTTAACCATTTTTCAGGTGTACAATTTGGCGATGTTGTTGATGGCTGCCATCTTCACTAACCTTCTGCATACGTTTTTCGTCACCCCCAACAGAAACTCCAGTACGTCCGCTGCTGTTTCTCCTCCCCGTTCCCGATGCTAGGTGCGGTCGGGGTGGTTCCCACTCCTAGTGATTAACCGCACATCCCGCAGAATGAGACACTGCCTGCTCCTGCCCCATCCCATCCTCACAGTCACTGATAGGCAGTTTTACCCAGCATGCTGTCCTTCTCCAGGGACTGGGCCCTCCTGAAAACATGTCTGAAGTATGATCTGAGAGATGAGGTTTCGCCATCTTGGCTTCTAAGGAGCATTCTGGCTGTACTTCTTCCAAGACAGATTTGTTTCTTCTGACAGGCCACAGTAGTATATTCAGTATTCTCCTCTAACACCTTCTTTTGAAGTATTCTATTCTTCATTGTAGTGTAGTGGTTATGAGTTGGGCTACGAACCTTAAGGTCAGCAGTTCGAAACTACCAGCCGCTCCGCAGGAGAGAGATGAGGCTTTCTGCTCCCATGAAGATTTACAGCCTCGGAAACCCTGTACAGGGTCGCTATGAGTCAGAATCAACTCAACGGTCCTTAACAACAACACAACAACATTTTTCATTGATCTTCCTTGTAGTGGTTATGAGTCAGGTTGTTAACCTCAAGGTCCTCAGTTTGAAACTACCAGCCGTTTTGCGGGAGAAAGATGAGGCTTTCTGCTCCTGTACAGATTTGCAGCCTTGGAAGTCCTATACAGGGTCACTATGAGTCAAAATTGACTCCACGGCACAGAACCACCACCACCACACACTGTCTAGTTTTCATATGCATATAAGGTGATTGAAAATACCATGACTTGGGGCAGACACACCTTTGTCCTCAAAGTGACATCTTTGCTTTTTTAATATTCAAGAGGTCTTTTGTAGCAGATTTGCCCTAAGAAGTCCATTCCTTGATTTTCTGACTGCTGCTTCCCTGGTAACCACCGAGAAACTTTGGTCTCTATGCAATTGCTTGTTCCAGATGTTTCATATCATTGGAATTTGACAGTATTGTTCCTCTCGTGTCTGGTTTATTTTACTTGTGCTGTTTTCAAGGTTCTTCTATGTTGTAGTATCAGAACTTCCTTTCTCACTATGGCTGGGTAACAGTCCATGTGTGTTGTTCCATTTTGTGTCTCCCTTCAGCAACTGATGGACACTTGACTTGGTTCTACTTTATGGCGATTGGGAATAGTGCTCCAGTCAACAAAGGTGTACACACATCTGTTTGTGCTCCTGCTTTAGAATCGCTTGAGTATATACTTAGGAGTGAAAGGACTAGGCCATGTGATATTTCTGTGCGCAACTTTTTGAGGAACCGCTGTACTGGTTTTCACAGTGGTGGGCTGAGTTGTTTAAAATACCTGGTTGAATTGTTAATAGTATACTAGAGTCTTCCACCTGCATAGCTCCAGGGCTTGGTGGCCTGGTCTGTTGTGTAACTGTGTGTGGTTTTGGTGCTAACCCTAGGAAGGCCACCTGGAACCATGGTGAACCTGGGTTCAGGTACATCGGGTCCAGCTTGCCCTGTGTTCCCCTGGCCTTGTGCCGTGGGTGAGATCAATCAGCCTTCACACCTGGTCCTACCCCTGTCACATGCTCACTGCCCTCATCTGTAGACTGGGGATCACAGTGTCCTTTTTGACTAAACTGTAGGATTATTGTAGGGTCGGCAGGAAGCACATTGCAAACGGCATGGCCTTATATAAAGAAATACAATATCCTTATCATCTCTTTGGAATGCATGTTACTTTCCTTAGGAAGAAAACATTTCTTGGAGAAACAAAATATTGACCAACTCTTCATGAGAGACTTTCGTTGACGAAGCAGTGTTCTGCTTTGTTACATTTCTGTCACGTTTGTTGTTTGGAAGAATTGTCTTAGGCTATCACCCTGCCACAGGCTCATGGAGAATCCAGTTGCTGGGATCCAGGGAGAGGCTCTGCCCCTGGTCTCAGCATCCTCTGGGGTCCATCTGTACCACAGCTGTGCCATGCCGGCCCATCACCTCCTTTTCTCATTTCCTCTTTGCTGTGAAGGGGAGAAAATGGAGTGGGGAGAGTGGGCATAGGAACCGAGAGAGGTTTCCGAGTGGAGAAGGGATGTTGTGTTGTAGGCGCAGTGAAGGCACCAGCAGAGAGGAAAAGTTTATGACCCGCAGGGAGAAGCCACAGGTCTCTGAGGGGTGTGAGGGGTTAGGATTTGGTGTGCAGAGTGACAGCGTCACTGTTGGTCTGGCTTCCTCCCAGGTGGGGAGCCATGTGAGCAGGCCTCCCAGGCACAGCCAATTGGGGGACCATGGTCTTTATTTTATCTAAACATTTTTTATTGGCCTTTAGCAGAAAGTTCATAGAGCACATTAGTTTCCTATTGGGTAGTTGGTCCATAAAAGGTTCCATGACATGGGGGGCCTTCAGCACACCCCCAGTTCCGCCCCGGCTTCCCTGTTTCCTTTTCTCTGGAGTTTCTACCCTTTCCTGCCTTCTCATCTTTGATTGGTGTTGGTGTGCCATCAAGTCGGTACTGACTCAGAGTGACCCTATGCACAGCAGAATGGAACACTACCCAGTCCTGGGCCAACCTAACAATTGTTGCCATGCTTGAGCCCATTGATGCTGCCACTGTGCTGATCCATCTCATTGTGGGTCAAATGTTGTCCCTCTGCCCCTGTATAACTGATTGCTGTAAAGCGCTCGTTCCTCTTGGGGGCTATTGTTTATTTTCTGAGCCTGTCTGTTGTTTGGCTGAAAATTCTGGGACAGAAGGGGGTTTTAGGCCCACCGTCTTGGGGGCTCCTTCAGTCTCTGTCTGACCAGTAAGTCCAGTCTTTTCTGTGTATTTGATTTCCGTTCTACATTTGTCTCCCACTCTGCCCAGGTCCCTCTGTTGTGTTGTCTCTCTGGATGGTCTGCAATGGTGGCTGGGTACCATCTAGGTCTTGTGGTCTCAGGCTTGTGGAAGCTGGGGTTCATGTGGCCCTTTAGTCCATTGACCTCACTGCTTCACTGAGTCTGATTTCCTTCACTCTCCTTTGCTCTGGACAGGAAGAGACCAGTGTTTCTTAGATGACTGCTCGTCGATGCTCCTCAGAAGCATAGGGTGCAGAACACTGTCTCTGTGGAGTGTCGTCTGTGATCCGTCCCTTTCAAGCCTAGGAACTTGGCCCCGCGAGGTGTGTGCTGTACTGGTGATATATTCCTGTGCATGCAACACCTGTAGTTATGGGTGTGGAAGTATCCAGTATTCCTCCACACCCTCCCACACCTCGTTAGCACACCTAGCTGTGTGTCCATTTGTCTGTTATTGTTTATTAATACTACTAGGCTCTGATGTGACGCTGCATGGTAAGTACTGGACTGCTAACCTCAAGGTCAACAGTTCAAAACTACCAGCTACTCCTTGGAAATCCTATTCAGGGTTGCTATGAGTTGGAAATGACTCAGTGGCACGTAACAACAACAGCCGAGCATTATTCAATAAAATAGTAACCTTTGGAGTCCTGATGTGGCATGTAGGATAAGGACCGGACTGCTAACCACAAGGTCAGTTGTTCAAACCCACCAGCCACTCCTTGGAAACTCTATACAGGGTTGCTGTGAGTCAGAACCGACTTGACAGCACTTAACAACAACAACAATGTCTTTCAAACTCATTGATGTTGTGAGGTGTTTTGCAGATTCATCATTGCATACTATTGCATTGTGTGTATGAACTACAGCTTGTTTCTCATCCACTGGTGGGCACTTAGGGTGTTTCCAGCTCTTTGCTGTTGTGAATAATGCTGTAGTGACCAGGGGTATGGACGTATCTCCTCACGTCACGGCTCTTATTTCTCTGGGGGTTATGCCTGGGCGTGGGATTGTGGGATCATATGGTTTTTCCATTTCTAGCTTTTCAAGGACGTGCCATACCATTCTTCATAGCGCTCATACCATTTTATATCCCCGCTGGCCGTGTGTGAGACTTCCAGTCTCCTCACAACCTATCAACATCTGTTATTTCCTGTTTTTCTTTTCAACAGCGTCATTACTGCTGGGGTGAGTTGAAATCTCATTGTAGTTTTGATTTGCATCTTCCTAATGACTAGTCCTGGCATGGCGCTGTCGGTTAATGTGCCAGACTGAAAGCCATTTGAACTTCAAGGTCAGTGGTTCAAGCTCACCAGCTGCTCCTCGGAGACCCTATACAGGAACCAACTCGATGGTACTTAACACCAACAATGACTAATGATTGCGAGAATTATTTCATGTGTTTCTTAGCTGCCAAAGCTGTCTTCTGTGGTGAAATGTCTTTTCAGTCCCTCCGACCATTTTTCAGTTGGATTTCTTTGTCTTTTTGTTGTTGAAGTGTTGAGGTTTTCCATACATTTTGCAGAGTAGTCCTTTGTTGGATCTGTCATTGCCAAAAATGTTTTCCTATCTGTATGTTCTCCTTTTACTTTTGGGAGAAGTCTTTTGATGCTTGTAAGTATCTAACTTTTAGGAGGTCCCAGTCATGCAGTTTGCCTTTTGCTGTTTGTGTATTTTCAGTTATGTTTGATAGTCTTACCTATACCAGAAATTAGGACCTCTACGTTTGCCCATATATATATATTTTTTACATTTAGGTCTTTGGTGCATCTTGAGTGACATTTTGTATATGGTGTGAAGTGTGGTCAACGTAAAAGTAATGGATCTTGGTTCATTTTATCTGTGCATGGATTAGCGCCCTTTGTTAAAGAGACTGTCTCTTTCCCATTGGATGGAGTTTGGCTCTTTGGAGAAGATCAGCTGTCCGTAGGTGGATGGGTTTACTTCTGGGTTCTCAGTTCTGTGCCGTTGGTCTTTGTGTCTGTCATTGTTCCAGGACCAGGCTGTGTTGACTAAGCGGCTCTAAGTAGGTTCTGAGATCCATTACTGTGAGGCATCCAACTTTTTCCTTCTTCTTCTACAGTGTGTTGCTTACACATGGACTCTTCATTTCCTTACAAAGTTTATGATGGGTTTTTCCAGATTGTTAAAGAAGGCAGTTGGACTTTGCATTGGGAATGTACTGTGTCCATAGATCCATAGATGGCTTTGAGTGTTGGGTATTGTTAGGTACTGTCGAGTCAGCCCCGACTCATAGCAACTTTGTGAACCACAGAGTGAAACACTGTCCAATCCGGCGTCATCCACACAGTTGTTATTGTGTTTGAGACCATAGTTCAGCCACTGTGTCAGTCCATCTTGTTGGAAGTCTTCCTCTTGTTTGCTGACCCTCCACTATACCAAGCATGATGTCCTTCTCCAGGGACTGGTCCTATCTGACAATATGTCTGAAGTATGAGAGATAAGTCTGGCCATCCTGGCTTCTAAGGAGCACTCTGGCTGCACGTCTTCCAACACAGATTGGTTTAGCCCATGGCACTTTCAGTGTTTTTTGCCAACACCGTTACCCAAATGCATCAGTTCTTCTACAGTCTTCCTTCTCCAAGGTTCCCCAGCTTTAGGGCCTTGGGCTCGAATTTCAACTGACTTCAAAGTCATTGTCCTTTCTATTATAACAATTCCTTCTCTCAGTGTAAGTGAAAATCTATCTTTTGGTTGTTAATTTGCAATCCTAAATTTAATACTCTTATTGTTGTTGTCAAGTGCCGTTAAGTCAATTCTCACCTACAGCGACCCTGTATAGAGTTTCTGAGGAGCAGCTGCTGAGCTTGAACCACCGACCTTGCGTTTCAAACCGACTTTGCAGTCCAGTGCATTAACCCACAGTACCACACCAGGACTCAAATATTCTTATATGTGCCTATAATTATTTTTTATCAGACTCAAAAATGAGAGTTTAAACATTTTTCTCCTCATTATGTCTTCCTGTGTAATATAATTGGTTGTGTATAATGGACTGTTGTCATGGTTGTTAAGTGTTGTCAAGTCAGTTCTGACTCATAGCGACCCTATATAGGGTTTCTAAGGAGTGGCCGGTGAGTTTGAACTGCCAAACTTACAGTTCAAACTAACCTTGCATCCCAGTGCTTATCCCACAGCGCCACCTCAGGACTCATTATGAAACAATAGAGCTCCTTGAAAACTCAAGAATTAAGCTCCTGGAAAACTCTAGAATTTCTAAAGCCAGCACAGCTCCCCTGGCTTGAGGCAGATAGGGCAGAAACAAGCCTCACAGGCATGGCTTCCCTGGCTTCAGGGGAGATAAAACAGACACAAGCCTCCCAGATGGTGTTTATTGTGTGATTATGAACCCTTAACACCTTGTTGCCCTGACCTTGTTAGCTGTTACCTAGTCTCCCTATTAGCAAACCAACCTGCTACTGTTTACTTTTGTACTCCCTGCTTGAGCGCATTCCTTTAGATAAGCCCCTAGACCCTGAGCCAGGAATGGAGCCTATATAAACTAGCAGCCAGCTCCCTGCGACATGGCAGACTTAGGAGAAGCGATTGTCTCCCTTCCGTCCGGCTATAGCTGTCTGTTGTGCCAATAAAATTCTCTAAATTGAACATTATAGTGGTCATCATCCTTCTTTGGGACTTGAACCCGTAACAATGAGCGGACATTTATAACTGGTGACAACGCTCTAAATAGAATTAAGTGGCTTAAAAATGCGACCAAGTCCCATCCTTCTTATCTTTCTTCTGTGCCAGTCAGTGAGGTGTCTGGGCTCCTGGAGAACACTGTTGGGTTCTTGCACCTCATTTCGGAGAGGCTAGCTGGAACACTTCAGACACTTAGTTGCTGTCTGTGTGATTCGTTTCTTTGAAGGGTAGGATTTAACTGTCCAAGTCCCCTAAGATTTCTTCACTTCGCTGTGTCTCCACTGGACCATCCAGTAGATTTAGGGAGTCTCAAGTTGCCCTTGAGTTGCTGGTGACTCACGGTGACCCCGTGTGTGCTAGAGCAGTGAATCCTTCCTTGTGGCTCTCCTACCTGAGTTTTTGTAACTCCCACCAGACAGCAACGCTGTTCCCTGCGGGATCTGGGAAGGGAAGGGGAGAGAAGACTTTGATAGGATGACATGAATCAATGTGAGCAAGGGTTAGCAGGGCTGGTGGTGAGCACTCGGAACTCTAAAGTGGGCATAAAATGAGTCATCTCAGAAGCAAGAGTGGGGATCTCACATCAACAAGGCAGGGGAGTCAGGAGTAGAGTATGCACTTTGCACCCCAAGATCCTTGTGAATTGAACCTTCTCAACCTGGGGTCAGAGAGCCGGGACAGTGGAGCTATGGTGGAGGGACAGCGGGAGCAGAGCCAAGAGCAGTGCACCAGACAGGGCTGCAGGCTCCTCAGCTCACCAGCCTCTGGAGCCAGTAGGTCTGAGTGCCTCTGGGCAGGAGGCCCACTGCTGAGCCTCTGGGCACTTCACTGGGGAGCTGGGGTCTGCTGACTCACACAGTCAGAGCGGAGTGCTTTGGGAGTGAGGCTGACAGCCAAGTGGAGTGTCTTTTGGGTATTCTTCAGTAGTGCCAAAGCATTTTGTAACCTTGTTGGAGTAGGGTAGAGGCCAAGGACCAGAGAGAGGCCTGCCTGCCTCTGCCTGGGAGAACTGTACCGTGAGCGTTTCTGACCCTGAACTGTAGAGTAAGAGAATGCTTTGGGAAGGATGGTTGGTGTCTGAACTGGTGGAGAAAGTGGGAGGGTGGAGGTTTGTCTGACCTCAGCCCCACCTAGGAATCAGCTCTGTACCGATGGTGACTCTCCTTCCCCTGGTGGAGTAAGGACAGTTGCCTCCACAGGTCTCTTTCACTGTTGAGTTTTCAATGGGCCGGAGTCCTGGTGTGGTGCTGTGGGTTAATGCACTGGACTCAAGGTTGGTTTGAACCTCAAGGTTGGCAGTTCAAGCTCCCCAGCCACTCCTTGGAAACCCTATACAGGATTACTATGAGTTGAAACTGACTCAATGACACATAATTTTCTATGAGTTGATTTTTCTGAAGTAGATCTCCAGATGTTTTGTCCCAGGGTGCCTCTGGGTGGACTAGAACCTCTAAACTTTTAGTTATCAGCTGCGTGTGTTTACCACATGTGGATACCACGCAGGGATGCCAGTTTGGGGTAGCAGGAAGGTCCATATTGCACCCTATCTAGAACTGTGGTTCTGAAATTTTCTACAACTGGGGTCAGTAGAAAGGACCCTGGTAGCACTGTAGCTAAAGCACTCAGCTGCTACCGAGAACATTGGTGGTTTGAACCCATCAACAGCTCTGTGGTTGAAAGATACGTTTCCATAAAGCTTTACAGCCTTGGAAACCCCATGAGGCAGTTATATATTCTGCCTGCTAGGATCACCATGGAGTCCTGGTGTGGTACTGTAGGATAAGCACTAGACCACAAATCGGTTTGAACTGTAGCAACGGGGGTTCAAACTCACCAGCCACTCCTTGGAAACCCTACACAGGGTGGCTGTGAGTTGGAACTGATTCAGCGGCACTTAACAACAACAACAACAGGATCACTGTGAGTCAGAATTGACTCAACACTGTGGCTTGTTTTTGTTTCTTTGGTTTGGGGCCTTGGGAAGGAGGACAGAGCAGGCCTCAGGGCTTGGGTGTTGCCCAGCAATGGTGGTGTTTGCGAGTATGTCGCCACCTGCTGGAGACTGGTGGTGTGGCCAGAGGAGACTGCTGTCTTTTTTTGCAGTTGGAAGTCCTCCTTGTTCTGGTGGGAGGTAAGATGACCTGTTTATGTTCTTTCTCTTCTAGAAACTACTGCCATCTTCATGTGTAAGTGCTGTAACCTCTTCTCACCGAGTCAGCTGGAGCTCCTCTCCCACGTTTCTGAGAAGCATGCGGAAGAAGGCGTGACTGTTGAGGACATTATCATCCCTCTGCGACCTCTCAGCACTCCGGAGCCCACCAACCCAAGCAGAATCGGAGATGGTAAGGGGCTGGGGGCTAGGCAGGATGAACACCAGGGGCCTGTTTGTTCTCTCATGCCTGTTGATTACAACAATGATGCTGCCGATTCCTGCTCACAGGTTGGGTGCAAGGGTTGTTTGTGGGCAGAACAGCAAGTGGAGGAAGAGTTTCTTGCTGATTATGAGCAGGGCAGGGGAACGCTGGGCTCCTGGAAACTTCATTTCGGTCTTGGGTCAACGGTCCCATGATGAGAGGAAGGCAGCGTCCCTGGTCACGTGGTAGCACATGGTAGGCAAAGCTGCCAAGAGTCTGCCCCATCAGGGATACTACTTCACATGTGGAGTCCCTGGGTGGGACCCTTGCCAGCTAATGCACCCTGAGGTGCCTGGGTGGTGTTTGCATTGGTTGTTTTGTTAGGTGCCGTTGAGTCAGTCCTGTGCACAACAGAATGAAACCCTGTCTGGTTCTGCGCTAAACTCACAGTCATTGCTACACTTGAGCCTCTTTCTGCTGCCCCTGTACCAGCCCGTCCTGCTGAGGTCTCCCTCTTTTTTGCTGACCCTCCATTTTACCTAACATGGGGTCCTTCTCCAGGGACTGGTTCCTCCTGATAGCATGTCTGAAGTATGAGAGACGAAGTCTGGCCATTTTGGCTTCTCAGGAGCATTTTGGATGTGTGTCTTCTAACACAGATTTGATTGGTCTTCTGGCAGCCCATGGTACTTTTAATATTCTCCTCCAACACCTTAACTCAAATGCATCAGTTCTTCTATGGTCTTCCTTATTCACTGTCCAACTTTCACATGCACATGAGGTTATTAAAGATATCATGGCTTGAGTTAGGCACACCTTAGTCCTCAGACTGATATCTTTGCTTTTGAACATGTTAAAGAGGTTTTATGCAGCAGATTTGCCTAATGCAATATATTATTTGAGTTCTTGACTGCTGTTTCCATGAGTGTTGATGGTAGCTCCAAGCAAACGGAAATCTTTGACAACTTCAATCTTTTCTCCATTTATCATGATGCTGTTTATTGGTCCACTGGTGAAGAGTTTTGTTTTCTTTATACTGAGGTGCAACCCTTACCGAAGGCTGTGGTCTTTGATCTTCATCAGTAAGTGTTTTAAGTCCTCTTCATTTGAAGCATATTGGTTATATCAGCTGCATATTGCAGGTTGTTAATGAGTTTTTCTCCATTCCTGATGCCATATTCTTCTTCATATAATCCAGTTTCTTGGATTATTTGCTCAGCATGCAGGTTGAAAAAGAACAGTGAAAGGATACACTCGGCTTGCATCTTTCCTTATTTTAAACTTTGCACTGTTCCCTTGAGCTCTGGTAGCATAGTGGTTACGAATCGGGCTGCGAACCTCACAGTCACCAGTTCGAAACTACCAGCTGTTCCGCGGGAGAAAGATGAGGCTTTCTGC
>NW_006408519.1:43015786-43025270 GCF_000296735.1 Chrysochloris asiatica | reverse complement strand
TGGTATCATAGGCATTGGTGGTGTTGTTGTTAAGTGCCGTCGAGTCTGGTCTGACCCATAGCGACTCTGTATAGGGTTTCCAAGGAGAGACTGGTGAGCTTGAACCACTGACCTTGTAGTTCAAACCGACTTTGCAGTCCAGTGCACTAACTCACAGCACCACACCAGGATTTGTGGTTGGTGGTTAGGTGCCGTGGAATCATAGCGACCCTGTACAGGGTTTCCGAGGTTGTAAATCTTTACAGGAGCAGAAAGCCTCATTTTTCTCCTGCAGAACAGCTGGTAGCTTTGAACTGCTGACTTTGAGGTTAGCAGCCTGACTCATAACCACTATGCTGCTGAAATCGACTGGTATTGGCCATTTTGAATGTGGCAATCATATTGTTTATTATTCTGGGAATGAGAAATAGAAGAGAAATAACCTTATATTTATCATCAAAGACAACATTTAAAGGTCTATCTTGAAGTACAATGCTGTCTGTAATAGTATAACATCCATACTCTTACAAGGAAGACCTGGTGTGGTGCTGTGGGTTAATGCGCCAGATTGCAAAGCTGTTTGAACTGCAAGGTTGGGGATTCAAGCTCACCAGCTGCTCCTTGGAAACCCTATAAGGGTTGCTATGGGTCTCAACAGACTTGATGGCACTTAACAACAACAACAAACAAGGAAGCCCAGTTAGTGCCACTATTATTCAAATCTATGCACCAACCACTAAAGCCAGTGAGGATGAATTGGAAGAATTCTACCAACTTCTTCAGTTTGAAATTGATCAAATATGTAATGCAGATGTAGTGATAATTACTGGTGATTGGAATGCAAAGGTTCAACTGGTGATCATCTACAAAAATGGGCAGATGAATGAAAACACTTCCTCATCAATCGGACTATTAGGGTTTTTTTTGATCTCCCCATCACGATGTGTTTGAAGCCCTAATAATCCCCCCATACCTGTGAGTGAATGTGATTTCATCTGAAAGTAACGTCTTTTCAGTTGTTATCAAGCTCAAATGAGATCGGTGAGGTGAGCCTTCATCTGATGTCCTTGTAAGAAGAGAAGAGACAGGGAAACAGAGGCAGGGGAAGATGGCTGAGCGAGACGAAGACAGACATTTTAGTGATACAGCTACAAGTCAAAGGTGATGCCAAGGGACCCCTGGGACCACTAGGAGCAAGGAAGAGGCAACAAACAATCTCCCCTGGGAGCCTCCCGAGAGACGGTGGCTACATTTCTGGTGTTTTAAGACACACAGTTTGTGGGACTTTGCTAGGGCAGCCGTATGGAGTTCATGCAGGGATCACAGGAGGTTTGAAGCCCTGAAGACTTGTCTGTCCCATATATGCGTTTGAATCCTTGGTCCAGATTTTGGTTCATTCAGTGTTTACACATGTCACGCACAATCCCAGCACTGGAAATGCAGAGAGCAGTGTTCTGCCGCTGGCTCCCAGGAGTGCAGGATCTCGTTGTGGGGCACAGCTCTGCCTGTTCTGATGCCCACGGACCAACGTGTGTTCAACATGCACTGACACGTATGTATTGTTTATACTAATGAACGTGGTACTCCTGCTGCAGTGAGCATGCCTGTCAGAAAGCTACGGGTCCTCCAGAGGAACTAGATGGTGCCTGGCCACCACTGCCCACTGCTCTGAAATGGATTACAACAGAGGGTTTTGGATAGAGCAGAAGAAAAATGTGGAATAAATTTCAAAATCATAAAAGAGACCAAGGTTACTGGTAGAACTGCACCCCCACCCTCCCCATCCCAATCCTATTCCCTTAGCCACCCTTTAGGCCTGGAACTGAACTCATCTTTCTGCCCACTGCCTCCCGTGGCTCAGCTCTCAGCCTAAAGGCATCGATAACCTGTAAGGTGAATGCTAACATCAGGGAGGCAGACAGTCCTTAGACCACCAACCATGCACCATCGAAGAGCAGCCTTTGCCCGGGCTAACATTCTGAAGGTGGGAAGGGATAGGACAGAAGGAGGAATAGAAATGGGCATCTGAGGGAGGAAGTGGGAAGAGCATTGTTACAATGTGGGGACAGCAATCCGTGTTCAAAACAAAAGATGTGAGAATTGTTGTGTGAAATTCAGTGTGCTCTGTAAACTTGCATCCAAATCATGATACAAAGTTTTTAAAAAGAAGTTACAGGTTGTTAGAGAGGAAACTCAAATCACTTTAGAAATGATTTGGGTGTTTTATTGCCATTCAGAGCCCTGGTGTGGTACAGTAAGTCATACTGGTCTACTAAGTGCTAGGTCTGTGGTTCAAACCCACTGCTCTCCTTCAAGACAAGGAGGTCAGCCAGGACCACCTTTACGCACACTAGAGACATCTTATTTGACATGACTCATTTCAGGCGCCCGCATCTTCTTAGTTTTCATCTCACGTCACTAGAAGGAATGCACCAAACTTCTCCTAACTTCTGAACAACTTCATCCTCTGCCAGGTATGTTTCTCTGAGCACTTGGGAACGGCCAGAGGGACTTGTTAACCCAAACCTTTTTTGTCTGGAGTCTCTTCTTGTTACCGGAGTCAGAAGGATGATCAATAAGGCGGCTGGCTTAGAAATTCCAGTCTGAATGTTCCCCGGAAGGAGCAGTTGTTTATTAGTGTGGCTAATGAATCCCGGGATGGGATGCTAGCTACTGTAGAGTGTGTTCTGTACACGAGGCTGACTGCTGTCCCTTCTCATCTGTGGGGCTTCTGATAGTCTTGTACTCTGTGTTCTATTTGTCTGTGGGGACCTAATTACTGAGTCTGGACAGCTCGTCTATAACCGGCTCTCCAGCTGCCCCTGACGCCTTTTCACTGGGAGATGTCCACATGCGGTTGAGCAGATGTGTTCACTCTGCACACTGACTCTGTCCCTCGAGAATTCTACTGAATCAAAGCTCCGCCATTTGAGTCCTTCTTCAGGATTTACATGACCCTTCCAGAAATGCCACTTCCAAGACGGCAGGTTATGCCACAATGCCAGCTTCTCTGGGTGGTCTGCTGTGGGCTGGGCATTATCCCGGTGACTGTTGGCATGTTCTTTGACTTGATCCTTACCCCTCCCCCCCGGCTAGACCTGAGATAGTCATTTCAGTTAAGCAAAGTGAGGTTTGGAGACCCAGCGTAAGTTGCTTCAAGTAATGTAGCTAGTATGAGGGGGCGTCAAAAGTTTGTGGGAAAATTCTGTTATCTTTTAATCCTATTATTCCATGAACTTTTTGAATTCCCTTTGTATACGCTCAGAAAACCCAGTCTGTTGCTATGGAATCAGTTCTGACTCATGGCACCCCGGTGTTTCAGAACAGAAATGTGTTTTGTGGGCTTTCTTACCTGTCATCTTTCTTAGGAGCAGATCAGGTTTTTCTTACATGGCACTTGGGTGAATTCAAACTACCAACATCCTGATTAGTAGTCGGTGCCATTCAATGACCAGTATATGTGCTGTTGTTCCATGCCATCGAGTCAGTTGACTCACAGCAACCCTGTATAGAGTTTCCAAGGACCAGCTCGTGGGTTTGAACTGCCAACCTTGTAGTTAGCTGTCCAGTGCTGATCCTACAGCACCACACCAGGACCCCTAGAGCCAGATTAAACCGACTCCCTAAAGCCACCCTCAGAATGTGAACTTCTAGAAATTTCTGTTTAAGTTATCCACTTGTGGTATTCCTGTTATAGCAAAACTGGAGAACAAGGCTAATACCCATCCACCTATGAGGACGACCAGTGAATACGATTATTATTAAAACTTACAACCAATGATGACAAACATGAGAATGTAAGACTTTGACCTATTTCTCCAGTTTGAAATTGATCAAACATGCCATCAAGAAACATAGGTAATTATTGGTGACTGGAATGCAAAAGTTGGAAACAGAGGAAAAGGGTCAGCAGATGGAAGCTATGGCCTTGAGTATAGAAATGACCTTAGAGAATGCTTGATAGAATTTTGCAAAACCAATGACATATTCATTGCAAGTGCCTTTTTCAACAGCATAAATGGCAACTATACACATGGATCTTGTCAAATGGAATCCAAAGGAATCAACTACTTCGGTAGAAAGAGATGAACAAGCTCTTTATCAGTTAGAAAAAGGCCAGGGAGACAATGGATGAACAGACCGTCTATTTGCTTATATGCAAGTTCAAATTGAAGCTGAAGAAAATGTAAACAAGTCCACAAGAGCCAAAGTTCAGTCTTGAGTACATCCCACCTAAATTCAGAGGCCATCTCAAGAACAGACTGGGTGGATTAAAAAAGGATGACTGACAACCAGGTTATTTGTGGGTTTTCAGCAAGGACATCCTACCTGAAGAAAGCTGAAGGCCATTAAAGAGAAAATGAAAAAAAAAGACCAAGGTTCATGTCAGAAGAGACTCTAAAACTTGCTCTTAATGCAGAGTAGCTAAATTGAGAGGAAAACGTGATGAAAAGATGTAGAGAAGATTTCAAAGAGTAGCTCCAGAAGACTAAATAAAGCAACAGAATGAAATGGACTAAATCTTGGATTCAGAAATCCAAAAGGGAAAAACTCCCTTGACATTTCTCAAGGTGAAAGAATTGAAGAAGCAATTTGTAATACTGAAAGATTCTGTGGACCAAAATGGAACGATGCAGGAAGCATCAAAAGAAGATGGAAGTAATACACATAATCACTGTACCAAAAGGAATGATTGACATTCAGCCATTTCAGGAGTTACCATATGGCGAAGAGTCAATGGTACTGAAGGAAGGAGTCCAAACTGCACTGAAGGCATTGGTGAAAAGCAAGGCTCCAGGGATTGATGGAATACAACTTGAGAAGTTTCAACAAACTGATGCAGCACTGGAGGTGCACACTCATCTGTGCCAGTAAAACAGCTGACCTGGCCAACTGACCGGAGGCGATCCACATTCATGCCCATTCCAAAGACAGGTGACCCATTGGAATGCAGCAGTTATAAAAAAAAATCAGTAACGATGCACACGAATAAAATTTTGCTGAAGATAATTCAAAACCAGTTACAGCAGTACATTGGCAGTTAATTGCCAGATTCTGTATCTGGATTTGGAAAAGGTCATGGAATGAGGGACAATATTGCTTGATGGAAAGCAGAGAATACCAGAAAGATGTTTACCTATATTTTATTGACTATGCAAAGCCATTCGACTATATGAATCATGACAAATTATGGCTAGCATTTGAAAGAATAGACATTTTAGAGCAATTCATTGTACTTATGCAGAACCTATATCGAGACCAAGAGGCAGTTATTTGAACAAAACAGGGAGATGCCTTGTTGTTTACAATCAGGGTTGTATACTTCACCATACTTACTCAATCTGCTTGCCTAGCAAATAATCTGAGAAGCAGGCTGTATGAAGAAATACAAGGCATTGGGATTGGCTATTTCAATCCTGTTGGATATGTAGTATTCCCATATAACTAGCAGCCTGTGATAATGTAGATGACACAGCCTTGCTTTCTGGAAGTAAAGAGGAATTTAGCACTTAACTGCTGAAGACTGAAGAATTCAGCACTCGGTATGGATTCCACATCAACAAAAGAAAACACAAATCCTCACAACTGCACCAGTAAGCAACAGCATGATAAACACAGAAAAGATTGAACCAGAGATTTCATTTTACTTATATTCACTATCAGCGACTCAAGAAATCAAGCAATGTATTGCATGGGGCAAATGGACTGTGAAAGTGTTACAGAGCAAAGATGTCCCTTTGAGAATAAAGATGGGCCTGACCCAAGCCATGATAATTTCAGTCGCCTCATATGATGTGGGAGCCGGGCAGTGAATAAGGAAGACTGGAGAAGATTGATGCTTTTGAATGATGGTGTTGGTGAAGAATATTGAATATTCCGTGGACTGCCTGGAAGATGAACAGATCTGTATGGGAGAAATACAGCCAGATGCTTCTTAGAAGAGAGGATGGGAAGACTTCATTTCATGGATTTTGAACATGTTGTCAGGAGGGACCAGTCCCTGGAGAAGGACATCATACTTGATAAAGCCCCTGGATGAGATAGATTGGTACAGTAATTGCAGCAATGTTATGGAAACACAGCAGAGGGTGTGTAGATCATACAGGCCCACATGGGGTTTCATTCTGTTGTATGTAGGATCTCTGTAATTTGGAAAACTGAATTTAGGAGTGAAGCCAATTTGTCTTGAGCGACTTCTTTGTTTTTAAGTTTTGATTGTGAATTGAGTGGTAGTTTCCATGGGAGAACATCAGCTTTACATTCATCCTTTAGTATTTTGTTTCACTGCAATGATTACAATCCCCTCCATGCATCATCACTGGAAGCATTTGCTGCCATTCCCTCTGTTTCACACCCCCCACTCCCCACCCCCAGTCACCAGCACACAGCCCCTCTCCCTCCTTGAGTCTAGAGTCCACGTTATCGCCTCTGCCCCCATCTCTCACATCACTGCTTCTCTGGGTAGGGTCCCACAATCCGCTCTTCTCTCTTGAGGGTCCTCCGCTCCTGGACTGCAAGATCAACTTCTCTCCTCCTTTTGTTACAAAACATCTACCTTTACATTCGCAACACTCACAACCAGTCCTGATAGCAATTATTCACCATTGTACCACATGAGTCTTATCCCCATCTCCTCTCACCAGTCTCGTCCAGGTCCAGACAAGTTGGAAACCACTCAGTGGAGATTCTACCTTCCCACCGCACCCTCTGGAACTAGGCTCCCTCTGGAAAGCTTGTAAGCCAGTCATTTCCTGTCTTTGTAGCTCCCCCCCACCCCACCCCACACACCCCATTTTGGGTAGCCAGTGTCTAAGTTGCCCATCCCTGTGACCAAGGCAGTGGGAGTGATCCTTGTCCAGCTTCTTTCTGTGGAAAGTTTTTGGATTAATGATTCAAGGTTTTTTCTTCTTAAAGATGTATTCTGAGTCTCTACTTCTGGTAGTTTGTGCCTTTCTCGGACTTTTCCCTGTCATGCTCTGGGTTAATGCTCCAGGCTGCAAAGCTGTTTGAACTGCAAGGTCAAGAGTTCAAGCTCACCAGCTGCTCCTCAGAAACCCTATACAGGGTCGCTATGGGTCAGAACTGATTGGATGGCACTTAACAACAACAAGGACTTTCCCCATATCATGTAGATTATCTAATTTATTGGCTCACAATTGTTTATAGTACTGCTATGGTGCTGTGGGCTAATGCATCAGACTGCAAAGTTGTTTGAACTACAAGGTCGGTGGTTCAAGCTCACCAGCTGCTCCTTGGAAACTGTATTCAGGGTTGTTCTGGGTTGGAATCGACTCAACAGCACTTCACAACAGCATATGTTGCTGTTGTTGTTGAGTGCCATTGAATCTTTTCCACTGCATAGCAGCCCTGAATAGGGTTTTTGAGGAGCGGATGGTGGATTTGAACCACCAGCCTTGTGGTTGAAACTGACCTTGAGGTCCAGTGCTTACCCTATAGCGCTGCCCAGTGTTCCCATATGTTGTTGTTATTAAGTGCTGTCGAGTTGGTTCTGACTCATAGGGACCCTGCACAGAGTTTCCGAGGGGCAGCTGATGAGTTTGAACCACTGACCTTGCGGTTCAGTGCTTATCCTAGGGTGGTTGTTATGTGCCGTGGTTATTTCTGTAAGTTTCCCTCCTTCATTTCTGATTTTGTAATTTGAGTCTTTTCTCTTTTTATCCTGTTTAGCCAGAAATGTATCAATTTTGTTGATCTTTTTAAAAGCTTTGATTTTGTTTGTTTTTTCTCTTTTATTTATTTCATTTCCTCGTCACCACATTAATCCTAACGATTTCCTGCTTTCTGCTTTATTTAGGGTTAGTTTGCTACGATATTTCTAGTTTCTGAAGTTTGAAGGTCAGGCTACTGACTTGAGGTTTTTCTTCTTTAACTACTGGTGGCACAGTGGTTAAGCGCTTGGCTGCAAGCTAAAAGGTTGGTATTTCTAACCTTCCAGCCATACTGCTGGAGAAAGAGACTGCAGTCTGCATTCAAAGAGAATTAGCCTTGGAAACCCAATGGGACAGTTCAACTCTGTCCTTCATGGTTGCCCTGAGTTAGGATCCACTCAGGGACAGCAAGGTCTTCATACACGTCTCTCGACACAGTGCTTTAACTGTATTTCCAAAGTTTAGCTATGTTGTAATTTCATGCTTAATCATTTCAAAGTATTTTTTAATTTCCCCTGTGAGCTCTCCTTTGACTGATTGGATTGTGCCGTTTAATTTTTATAATTTGTGAATGTTCCAAAATTCTTTCTGCTATTGATTCCTAACATCATTCAATTTGGACCAGAGATCACACTTTGTATGACTTCATGGGTTTTGCATTATTGAGACTTGACCACTGGCCTCACGTGGTCCATCCTGGAGGGTGATCACGTGGACTTGAGAAGACTGAGTGTTCTGTTGTGGGTCGATGTGGTGCTCTGTGGTGTTCAGCTCTTCTGATTGGTTGTTGATCTATGGCCTGTATGTTATAATTGAGGAACATGGTCCCAGAGAGTCAGAGAACTACAACAACTCAGTTAAGCTTTCCTAGTTGCTAAGTGTGGACGGTGGGGTTTAGGGCCACCTCCTTGGAGTCGTAGTATGGTGCTGCTGTAGGATAAGCACAGGACTGCAAGGTCAGTTTGAACCACAAGGTCGGCAGTTCAAACTCACCTGCCGCTCTTTGGAGGCCCTATGTTGGGTGTCTATGAGTCGGAACCAACTCAAGAACACTTAACAGTAGCAGCAACCTTGCCTGACAATTGCGAGATCCAGTGGTTCTCTGGGGATAATACAATTCTCAGCCTTGAGCTGCTTTTAGAAATGATTTTACTTTAATAGTTTGCTTTTGACTTAAATTCTTCTTGAACACATTTTCTCTTCTTTTGTGTGTGTGTATACTGGGAGATTAGTTGCCTGTGTGGTTTAATTTATAAAAAAGTATCTCTTAAGACTTTAATTAAGCAGAGGCTCTTAATATGAGGACATTTCTTTAGAAGTTTTTCATTAAGAGCTCCAAGTCCGTCCCCCACTTTCTTCTCTTTGTGAAAGTCCATCAAATGTGAGACTTATAGAGACTTAGTTTGTCTCTAATGACTTCCATAGGTTTAACCTTCACAATTCATTTTAAGTTGAGAGATACTTGAAATGGTTTAATTAAACCTTTAACTGAGTAGTAATTGATTTATTATTTTGGTCTGCCTTTATAACAAGAAGCTTCCTAATTCCTCTGGTTTATTTTATAGCCTTTTAATCTGCTCTGGTCATGTAGGAAGTGGTCTGCAGAAAGACCTTCATTCTCCTCTTGAGTCCTAATCAAATCTCTGGCTGTGTTCCAGGAAGAAAGTGCCTAGTAGACCAAATTGAATATCAGCCTCTTTCTCTCTCTCATTCTTGTCTGTGTGTGAGAGAGATGGTGAGTATTTGTGCCTGTGATTGTATCAGCAAATGTGTGATTGCAAATGTGTGTGTAAATATGAGGCTCTTGTGATGATTTCTGTGCCTGAGTATACAAT
>NW_006408519.1:43014769-43015686 GCF_000296735.1 Chrysochloris asiatica | reverse complement strand
GCGGGAGAAAGATGAGGCTTTCTGCTCCCGTAAAGATTTACAGCCTCAGAAACCCTGTACAGGGTTGCTATGGGTCGGAACCGACTCCACGGCACATTACAACAATAACACTGTTCCCTTGTTCTATTAAAACGACTGTTTCTTGGTTTATGTACAGATTCCTCCTGAGCATAATGAAGGGTTCTGGAATAACTATTCTTCGCAGTGTTATCCATAGCTTGTCATCATCCACACAGTCAAAAGCCTTTGAAAAGTCAATAAATCACAGGTAAATATCCTGGTGAGACGCTGTGGGTTAATGCGCCACTTGGCAAAGTCAATTTGGTGGTTTAAGCTCACCAGCTTCTCTTTGAAAACCCTACACAGGGTCATTATAACTCGGAACTGACTTGACGGTACTTAACAACAACAACAAATATCTTTCTGTTATTCTCTGCTTTCAGCCAATATCCATCTGCCGTCTGCAGTGATATCCCTCGTTCCACATCCTGCTCTGAATCCGGCCTGAACCTCTGGCAGTTCTCCGTCAGTGTAATGTTGCAGCCCAGTTTTGAATTTTCTTTAGCAAAATTTGACCTGCATGTGATATTGCACTATGATTTCCTCATTCTTTTGGGCCATCTGTCTCTGAAATGGGCAGAGATGTGAATCTCTGCCATTTGGTTGGCCAGGTAGCTGTCTTCCACATTGATGAGTGAGCGCCTTCAGAGCTGCCTCAGTTTGTTGAAAGATTTCAATTTGTATTCTATCAATTCCCGGTGCCTTGTTCTTTGCCAATGCCTTCAGTCCACCTTGGACTTCTTCCTTCAGTATTGTTGGCTCTTGATCATATGTTACCTCTTGAAATGGCTGACCATTGACCATTTATTTTTGGTACAATGACTCTGTGGATTCCTTCCATCTTTTTTTTTTTTTTT
>NW_006408519.1:43005095-43011609 GCF_000296735.1 Chrysochloris asiatica | reverse complement strand
TGTATTCATTTACATGTATGGTTTGATGTATTCATTTACATGTATGGTTGTGATGTATGTGAATGTATTCATTTACATGTATGGTTTGATGTATTTGGTTGTCATGCATTCATTTACATGTATGGTTTGATGTATAAGTGTGTGATTGTATGTATCTGTGTGTGGTATATGTGATTGAGTATGTGAGTGTATATGTATGTGAAATTGTGTTGTATGTGTTTTTGAGTGTGATTGTATATGTGTTTGAGGTTGTGATGTGTTCGTGTGTGGTTTTATGTTGTGAGGTTGTAGTGTGTTTGTGGTTGTATACATGTGTAATTGAGAGTGTGTATGAATGTGTGTGTAGGATTGGATTTGTGTGTGGGGCTGTGATGTGTTTGCATGTGGTTGTATGTGTGAATTGTGACTGAGAGTGTGTATGTGTGAGTGTGGTATTTGTGTGTGGAGTTAGGGTATGTTTCCTGTACGGTTGATTGCGAGTGTGTGAATGTGTGCATGTGTGGTTGTGATGTATGTGAGTGTGGTTGTATATGAGTCTGATTGTATTTGTGTGTGTGTGTGAGTTTGTGATGTTTGCGCATGTGGTTGTATGTGATTGAGAATGTGTGTGACAGTATGTGGTTGTAATGTGTGTGTGAGTGGTTGGATATTGAGTGTGTGATTGGATTTGTGAATGAGGTCATATATGTAAGTGTGTGAATGGAATTTGTAAATGAGGTTGTGATGTGTTTGTGTGCGGATGTATGTGTGAGTGTGTGATTGTGAGTGTGCGTTAATGTGAGTGTGGTGTGTAAGTGTGAATGTGGTGTTGTTGGTAAGTACCCTGAAGTCGGTTCCGACTCATAGTGACCCTGCACAGGGTTTCCAAGGCTACGAATCTTTATGGGAGCAGAACGCCATATTTTTCTCCCGTGTAACAGCTGGTAATTTCGAACTGCTGACCTTGAGGTTGGCAGCCCGACTCGTAACCACTATGCAACCAGAGCTCCTTAACCACTCACTGCTGTCACTTACAGGGCATTTCTTGCAAAGAGTCTGCCTCCTGGGCCCTCGTCTTGTAGGCAGGCACAGTCAGCCCCACAGAGGGAGGTTGCATTCCTTGTAAACCTAAAAGACTCGCCCTCTCCAGATGATGATAAATAATTCATTGTCTCCCTTCTTGCTTCCTGGGTTTTGGAAATAAATGTCAGGGAGATTAACTGACAGCCCTAAAATGTTAGACTTTCAGAATTGCTCTATATTCTTGAGTTGGCACAGAGGCTGTCTTTACCCATGGTCTTAGGCATAATTAAATTTGTTTCTCCCCGTCACAATTCTATATTGGATTTCCGGGCATGTGAGATATTTTAGAATGAAGAAATCAGGGGAGAAATGAATATTGAGCCAGAATGAACAGGGATGCATGTACACAGAGGGACCGCATCAGCTACCCGTGGGCTGGCTGGAGGCCGGCGTCTCCCATTGTGGCATTCCAAGTCAGAATAGGAATGACTGTGGTCATTGGAATACACAATATCATTTATTGATCACTTCCCAAGCACCGTGCTCAGCATTTCAAAGGATTGATTTTATTAATAGTGACTATTGTTTGAACTGCAAGGTTGGTGGTTCAAGCTCACCAGCTGCTCCTTAGAAACCCTATACAGAGTCGCTATGGGTCAGAATCAATTCGATGGCACTTAACAACATCACCAAATCCAGTAGAGTCCTGGTGGGGCATTGTGAGATAAATCGCTAGACTGCAGGTTGGTTTGAACACAAGATCAGCAGTTGAAAGTCATCAGTTGCTCTTTGGAAACCCTATACAGGGTTGCTATTAAGTCGGAACCCATCAATGGTACTTAGCAACGACAACAACAGTCCAGTAGAGGCAGCTTTGTGTTTCTGTTTCACGTCGGAAACTGAGACTTGGAGACGATTCTTTTAATCCAGGTCTGCGATTCCAAGCCAGCTGCTCTCCACCACGTAGCTCCAAACCACTGCCATCGAGTGGATTCCGACTCAAAGACGCTATTGCACAGAGTACAAGTGCGCCTTAGAGCTTCCAAGTGCACACATCTTTGTGAGAGCAGACTGCCTCATCTCTCTCCTGTGGAGCGGTCGGTGGGCTTGAACCTCTAACCCTGCGGTTAGTAGTCCACTGCCTAACCCATGGTGCCACCACACATTGGCTCGGTTAAAATGTCTAGCACTCACCTCTGTTATCTGCAGCCAAGAAGAGGTAGGCCCATTGTCATGGGTCCATTCCTACTCAGGGTGGCCCCTGGGCTGCAGATTAGAAATGCCCTGTAGGCCTTCTTGGCTATATTTTGTTTTCCTTTAAATGTTATTTATTTTGTTGGTATTGAGAATGTACACAGCAAAGCATACACCAATTGAATCGTCTTTACGTGTACAAGTTGATGGCACCGATGACATTCTGTGAGTTATCTGGTCATTCTCACCCTCCTTGGATGCACAACAGAACGAAACAAGTTCTCAGTTGTTGCTATGCTTGAGCCCACTGCTGCTGCCACCGTGCCAGTCCATGTCTTTGGGGTCTTCCTCTTTATCTCCACGTTACCAAACACACTGTCCTTCTCCAGGGACTGCTCCCTCCTGATAACAAGTCTGAAGTATGAGAGACAAAGTCTCGCCGTTCTGGCTTCTAAGGAGCATCCTGGCTGCACTTCTTCCAGCAGAAATTTGTTTGTTCTTGTGGTGGTTCATGGTATGCTCCTCCAATACCATAATTCAGATTCGTCTGTGGTCTTCTTTATTCACTGTCCACCTTTCACATACATGTGAGGGTATTGAAAATACCATGGCTTGGGTCAGGCACACCTTAGGCCTCAAACTGACAGTTTTGCTCTTGAACACTGTGAAGAGGTCTTGTGCAGCAGGTTTGCCTATTGCAGTTACGTTGTTTGATTTCTTGACTGCTGCTTCCATGAGTGTTGATGGGTGATGAGAACAAAATGAAATCTTTAAAGAGCATAATGCTCACAGCAGACCACTTGTATTAGTTCAGCTATTGTTTGGTTTTAAGATGACTTTAGGGGATATTTTTGGTTTAAGGTTTAAAGATGATCTCAGGGCATTAATTTCAGGGGTTCAGCCACCCTCCCTCCATGACTCCAGAACTTCTAGAGTTCAGGATAATTTGAAATTCTGTTCTGAATTTCTCCCCTTTTGATCAGGATTCTCTTAGGGAATCTTTGATCAAAATGTTCAGTCATGGTATCTTGGTGACAGATTCTCAGGCCTTCCTTCCACACAGCTGCTGGGGAGGTTCAAACCACTGACCTTTAGGGTCGTGACCCATTACAGATCGCTTGTGCCACCCAGGGACCTGTTGTTTCCTAAGGTGCCTTCAGAAAATCTTGCAGACTGGGTGGCTTTAAAGTAACAGAAATTCATTCCCTCAGAGTTCTGGAGGCTTGAGTTCTGAAATCAAGGTCTCACCTTGCTTCCTTGGAAGCCTCTAGGGGAGGGACCTCCCTTTCTCTGCCCTCATCATCACATGACCCTTTCCCCCTTGTCTCTGACTCCATATGTCTTCCCTATTTCCTTTTATTTGTCATTCAATTGATTAGAGCAGTAATAATAATCCACCCATACTACCATGGAATCAGTTCTGACCCACAACGATAGGATTTCTGAGACTGTAAATCTTGACAAGAGCAAATAGCCTCACCTTTCCCTTTTGGAGTGACTGGTGGGTTTGAACCACCAACCTTGCAGTTAGCAGCTCAATGCTTAACCTACAGCACCACCAGATTCTTCTGAATTGAACATTGTATTCTACTTTGTGGAGTCCTGGTATGGCGCTGTGGGTTAATGCGCTGGACGTTGGTCAATTTGAACCGCAAGGTCGGGTGGTTCAAGCTCACCAGCCACTCTTCAGAAACCTATACAGGGTCACTATGGGTATGAACTGACTCTATGGCACTTAACAAGAGCAACAACTCTACTATGCACTTATGGAGTCCTGGTGTGGCATAGCAGGATGAGCACTGCACTGCGTTAACTGCAAGCTAATTGCAAGGTTGATGGTTCAAACCCACAATCCAGTAATTGTGAGTAGACACGTAAATAGATATACATGCTGAATAGGTGTGGGAGATTGTATGGGATTATCTCTCAGTGCCTGTTCCTCAAGTTTTCTTTATGCAATGCTTGTTGTTATTGTTATGTGCCGTGGAGTCGGTTCCGACCCATAGCGACCCTGTACAGGGTTTCCGAGGCTGTAAATCTTTACGGGAGCAGAAAGCCTCATCTTTCTCCCGTGGAACAGTTGGTAGTTTCGAACTGCTGACCTTGCGGTTCGCAGCCCGATTCATAACCACTACGCTACCAGTTGTTAAGTGCTTACTCCATGTACCCAGCTGTGCTGAAGACCCAGGAAACCAACTCCAACCTCCGTGCTGGAGGGAAGAACCACACTGGGGTAGCCTAGCTGGCGAGTGTCCATCCATGTGTGTGCTTCAGGCTGTAAACGTGACCCAGGTTAAGGACACGGCTCTCCTGCTCAAGTAACTGCAGACACCTCGTGGAGGAGGTTCTGACATTTGTGAGGTTCTGACATTTGTGAGGTTCTGACATTTGAACTGGGACTTAGAGGTTTGGCTTTGATTTGGAGTTTGGGATCTGATTAAGTTTGGAGATATGGTCATGGGAAGGGGTAATATAGGTAAGTAAAAAGAGTTCAGGGTTATTTGTGTATGAGGGAGTCCTGGGGTGGTGTTGTTGATAAGCAGGGTTGATATGAATCTCAAGGTGGTGGCTTATACCCATCATCCACTCCTTTGAAACCCTCTACAAGGTCACTATGAGTCAGAACTGACTTGATGGCACTTAACAACAACAACAACAAGAAGGAACCCTAAAATAATCTGTAGGTGATAGAAACGATGCTGGAGATCACATGATAGAATTTTGCAAGACTACGGTGTGGTGCTGTGGGTTAACGCACTAGACTGCAAAGCTGTTTGAACTGCAAGGCCAGCTGTTCAAACTCACCAGTGGCTCCTCAGAAACCCTATGCAGGGTTGCTCTGGGTTGGAACCGACTTGACAGTACTTACCAACAGCAACAACAACAACAATGACTAATTCATTGCAAATACACATGGTTTTGGAGAAGCACAGTCAGAATGCTCCTTAGAGGCCAGATCGTCAAAACTTCTCATGCTTCGGATATATGATCAGGAGGGCCCAGTCCCTGGAGAAGGACATTGTGCTTGGTAAAATGGAGGGTCAATGAAAAAGAAGAAGACCCCCAACGAGATGGGTTGGCGCAGTGGCAGCAGCAGTTGCTGAGACATAACAGTTGTGAGAATGGCACAGGACTTGGGCACTGCTTTGTTCTTCTGCAAAGGGTCGCTGTGAGTTGGAACTGACTTGATAGCAATTAATGCATCAACAAATGGGCAACTATTGAATGATGCAGAAAGCATCAGAAGAAGATGGAGGAAGGAGTATACGGAGTCACTGTTCTAAAAAGGAGTGGTTGGTGTCCAACCATCTCAGGAGGTGGCTTATGAACCAGTGGTACTGAAGGAAGAAGTCCAAGCTACACCGAAGGCATTTGGGGAAGACCAGGCTCTAGATATTGAAGGAATACAAATTGAAATGTTTTGACAAAATGATGCAGTGCTAGAAGTAGTCTCTGTCTACACCAAGAAATTTGGGAGAAGGCTGCCTGGTCAACCAATTGGAAGAGATCCATGTCTGTGTCCATTCCAAAGAAAGCTTACTCAGCGAACGATGGAACTCATTGACTAATATCTTTACTAGCACATGTAAGTACAATTTTGCCGAAGATAATTCAGAGGTGATTGCCACAGTACATCAACTGGAGACTGTCAGAAATTGAAACCAGACTCACTTGGGAAGGAGGGCTATCATTGCTGACGTCAAATAGATCTTATCTGAAAGCAGAGAATACCAGAAAGCTATTTCCTTGTGCTTTATTGACTATGCAAAGGCTTTTGACTGTGTAGAACATAACACATAACACTATGGACAACATTGCAGAGAATGAGTATTCTAGAATACTTAATTGTGCTCATGGGGAACCTGTATATAGACCAAGAAACCATTGTTAGAACAAGGAGATACTGAGTGGCTTAAGGTCAGGAAAGGTGTGTGCCATGGTTATATTCTTTCACCATATTTATTTAATCTATATGCTAAGCAAATAATCCTAGAATCAGGATTGTATGAAGCGGAACATGGCATCCTGTCTGGAGGAAGACTTATTAATAACCTGTGAAGTGCACATAACACAACCCTGTTTGCTGGAAGCAAAGCGGACTTAATAACTACTGATGAAGATCGAAGACCACAGCCTTTGGTATGGTACCTCAAGGTAAATAAATCCTCACAACTGGACCAAAAAACAACATTATGAGAAGCAGAGAAAAGATGGAAGTTATCAAAGACTTCATTTTGCTTGGATCCACAATCAACACTCATGGAAACAGCAGTCAAGAAATCAGTCGATATTAGGCATTAGGCAAATCTGCTGCACA
>NW_006408519.1:42999760-43003495 GCF_000296735.1 Chrysochloris asiatica | reverse complement strand
GCCAGATCTGAGAGCTGTGGCAAAGTCAGCAGGAACAACGGAAGATTCTAGAGAGAGAGAATGGCAGTGAGGGAGGTAGTAGAGGTGGAGGAAGACAGGAAGGGAAGCCTGGCTCCTAGAGACCAGGTCTCAGGGTGAGACCTGCGCTCAGAGACCTTGTTAGGAGAAAATCCACAAGGTTCAGCGACAGGCTGAATAAAGGAGTTTAGGAAGGAGGAGGAGGAAGAGAAATTAAATTTCTGTTTATTAACAGTCATATAATTACTGTTATTTGAATCAGAGGTTACAGGATTTTCTTCAACCTCCTCTTCTGAGATTCTCAGATCTTACTGAAAGTGTGAGGAATTGTCATTAATACTTGTTTGGTTGGGGTGGTTCCTTTATCCCAAGTTCTTCTGTGAATATCCCATTGGGAGCTGACCACTTGGTCCCCGGGAGCTGAATTGCGAACACAGCAGTGGCGAGGCTGCTTTTGATGCTGGAGACTTCCCGAAGCTGTCAGACCCACTTTGGCGATCATCCTTGCCATGCAGATTGCCCTTTGCTCCTGAGCTCAGAGCACTCAGATGTACAGGTGCCCACAGGGTTGCCGTGAATCGGAATCCACTGGATGGCATTTTTGGGATTTTGGTGTTTTGCTATGAGGGCAGCAGGCAAGGAGTTGAGACAGTAAGACATGGATTCTTCCCTCAAGGAGCCCCTGTCTGTGACATTGAGGATGCCGATAAGGTTCTAGGATGGCCAACGTGCTCCATGTTAGGCACAATGTGTGGGGCCGGCACACAGCAGGGTCTGCTATGCTGTCAGTGTATGTCCCCTGGGTATGTCTCCTGGGGAAAACGCTTTGTGTCATGTGTCTCCCTGGAGCATTGCAAGGTGTCATTTATACTACATGCTCTGAGCCGTAGACTCGGTAAACATGTGCACCATGTTTCTGCAGCTCTGCTCTTACAGGCGGTGGGCGTTTTATAGCTGCTGCACTAATCCGCTTCTCTGACAATTAATTGCTGCTTCAGTATGCTGCTCAAGTGCAGGCTGTTGTAGAGAATAATGACAAAACAAAGCTCTCAGGATTCTGAGGTGAAGGGGTTGTCGTTACCCTACACGGTCCTGTTCCCACTGCCCACCGCCCTTCCCCAAGCAGAACTCCATATCCCCCTTGGTGAGACTCAGTGTGGATGCGGGGGGCTGGAGGGAGGATGAAGGGTCCCCATCACGGCTCTCTAGTTGCCTTCCTGTGATGAAGTAGTCTTTCCCCCACTCTTCTTCCCACTCCCCAGTGAGATGGAAGGATGTTGGATGCCCTGGTCTAGGGAGACTTATGAGTGGGGCATTCATTCAGGGCTGACCTCCCCCACTTGGCATCCCAGCTCAACAGAAGTCCTGCTCCATCCAGTCTCCAGAGCTTGTGGATCTGTGTCTGGAGCCCTTGTCACACTGCTTTTTCCCTGGAGCCCAGCCTGCTCTGTGGCCTCCCCTCTCTGACTTCCCCAGCGGTGGACTTAGTGGCCTGACTAATCCTGTGACCAGTGTTTAATTATACAGAATCTTAGCTTCTAGAGAGCGGGAAGGGACCTGAAAGACAGTCCAGTTCTACACAGACCATTGGCCCACAATGGTGCTCACTCCCAGGCCTCCTTCTAGGCCCACCCTGTCCTTCAGGTGTAAAGGGGATGTTGGCCTGGCTGTTCCAGCCCCTTTTCTGTCTCTATGATATTGGGGTGTCGGTTAGACTTGTGAGTACCCTCAGCTGGCCTTTCTCAGGACTATGTCTCAAGTCACATGACCTAAGAGCATGGTTTGGAGTCCAGGTGTGGCGTTATGGGTTAGTGTGCTGGACTGCATAGTTGGTTTGAACCGCAAGGTTGGTGGTTTAAGCTCACCACCCACTCCTCAGCAACCCTATACAGGGTGGCGATGGGTCAGAACCAACTTGGTGGCATTTACCACCACCACCAACATCACTTAAGACTTCAGACTTCAGTCAACTTCATACAAAGGTACCAGACTCCCCAGCCTCAGCTCACCCCTATCCATTCCCACCTGGTTCTGAAGCTATTTCAAACCCCTGACCCTGCTTGTAAAAACAAATGCCAATCAAAAAGTATCACAAAGATTGTTGCTGTCCAATGGCTGTAGAAGGATTTGGCACTTGTTAAACTCTCCCTGATCATGACATATTTTAAATGTGATTTTAACACTGGTTGTTAGAAAACTTGAAAAACAGCACATTGCTGCTATCTTTAGTGCAATCATTGATGGCTTTAGATTGTAGTTAGTTTTCTCAGGACAATCTGATGCAAGTAATCACAGCTCCTTGAAGTAAACTGAATAGTTGTGTAACTCATTACGAGCATGAAAAACGAAGCCGCCTTTGAGAATCCTTTACAAAGACATCCTTAATCGGTTTCTGAGAACTGGATCGAAATGGAAATGGTGGTTACAACCGTGATTTGTTAGCTGGGGCTGACAGTCATAACTGAAAACCTGCCCAGCTGTCAAAGATAAAATGATATTCTTAATTCAGAATATTATAGAACTGACTATACATTACTGTGTAGCTCCAGTGGTGCCTGGGTGGCATCAGCAGTTAAGCACTAGACTACTCACCAAAAGGTTGTGATTTGAACCCACCCAAATGTACCTCAGAAGAAAGGCCTGGTGATCTACATCTGAAAAGCCACGCCCTGACGCCCTGTGGAATATAGTTCTGTTCTGACACACAAGGGGGCGCTATGAATTGCAGTCAACTTAATCACAGTGACTGCTTAAAATTTTTTTTTTTTTTTAATTATTTAGTGTGAATGCAATGGGTGTAGCACTAACGATATTATTTGTTGGAAACTGTCAATTTCTGTAATGGCTACAGGCTTTTTGTTTCTAATGAAATGAAACATGGACTTTGAGCCCCAGACTGGCGCTGTCTGATTGTGTGACGACATCGTGGCTGGCGCTGTCTGATTGTGTGACGACATCGCGTCTTCTTGCTTCCTCCGTAGAGTCTTTGGCGGTGAAGCGGAAGCGAGGCCGGCCAAAGGGGTCCACGAAGAAACTCTGTGCTGAAGAGGAGCTTCCAGAACGAGCTGCGAGTCCCACCGAGGACTGTCTGCTGACTCCCACGGAGCGGAGCAGCCCGGTGCCCAGCAGCCTGGAGTGCAGCAAATGCTGCCGGAAGTTCTCCAATCCCCGGCAGCTGAGAAAACACATCTGTATCATGGTGCTGAATCTCGGTGAGGAGGACAGGGATGCAGGTCAGTGCGTGCCACCATCTGAATGTCGCTGTTTACTCTTGTTCTTGCACATGGCCACCTGTTTATACAGGTCTCCCCATCTGGACTGGTGCTTATTTATACCTGCATGTTATTCATTTTCTGATTGGCTGTGTCTCCGGGTGCAGCTCATGGGGGCTTTGGGGATGGCAGAGGTCATGAGGGAGGACTAACCGAAAGGTTAGTAGTTCAGACTCACCCAGACGTGCAGCGGAAGAAAAGTCTGGCAGTTTGCTTCTGAAAAGTTGCAGCCTTGAAGCCCCTACGGAGGTCAGTTCTGCTCTGCCCACGTAGCGTTGTCATGAGCCGGAATCCACTGGACAGTGGCTGATGGTATTTATCTTTGCTTTGGGGGTTGCGGAAGCTGGGAGACATGGTCCGTGCCTGCAGCAAGCTTAGGTGCTGGTGGGTGTTTGGAAAGTGTCAAAGGTTAAATGACAGTCAGCCCTCAGCTAGAGAAAGCATG
>NW_006408519.1:42997502-42999106 GCF_000296735.1 Chrysochloris asiatica | reverse complement strand
AAATTGACAGTGTGAACGTCCTCAAAGGACCCAAAGGTTTTAAATGATCTTTAAGTTTTTGGAACAAAAAGAGGTCTGAAGAGGCAAGATGAGTACTGTAGGATTGTTGGGATAAGGTTTCCCGATGAAATTCTCCTAGTACAGCCCTTCCTGCCCCCAGTGAACAGGCACATTGTTGTGATGGAAAAAGAATTCCTCAGCCCAACTGTCCTGGCTCTTTCTCACCAATGCAGTTTTCCGTTGTCTTAAAACGTTGTCATATTAAGTACCTGTGCTCGTCCTGTGCCCTTCAAGAAACTCTATCAAGGTTACCGTTGTATAATCCCCCAAAGCAGTTGCTCTAACTTTCTGAGCTGCTCTTTGTGTCTTGAGTTGAACTGGCCCAGTAGTTCCCATCAGAAGCCACTGTTTTAATGGACCGATTTTTGAAGCTACCCTAACGAGACTAAGCAAGTGTATTCTTGAGAGAATGGCTGCAGCCATCCACTGCTCGCAAAGACAAGTCTGTTTGGAGTAACCTGTGCGTGTTTGATTTGAAACCCTACTAGCAATACTTTTTCACTTTTCCATGTGTGTGTGTGCATATGATATTTATATATATGTACATTTATATAAATAGATATATGGTTGCTGTTAAGTGCCATTGAGTCGGTTCTGACATACAGTGATCCTGTGTAGAGTTTGCAAGGCTTTAACTTGGGAGCAGAAAGCCTCATCTTTCTTCCATGGAGCAGCCGGTGGACTTGAACTGCAGACCTTGTGGTTCTTAGTCCATGGTTATCGTATGGAAGTGTATACACACACACACACAACACAGATAGATAGATAGATAGATAGATAGATAGATAGATAGATAGATAGATAGATAGATAGATAGATATACAAATACACAACATAGATAGATAGATAGGTAGATAGATAGATAGGTAGATAGATAGATAGATAGATAGATAGATAGATAGGTAGATAGGTAGGTAGATAGATAGATAGATAGATAGATAGATAGATAGATAGATAGATAGATAGATAGATAGATAGATATACAAACACACAACATAGATAGATAGATAGGTAGATAGATAGATAGATAGATGGATGGATGGATGGATAGATAGATGGATAGATAGCTATACACACATACGCACACGGGAGCTTCAGAAAGTACATGGAACAATTTTATTATCTTTTAGTTTCATTTTTCCATGAACCTTTTGAAGCCCCCCATTTGTATGTGTGAATTTCTGAAGCACATCAGTGTCCCATTGAATAGTTTGTACAGTTTGTTCGGTGACTTTGGTTGCAATCCTCTCAATGTAAAAACACTTTTCTCCTTTCCTCCCGGGCTTCCCCATTTCCATTCCTCCTTTTCTGCCCCTTTATGCCTTCTAAGCTTTGTTTCCCGAGTCCCTCACTCAGATTTCTCGCCAGCTTTCGAAGAAGTGAAAGTTCTGCTTTTTCCAGATGTTGTTTTCTGGTTGGATTAGTGCGACAGCCTCTTTGACCTCAGCACACTGCATGGTGGGCCCTACCTGCATGGGAAGTGGCCTGGGGTCCCACTGATCTCAGTGCCTGAAATGATGTGTAATTTTTTAAAAAAGTTTTTA
>NW_006408519.1:42991994-42996977 GCF_000296735.1 Chrysochloris asiatica | reverse complement strand
CCATCTCCTTTCACCAGACCCCTCTAGACTAGATGAAAACTATTCAGTGGGGATTCTACCTTCCCCTGCACACTCTGAAACTAAACTCTCTCTTGAAAACTTGTAAGCCAGTCACTTCATGTCTTTATAGCCCTTCCATTTTAGGTAGCCAATGTCTAAATTGCCCATCCTTATCTACTCTATATACAGAAGGGATAGGATTGGTACTTGATGTGAAGACACCTTCCCTCTCTGTAACAAATGGAGTGCATTTAACACATACCAAATGGGTGTCTGTGCCTTCCTGGGGTTGTAAAAACTTCTAACATATGCAGAAATGACCTTATGCCCTGCTGCCCAGCGGCTGACAGCCACGTGGCTGTGACTTGCTCTGCAGTTTACCAAGCACAATATTGCAATTTAGAAAATTCTCCCATAATTGTTTTAATACAGCCTCTGTAAAGAGCAGCTCAGTGACATTTTCAACAGTTGACTTGACTCTTGAGCTTGTTAAAACAATGAAGAAAAAACAAAACGTTCCCGTTCCTAGCCTGAGCCCTGGCAAGTTAAAATAGCTCTTTTGATATGTATTCAATATATATTTATTTTATTCTGCATCTGAATAGTAGGAGAAAACAGGAACAGAGATTGGTTTTTTTTTTTTAATTCCAGTGCCCCACCCCCACCCCTGCGCCATTATGTACAACAGCTGCTGTTTTGGAAACACATTTTGCAGCCTACAGAAATCAATATGTCACCTTTATGAAGGTGACTTCAGAACGTCTCTCCACCTGTTATTCTTGGGGTCCTTTTAAGCAAGAACAGTTGTTCTTCGTCTTGTGAAGCCTTCCCTAAGAAAGATCAGGTGGCTGCTCCGTGGTGAGACCTATGGTCTTTGCCTGTCATCCTCACAAAGGGTTTTCGCAGCCCTGTTCTCGTCTCTCCTTCCTGATGTTTGTGCGACCCAGTGAACACCTGCACCCACAGAAAGCCATGTTTGAAAGCTTGCAGGTGTTAGCATAGCACAGTGCTGGTCTCATGGAACCTTGCTCTCCGTGGGGGCTATGGAACGGTGATGTTGACTTTACTGTGATACGCTGCCCACCCTGCTCAGGAGCCCTGCAGTGGTTAAAGCACTCAACGGCTTCCCTGAAGGTTGATGGTTGGAACCCATCTAGCAGCTTTGCAGCGGGGAGCCAATCCGTTTCCCAGAAAGGTCACCACCTAGGAACCCCTGTGGGGTCAGTGCTACTTTGTCTGCCAACAACAGTAACACACCCTAGCTTTATTTCTGTTGCAGCTCAAACTCATCAGCCACTCCTCGGAAACCCTATACAGAGTCACTGTGAGTCGGAACCCCAAATAAACCAGCCCCCTGCTAACTCACAGGACACAGTAGAACTGCGCCATGGGATACCCGAGGCTGTCAACCTTTAGGGACACAGACTGCAGCTAATGTGTTTGAACCTCTGATCTTTTGGTTAGCAGCCGAGCGCTTTAACCACTGCGCCACCAGGGCTCCTTTCCGAACCAGGCAAGTGGGCGCCCAGTGTTCCCCTAGCACAGTGGTCTTTGGGGGTCTGTCCAGCAATCAGTACCCCGCTCTCTCAGCTTCCAGCACCCTCTCTGGCTGATGGGTCACTCTCCCTGCAAACCTGCACTTTACCCATGTGTGCTGGGTATAAACTGGCCTAGTGCTGTCCTGTGTTTGTCCTCCCGTGGCTTGGAGGGAGCACACCAGCCGCCCCACACGGCCTTATGAAGACCCTGCCTGCTGCAGGCTTTCTCCCTGCCATGGAGCAGGCGATCCGGGAGCAGGTGGATTTTCCTTCCTGGAAGCTTCCCTCACTGCAGCGTCTCATTCTAGCTCCCTCTCGTTCTGTAAGGCCCAGCCCTCAGGAGTGCCCATCAGAAGCAAGCATGTGCTCCTAACTGTCTCTGCCTTGGTAACTTCTGGTGGGAGTCCCTAGGTGGCGCAAACAGTTATCCACCGAAGGGTTGGCGGTGTGAACCTTCCCAGAGGTGCAGTGGAAGAAAGACCTGGCACTCTCCATCTGAGAGTTTGCACCCTTGAGAGCCCTATGAAGTATAGCTCTGTTCCACACACTGGAGTTGGCTCGGCGGCATCTGTTGTGCTTTTCCTTTCTGAGTGAGGATGCCCTGGGCACAGTGCTAAAGATAGTGGTGGTGTGCCTTGGAGTTGGTCCGACTCATAGTGAGTCTGCACAGGGTTTCCTACACTGTAAATCTTTACAGGAGCAGAAAGCCTCATCTTTCTCCCGCAGAACAGCTGGTAGGTTTGAACCGCTGACCTTGAGGTTCGCAGCCTGATTCATAACCACTAAGCTACCAGAGCTCCTTAGCACTAAAGACAGTGGTTGGCAACTGTCCCTGTGTGGAATTGCGTTAGATGCAAATGTGGTTAAGGACTAGACTGGTAGCGTAGTGGTTACGAATCGGGCTGCGAACCTTAAGGTCAGTGGTTCGAAACTACCAGCCGCTCCGTGAGAGAAAGATGAGGCTTTCTACTCCCGTAAAGATTTACACCCTCGGAAACCCTGTACAGGGTCGCTATGGGTCGGAACCGACTCCATGGCACTTAACAACAACAACAACAACAACTTAGCCAAAAGGTTGACCTTTGAACCCACACAGAGGCATCTGAGAAGGAAAGGTTGACTATCTGCTTCTGAAAGGTATCAGCCTTGACCTCTGGGGCAGTTCTGCTCTGCACACTTGGGTGGACAAGGGGTTTGGCTTTGTTGGTAATCTGTTTGCGGGAGAGCTGCCTGTCCAGGAAGCAGGTGCTAGCCTCTCCCTGCCCCCTGGCACCAGGAGAGACTGGAAGATGTGAGAGAATGAGGGAGAGGGGAGAGGAGAGTGATGCATATTCAGCAGCTTGGAGAGAATGCTGGGGGGGCCTAAGAAGGTTTGCAAACTACTGTCTGAGCAGAGGCCCCCAAATCAAATCCCTTATCTGTCTGCTGCTCCAACAACTGTTGGGGCCTTTTTATTAATTGGTTGATAACACTTTGTTCTCTGGGGTGTTCTGAGATTTAATTAGTTCTTGAGCAATTTAGAATAGGTACTTTAGAATATTAGTGCTGTGTTAATTATAGATGAACGCACATGAACTAATTTCTACAAATGTGCAATTTTATTTGCATTTAACTCTTCACCTGCTTGTTAGCTATCTGACAAACCGTGCTTGACTATTACACAGAGGTGTGTGGGGAATTCAGAGGGAAAACCGAGAAGTGCAGATCCCCCTGTGCCCTAGAGTGCAGGGTTAGGAGACAACGGGAGATGCTTTTTTAACGAAACTCATACACAAGCTCTAATAGGAATGCTAGTGCTGCAGTGGTTAAGCACTTGGTTGCTCAACAGAAGGTTGATGGTTCAAACCCACCAGTCACTCTGTAGGAGAAAGATGAGGCAGTGTGCTTTCATAAAGATGATGGCTTTGCAAGCCCTTTGGGAGAAGTTCTCTGATTTATTGGGCTGCTATGAGTTGCTATGATAGCATAGTGGTTATGAATCAGGCTGCTAACCTCAAGGTCGGCAGTTTGAAACTACCAGATGTTCCACAGGAGAAAGATGAGGCTTTCTGCTCCCATAAAGATTTACAGCCTCAGGAACTCTGTACAGGGTCTCTATGAGTTGGAACCAACTCCATGGTATTTAACAACAACAATGAATTGCTCTAGGAGCTCTGGTAGTGTAGTGCATACAGTCAGGCTGTGAACCTCAAGGTCAGTGGTTTGAAATTACCAGCTGTTCTGGGGGAGAAAGATGAGGCTTTGTGCTCCCGTAAAGATTTACAGTCTTGGAAACCCTATAAAGGGTTGCTATGAGTCTGAACCTACTCCCCGGCACATAACCACCATGAATCGCTATGTATGTGTGTATATATGTCTATGTCGGAGGTTGTATGTGTGTATATGTGTTTGTGTGTACATGTGTATGTGTGTACGTAAATATTGTTTTATTGCTGTTGAATCAATTCCAATTCACGCTATAGAATAGAGCTAGCTGCCCCGTAGAGTTTCCTAGGCTGTCATCCTTAGGGGAGCAGATCACCAATCTTTGTCTTGTGGTGTTTCTGGGTGGGTTCACGCAGCCGTCCTTTAGCTAGTGGTCAAGCTCTGAGCCATGTAACCGGCAGTCCTCCAGAACGAAACCCAAATCTGCTGTTGTCGACACTCCTGGTGCCCACACATGCGATTCCCCGTGATTCTGAGCAGAGCCACGCTGCACGTCGTTTTCCGTGGCTGTGGTCTTACCGAAGCAGACCTCCAGGTCTTACTTCTGCACATGCCGTTAGGACTGAGGACCATGGCTGTGGGATGTTCATTCAACAAGTACACTGAGCAGTTTCTATTTGTGTGGCTGCGAGTGTGATGTTGTCGCGTGAACGGAGGCTGTGCCCTGGTGCGGTTGCTCCGAGCTGAGCAGGCCAGCAGAGTGAGCAGCTTGCTGAGGTTCCCAGGGTCTGCAGGAGCTCAGAAAGCTGCTTCTGAAGCAGGTTAGCAGGAGCTTGTGGCCGAAAACTTGGGCAGAGATCCACCCAGACTCACAGCATTTGCCCAAGGACCAAGTTGAGAAGTGAGGAAGGGTTAGGGAAGCAGAAGAAATGGAAATGGGAGACCCAGGGAGGAAATGGGGTGTGTGAGGTTGTGGTGTGGACACTGCAGCTAATGACAAGTATGACTTGTTGGATGGAAGACTGATAGGCGCTGCAAATCTTCACCCAAGACAAAGTTAAGACAGACACTAACAAAGCCCCACGTTTCTGTGGACTCCGACTCACGGTCTTCATGCTCCTGTACCTTTCAGTCTGTTGGTTTCACTGTTGTGTCAGTGCGTCTCGGGGGCTGAGGGTGCTTTCCCTCATTTTTTTTTTTTAATTTAAAGTTTTTACTGTGAATTGAGTGAAAGATTACAGGGCAGATCATCAGTTTTACATTCAACAAATCATATACTTTGCTTCATTACAATGATTAT